>NC_090649.1:492100859-492400859 GCF_040937935.1 Hyperolius riggenbachi
GGTGGCTTAGTGTGGGCGGTGCAGCTGTGGGTGGTGGCTTAGTGTGGGCGGTGCAGTTGTGGGAGGTGGTTAGTGTAGGCGGTGCATCTGTGAGTGGTGGCTTAGTGTGGGCGGTGCAGCTGTGGGTGGTGGCTTAGTGTGGGCGGTGCAGCTGTGGGTGGTGGCTTAGTGTGGGCGGTGCAGCTGTGAGTGGTGGCTTAGTGTGGGCGGTGCAGCTGTGGGTGGTGGCTTAGTGTGGGCGGTGCAGTTGTGGGAGGTGGTTAGTGTAGGCGGTGCATCTGTGAGTGGTGGCTTAGTGTGGGCGGTGCAGCTGTGGGTGGTGGCTTAGTGTGGGCGGTGCAGTTGTGGGAGGTGGTTAGTGTAGGCGGTGCATCTGTGAGTGGTGGCTTAGTGTGGGCGGTGCAGCTGTGGGTGGTGGCTTAGTGTGGGCGGTGCAGTTGTGGGAGGTGGTTAGTGTAGGCGGTGCATCTGTGAGTGGTGGCTTAGTGTGGGCGGTGCAGCTGTGGGTGGTGGCTTAGTGTGGGCGGTGCAGTTGTGGGAGGTGGTTAGTGTAGGCGGTGCATCTGTGAGTGGTGGCTTAGTGTGGGCGGTGCAGCTGTGAGCGGCGGCTTGGTGTGGGCGGTGCAGCTGTGAGTGGTGGCTTAGTGTGGGCGGTGCAGCTGTGGGTGGTGGCTTAGTGTGGGCGGTGCAGCTGTGAGTGGTGGCTTAGTGTGGGCGGTGCAGCTGTGGGTGGTGGCTTAGTGTGGGCGGTGCAGTTGTGGGAGGTGGTTAGTGTAGGCGGTGCATCTGTGAGTGGTGGCTTAGTGTGGGCGGTGCAGCTGTGGGTGGTGGCTTAGTGTGAGCGGTGCAGTTGTGGGAGGTGGTTAGTGTAGGCGGTGCATCTGTGAGTGGTGGCTTAGTGTGGGCGGTGCAGCTGTGGGTGGTGGCTTAGTGTGAGCGGTGCAGTTGTGGGAGGTGGTTAGTGTAGGCGGTGCATCTGTGAGTGGTGGCTTAGTGTGGGCGGTGCAGTTGTGGAAGGAAACATCAGGCATTTCTTTTTAAACAAAGCAGATCTACTTACCTGGGGCTTCCTCCAGCCCCGGCAGCCAGTGTGTCCCTCGCCGCAGCTCCGCTCCCCGCCAGTCGTACAGGGTCCCCTCCATTGTAGCCGCCACCCCGGCGAGGTCGGCAGCTTCTCACGTAACCGGGAGCGTTCTGGGTAGGAGCAGCAGTACTGCACCTGTGCAGAATTCTCTCAGCCGCAGGAGTGTGACCACGAGTGCGACCGACCAGCGAGCTGCAACAGAGGGGACCTCGGGCTAGTGGCTGGGAACGGAGCTGCAGAGAGGGACATATTGGCTGCCAGGGGCTGGAGGAAGCCCCAACTAAGTAGATATGTTTGTTTTTTTAAACACCTGATGTGCATTGATGCACCTGTGGGTGGGGGCTTAGTTAGGGCGGTGGCTTACTGCGACAGTACACTCTGGGCTGGGTGGGTTGTGGGTGGTGCCTTACTGCGACAGTACACTCTAGGCTGGGCAGTTATGGGTGGTGGCTTAGTGTGGGTGGTGGCTTAGTGTGGGCAGTGCCTTACAATGATGGTACACTCTGGGCTGGGCAGTTGTGGGCGGTGCCTTACTGGGACGGTACACTCTGAGCTGGGCAGTTGTGGGCGGTGTCTTACTGCGACGGTACACTCTGGGCTGTGCAGTTGTGGGTGGTGGCTTAGTGTGGGTGGTGGCTTAGTGTGGGCAGTCCCTTACTATGACGGTACACTCTGGGCTGGGCAGTTGTGGGCGGTGCCTTACTGCGACGGTACACTCTGAGCTGGGCAGTTGTGGGCGGTGGCTTATTGTGGGCGGTGCCTTACTGTGACAGTACACTCTGGGCTGTGCAGTTGTGGGCGGTGGCTTACTGTGACTGTACACTCTGGGCTATGCAGTTGTGGGTGGTGGCTTAGTGTGGGCGTTAGCTTACTGCGATGGTACACTCTGGGCTGTGCAGTTGTGGGCGGTGGCTTAGTGTGGGCGGTGCCTTACTGCAACGGTACACTCTGGGCTGTGCAGTTGTGGGCGGTGGCTTAGTGTGGGCGGTGCCTTACTGCGACGGTACACTCTGGGCTGTGCAGTTGTGGGCGGTGGCTTAGTGTGGGTGGTGGCTTACTGTGACAGTACACTCTGGGCAGAGCAGTGGTGGGCGGTAGCTTACTGCGACAGTATACTCTGGGCTGGGCGGGTTGTGGGCGGTGCCTTACTGCGACAGTACACTCTGGGCTGAGCAGTTGTGGGTGGTGGCTTAGTGTGGGCGGTGCCTTACTGCGACGGTACACTCTGGGTTGTGCTGTTTTTGGCGATGGCTTAGTGTGGGCGGTGCCTTACTGCGATGGTACACTCTGGGCTGTGCAGTTGTGGGCGGTGGCTTAGTGTGGGCGGTGCCTTACTGCGACGGTACACTCTGGGCTGTGCAGTTGTGGGCGGTGGCTTAGTGTGGGTGGTGGCTTACTGTGACAGTACACTCTGGGCAGAGCAGTGGTGGGCGGTAGCTTACTGCGACAGTACACTCTTGGCTGGGCGGGTTGTGGGCGGTGCCTTACTGCGACAGTACACTCTGGGCTGAGCAGTTGTGGGTGGTGGCTTAGTGTGGGCGGTGCCTTACTGTGACGGTACACTCTGGGTTGTGCTGTTTTTGGCGATGGCTTAGTGTGGGCGGTGCCTTACTGCGACAGTACACTCTGGGCTGTGCAGTTGTGGGCGGTGGCTTAGTGTAGGCGGTGCCTTACTGTGACGGTACACTCTGGGCTGTGCAGTTGTGGGCGGTGGCTTAGTGTAGGCGGTGCCTTACTGTGACGGTACACTCTGGGCTGTGCAGTTGTGGGCAGTGGCTTAGTGTGGGCGGTGCCTTACTGCAACGGTACACTCTGGGCTGTGCAGTTGTTGGCGATGGCTCAGTGTGGGCAGTAGCTTAGTGCGGCGTGCTTGCAGTGTGTACATTGCATACACGATTCTTTTGAGAATTGGGGGTTTGCTGGTACTTGCCTCTATTCCAATATCAGATGCAGCTATTTTCAGGTTACAATCTGGATGTGGAGCTTTGCGCACCTGCACGCTATAATATGTAAATACGATAGGCTTTCTTCTTTTATAGATGTCAGGGCGACAGCTATCTTCTTTATGCTCCCATTAAATCCATTAAATACAAGGCCCCTCGTTTTGTTCCCTGTCTGCAGTGGCCTAATAGAGATGCCCTTTATGTGAGTATTGTAAAGCAAAGTGTAACAGAAAACGTTTTCATTACAGATATCAGATGCGATACAGCATCTGCAGGAAGCACTGAGGCTGCGGAGAGATGACCTGCACTGTCTCCACCTCCTGGCCCTCCTCTTATCAGCACAGAAGCAGTATAAACACGCCCTGGACATCATCGATATGGCCATAGCCGAATACCCAGAAAACTTCAGGTAGGTGCTGCTGTTAGGGGGTCATTTGTAGCTTTAAGTGGATCCGAGATGAAAAACTAACTATAACAAGTAACTTGTCTATATATCTTATCTAAAGTTTAGATAGTTTACACAGAAAATCTAGCTGCAAACAGCTTCAACAGTATATGATTATTTATTCCTGTGATACAATTAGGGCATCCATGTTCTGTTTGTCACATTGTCACAGGCTGAGGGCTGGAGATGCTATCAGCTTGCCTGTGTGTAAATCCAGTCCCCTCTCCTCTTCCCTCCCCTCTGCCTCTGAAATCTCTGGCTAGTAGCCTCCTCCTCCTGCCCAGACTGAGCTCCCATAAGCCCTTGCTATAGTGCCAAGGCACTCTGGAGGGGAGCTGGGAAAAAAGGGCGCATGCCGCTAGTGGACAAAAAGGGCGCCGCCATTCACTCCCATAATAAATAGCGTTTAATGGGCGCCGAGTAGGAAAAAAGGGCGCCGGAGCTAAATAAAGTTTATAAACGGCGCCAGGAGCTAAATAAAGTTTACAAACGGCGCCCGGCGATGTTTAATGATTTATAACTGAGCTTGTGGTGATTTACGTTTATAAAATGCACCCGTGCCGAATAACGTTTATGAAAATACTAAACATATTTATCTTATTTAAATAATTAAAACATTATTTAAAGTTTTATCCCTTACTGTTTGTAAAACATTATTATTCACAAAATAAAGCGATCAGTACGTAACGTAAATTGCAAAATATTTTTTGAATCCACAATTAGTAAAACATTATTATCCACATAATAAAGGGGGGTCTTAGGTTTAGGCACCAACAGGGGGGTCTTAGGTTTAGGCACCAATAGGGGGGTCTAGGGGTTAGGGGTAGGTACAGGGAGGGGTACTTAGGCAACAACAGGGGGGGTCTTAGGTTTAGGCACCAACAGGGGGGTCTTAGGTTTAGGCACCAACAGGGGGGTCTTAGGTTTAGGCACCAACAGGGGGGTCTTAGGTTTAGGCACCAACAGGGGGGTCTTAGGTTTAGGCACCAATAGGGGGGTCTAGGGGTTAGGGGTAGGTACAGGGAGGGGTACTTAGGCAACAACAGGGGGGGTCTTAGGTTTAGGCACCAACAGGGGGGTCTTAGGTTTAGGCACCAACAGGGGGGTCTTAGGTTTAGGCACCAACAGGGGGGTCTTAGGTTTAGGCACCAACAGGGGGGTCTTAGGTTTAGGCACCAACAGGGGGGTCTTAGGTTTAGGCACCAACAGGGGGGTCTTAGGTTTAGGCACCAACAGGGGGGTCTTAGGTTTAGGCACCAACAGGGGGGTCTTAGGTTTAGGCACCAATAGGGGGGTCTAGGGGTTAGGGGTAGGTACAGGGAGGGGTACTTAGGCAACAACAGGGGGGGGTCTTAGGTTTAGGCACCAACAGGGGGGTCTTAGGTTTAGGCACCAACAGGGGGGTCTTAGGTTTAGGCACCAACAGGGGGGTCTTAGGTTTAGGCACCAACAGGGGGGTCTTAGGTTTAGGCACCAACAGGGGGGTCTTAGGTTTAGGCACCAACAGGGGGGTCTTAGGTTTAGGCACCAACAGGGGAGTCTAGGGGTTAGGGATAGGTACAGGTAGGGTTCTGTGTAAGAGTAGGCTTAGGTATAGTTTTATTAAAATTTTAGTAATAATTACTAATGTATTACAACACTTATTCCGAACGTAGTTATATTTATATCATCTTTATAAACAATATTTTCAGATTTTATTATAAGAACAAACCATAAATGACGGTTATTCACAATAATATACAATTATAACAATTAAACATATATTATTGGTTTTTTTATAAACGTAATTATAAGTTTAACTTTTGAAACAGGGAAGATTAACGTTTTCACAATTTCCGATTTCATAAACATTATTTAATGATTTATAATTTTGTTAAACATTATTTGTAAACGAAATATAGCACACTATATTTATAAACCCTATTAATGATTAATTATTATTTAGAGTTTACACCCCGCGCCCTTTTTGTCCAGGCGCCCTTTTTGTACGTACGCCTCTGGAGGACCTGTGAGCATGGCTTGTTTAGTTTATAGGGAATTAGAGTATTAAAACAAAACAAAAGTATTTGGCTTGAGGAATGCCCTATAAACTACAGTATATGAAAGAAACACAATTATGCAAGGAGTAAAAGTTTATCTCGGATCCACTTTAAAGGACATACGAGGGGAAAATAAACTAATGAAATAAACAATTGTATCTATCTTCCTTCTCCTAAAATTTACTTTTTTTTAAAGAGAATCTGTACTGTCCGATTTGTACCATAACAAACATACCAATCAAATCACTGTGATCTCCTGGATCCCTCTTTGCTGTTTCCGCTGCTCCCGCCGCGATCCTGACTTTCAATCGCCAGTTTTAGGCAGTGTTTACCAATAAAAAACATGGCCGCTAACCAGGAAGTGATGTATGTGTGTATATATATATATATATATATATATATATATATCATGTTACAGTATACTACTAGTTTTTATTACATTGTTAATTATCTACACTCCAGTCAGGGATTCTCAGTTTCTCAGCATGACAAGCTGAAACAGAGAGCAGAGAGCGGACTGTGACTAATAAACAATGCACACACACACAGTGCCTGCAGGGGGCGTGGAGAGAGTGTGCATAACTTCTCCCTATCACAGCAGAGGCAGTGCATTCCTCTGTGTGCCGACAAAGCTTGACAAAGAAAAGAAGATTAGATATATTACAGAGACAGTGCAACTAGAAAAGGCTGCAGTAAGCCAGAGCACATTTGAACAGGTATAGGAACTTATAGGATAGAAGAAATAAGGCTGAACATTTTGTTTCAGAGTCTCTTTAAGATATTTCACAGTTTTATTTTATGTTTAAACATACTTTTTAAGTTTTAACTATATTATTGTTTTTGCTCAATGACACATTCATTGAAGTATGCCAGAGCTAAAATGTATGAACTATTGACCCTTTTTATCTCCTCCCTGCTCTCAGAATCCATTTTCTGCTAGGAAAGTGTTTTATAGTTGTAATTCCTTATCAGTGAGGGTCACAATGTAGTCACTTCCTGTCTGAGTCAGCCACTTACATACCTGATGTTTAACTCTTTCAGGCAGAGAAAGAAAAAAAGCAACACAGCATAGTTATTTGTGTGCTTGGCACTGTACATACACATGTCTATCTCATCATGTCACATGTCACCTCGGGTATCCTTTAATACCCAACTTACCTTAAACACACAACACACACACAAGCTACACGTACAAATACAGGCTTGGTTCTGTTGTTCAGACAGCACTAGTCAGAGCAGGATCATCCACAAGGCAACCTAGGCAGGTGATTTGGGCCTAGTGGGTGTTAAGAGGCCCACCTTTCACCTTCTTTGACCTCTCTCCACTTCAGCTTACCAAAAGGACCACAAGGAGCTGCAAATCTACTACCTTGCCTCGGGACCTATTGCATCTTAATCTATCTATGGCACTAGTTGGCCCCCATACCAGTGGTGTCCACCCAGGTTGTGGAACTTAACCACTTAATGACAAGCTAGCTTTTTTCCTTATATATAGCAGGGGCATTTGTGCCCCTGCTAAAACGCTGCCACCCCGCGGCTAAACGAGGGTCCTTTCCCCTCCAAATCCCCCCTGTGCTGCCGGGGAGCGCTTCCGTGTGAGGCGGGGCTATGAGCTGCAGCCCTGCCTCACACGCGTCTATCAGCGGCGGATCTCCACCTCTCCCCCGCCCCTCTCAGTCTTCCTTCACTGAGAGGGGCGGGGGAGAGGCGGAGATCAGCCGCTGATAGACGCCTGTGAGGCAAGGCTGCAGCTCATAGCCCCGCCTCACACGGAAGTGCACAGGGGTAGCAAAATCTACGGCCAAGTTGGTTGTGATTTTGCAGGGGGGGATTTGGAGGGGAAAGGACCCTCGTTCAGCCGCGGGATAACGGCGTTTTAGCAGGGGCACACATGCCCCTGCTATATATAAGGAAAAAAGCCATTTTTATTATAACTTCAGACTCTCTTTAACAGCTCCAGGACATTTTTATAAGTCAAACAGTGCTGCTGCTGTGCGCGTGCACTTGCGTGCTCCTGCACATACGTGTACGCGCTCCCGCTCGTGCACGTGCGTTCCTGTGCACGTGAGATTAGTGAGAGAAAAAAAACACCATAGAAAAAATACACTTTTATTTCCAAATAATATATTGTCTTCATATATTGTACTAGGGACATAATTAAAATCTTGTGATAACCAGGAGAAATAGGCAGATCAAATGTGTGGGTTTTATGTACAGTAGCAGTGTTTATATTAAAACTATAGGGGATGAAATTGGAGAAATAGTGTATTTTTAAATTTTTTTCCTCGTTTTTCCCTTTAAAATGCATAGAAAATAAAGTAATTACTGAAAACAAATATCAACCCCACAAAGCCTAATTGGTGGTGAAAACAACAAGATATAGATCATGTCATTGTGATTCGTAGTGATTAAGCTATTGGCAAATGAAAGGGATGAGCAGTGAAAGGTGAAAATTGCTCTTGTCCGTTAGGGTAAAAACCGCTTTGGGGTGAACTAGTTAAATAAAGCAAACAGATAATTTAATCTGCCATTTACTTGGCCATATACTGTATGCATCCGATCCAGATCCTTCTGCAATATTTTACTATCTTCCTGTGTGTTGTTGATCATTCTGCTCAACTTTGTACCCAGTCCTGGGATCCCACTGCTAGCAGTCACCCATTTCAAAATGATCCATTGTCCACAACTCTTTGCTTTCTGTCCATTAGCCAGTTCCCTATCCATGCACACAGACTCTATCCTGGTCTCTGTTTCATCCTTCACTGCTCAGCCTGCTTGTTATCAGCCCTGATAATATCCCCGACTGAGCAGTGACAGAGAACTGTGATTAGATGGGAGGAGCTGCTAATGTAATATATTGTGATATAATGTGATATATGTATATTAAAAACCTTTTTTATTTTTAATCTATATTTGTAAGTCATAAGAGGTTTTTAGAAATGGTGATTTCATTTTGCACACAGCCCACTAAATAATATGCTTTTCTGATGAACTATGTTTTGCATGGAGTTTTAGTAAAAAAAAAACACAGAAAACAGCACACCAGAGAGGCAAAAATACCAGGTATAGTATTTATTTTGTAAAATCTATCGGGGGATATGTTTATTTTGTGCTAAAGCGTACAGGAGATCAGGACAAGGTCATAAAAGGGTGCCAGAGTTGTCAAGGTCACACAGGCAACAGCAAACTTGGAGGATGCTGCAAAACCCTTTCAATATCAGCGAGCAAGGTTTGATTTAGGGGAAGGGGCACTTTTTAGCATCTCAGCCTTGGGTGTTGGAAGTAAAAGGATTGGTCACTGTGGGGGAACTACGGTAGCCTGTGTGACAAAGACAAGACCAGGAGCCAAATGGTGCAGTATCGTAGGATAATATTAGCTCAATATTAGAAGAGTAGTTATACTCACAAAGGTGGATTGCAGAACCTGCAACCACCGTATATCGCCTACGAGGAAATCTCCGTCCCCACTCGGTACTCCAGGTCCTGCTGGAAGCGGGTGGTCTCTCTCCTGGGCTCCTTACTAGCTGTGGACGGCACCACACTAGTGGAAATGACACCTTCAAAGGAGATATAGTAGGCAATGAAGAAGGGTGGAGGCCGCCAAAAATAAATATCTCTCAGAATATACATTGTAAATACATGAGGGATCTTACCTCTCCAGATGAACCAACCCAGAAGACAACGCGTTTCTTGGGTCTCTCCCCGCTTTCTCATCAATAAAGTGCCTTAGTGAATTCAGTTTGCAGTGTGGACTCCAAAATAACTAATTACCATCTTGGCACCAAAGTTACTAATTACTATCTAATTTTGGTGTCCAGGCTGCAAATGGAATTCCCTCAGGCACTTTATTGATCTGAGGAATCAGGCAGAGACCCGAGAAATGCGTTGTCTTTTTTTAATTGTGCTTGAATAAACCTTACCTGATCTAAACCATTGTTTTTCTTATGTGGTTCATCTGGAGAGCTAAGATACATAGTTACATAGTTATTTGGGTTGAAAAAAGACATCCGTCCATCGAGTTCAACCAGAAAACAAAGCACAACACCAGCCTGCTCCCTCACATATCCCTGTTGATCCAGAGGAAGGTGAAAAACCCTTACAAGGCATGGTCCAATTAGCCCCAAAAGGGAAAAATTCCTTATCAACTCCAGATGGCAATCAGATAAAATCCCTGGATCAACATCACTGGGCATTACCTAGTAATTGTAGCCATGGATGTCTTTCAACGCAAGGAAAGCATCTAAGCCCCCTTTAAATGCAGTTCTAGAATTTGCCATAACTACTTCCTGTGGCAATACATTTTTTATATCTTAATCACTCTTACTGTAAAGAACCCTTTCCTAAATAAATGGCTAAAACGTTTTTCCTCCATGCGTAGATCATGTCCTCTAGTCCTTTGAGAAGGCCTAGGGACAAAAAGCTCATCCGCCAAGCTATTATATTGCCCTCTGATGTATTTATACATGTTAATTAGATCCCCTCTAAGGCGTCTTTTCTCTAGACTAAATAAACCCAGTTTATCTAACCTTTCTTGGTAAGTGAGACCTTCCATCCCACGTATCAATTTTGTTGCTCGTCTCTGCACCTGCTCTAAAACTGCAATATCTTTCCTGTAATGTGGTGCCCAGAACTGAATTCCATATTCCAGATGTGGCCTTACTAGAGAGTTAAACAGGGGCAATATTATGCTAGCATCTCGGGGTTTTATTTCCCTTTAAATGCATCCCAAAATTGTATTCGCTTTAGCTGCAGCGGCTTGGCATTGAGTACGATTATTTAACTTGTTGTCGATGAGTACTCCTAAGTCCTTCTCCAAGTTTCAAGTCCCCAACTGTATCCTATTTATTTTGTATGGTGCTAAACCATTGGTACGCTCAAAATGCATGAGTTTACATTTGTCAACATTGAATTTCATCTGCCATTTATGTGCCCATATAGCCATCCTATCCAGATCCTGTTGCAATATGCCGCTATCTTCCTGAGAGTTGATGATTCCTCATGTATTTACGTCTTTATAACTTATACTGTGAGAGACATTTGTTTTTGGGTGCCTCCACCCTTCTTCATTAGGTGTTGGAAGAGCTTGCTCAGACCTTGCAGACAAGTCTAGGACAACCAAGTCGAGCAGCAAGGCACCGCTATGATGTAGCCTCTCTTCAGTAATAAGCAGGTACGGTGGCGCCTACTGTTCCTATGTCCTGCGTATCCACGTGAAGTATGATTTCAGTGATATGTCCGCCGCAAGAGGTCCTCATTATCATCATGATTTATATGAGGAAACGCCCGGCACTACATAACACCCGCCGTTATCCCAGCACCATTGTTGCAGCTGGAAAGGACGTGACAATCATTCTTGGATACGATTGGCCCCCCGCCTTCTCTGGGCCCCGTAGGTGCCGCCGCCTTTGTATTCCCAGACTCAGCACGATCTCGGAAATAACATGCTGCGTTATGATTAAAAACATCCCGAAAAGCCGAAAACTTTATTTGAGGACATGGAGAGAAGTTTGGCTTCATTATTTTCGGGAATGAGTTTATCCCTCGCGTGCGGCAGTCATTTAGGCGCGGAGGATCCGTGTCTGCACTTCATTGTTTTGGTGGCCGGCTTGCAGCAGAGCTCATAGCCGGCTTATTATGCTCCGGCGGGTCTCTACCAGCGACTGCCGCTAATTAGCCGACAGTGAGGAATGGCGCGCTTCGCTCTATTCTTCCCCTGATCATTAAAATGTCTCAGATTTCCCCGGTCTCTCTGACATTAACTGCCAAAAAGCATTGTGACCTAAGATCACACATTTCAGCAAAGATACTCATATTCTGATGTGAGAAAATGTCATCAGCAATTCCAATCCACCGCCCCAGGCCCGGGCCGGCTTTATGCAGTTACTGGATTAGTATTACTTCTTATCTTTTATAAGAAAATGGAGAGACCTGAACCCAGGGCCTTCTGTTTAAAGCACCAGTACAAGCTTAGCTTTTTCTAATGCATTTATGATCGTTATTGATTTTTAAAGTGCCAACATATTCCGAGACGCTGTACAGAGTAAAGCCTCGTTCACATCTGCTGTGCTGAAAAATGTGTGAAAGCGTTTTTGTGCGTTGCGCTGCGCTTCTTTAACCTTCCTGGCGGTAACCCCGAACGTAGTTCGGTGTAAGCCGCGCAGGAGGTTTTCTCCGGCCCTGCTCGGCCGATTTTCTTAATTTTTTTTTTGCTGGACGCAGCTAGCACTCTGCTAGCTGCGCCAGCACACCGATCGCCGCCGCCCCATGCCCGATCGCTTCTATTCGTCGCAGCGCGCGCCCCCCCCCCCCAGTCCCCGTGCGCTGCCTGGCCAATCAGTGCCAGGCAGCGCCGAGGGGTGGATCGGGACTCCCAATGACGTCGCTGACGTCATCCCGCCCCGTCGCTATGGCGACGGGGGAAGCCCTCCAGGAAATCCCGTTCTTTGAACGGAATTTCCTGATCGGAGATCGCCGAAGGCTATCGAAGCGGGCGGGGGGATGCCGCTGAGCAGCGGCTATCATGAAGCGAGCCCTGGGCTCGCTACATGATTTAAAAAAAAAAAAACTGCCGCGCTGCCTCCTGGCAGAATTTTTCATACCGCCAGGAGGGTTAAAGCACGTTTTGCTTATTGTAGCGGTAGCAGTTGTCAATAAAACTTTGTTTTTCTATATAAATGTATTTTGTTTCTCCAATTAGGAATAAAAAACGCATGCGCTTCTATGCGTTAAAAAAGCGCACCCATTCACTTGCATTGATGTGCGCTTTCCAGCTCAACGCACAGAAATGCATGCAACCCTACGTTTCTGTAACGCTGCTCAGCGCAGCGCATAGATGTGAACCAGCTACATTTAGTTACTTGGGAAAATAAATGCCTTGCTGATCGCACAGGGCAGTGCGCTGTAAAAAGCGCACAGAAACGGCCCTGATGTGAACGAGGCCTTAGGCGTCTTGCACACTACATGCGATTCCGATTTTGATTGTTAATCGATTTTCACATGCGATTCCGATTTCCGATTTTTAATCGGTATTGCATGCTGCGTTTTTTCTGTGGTTTTCTTTTTATAGGATCCGGGGAAAAGTGGAATCGGTATCGCAAATCGGATTTGCAGTGTGCAGGGAGCCTAAGGGCTGGTGCACGCCAAGAGCGCTTCTGAGCGCTTTTTAAAATACTTGCGCTTCAAAAAGCGCTTGGCTAATGTATTTGAATGGGATGGATCTCACCAGAACGATGAGCTTTTTTCCCAAAAGCAAACTCGGGTCCTGCAGCATTTTTGCTGATTTCTGAGGTGATTCAACCATTCAATGTTGAGTATAGGAAAGTGGAAAATCGTTCTGAAAAGCGCTAGATCAGAGCGATTTTCCAAGCGTTTTTTGTTACAGAAGCTGTTCAGTTCCAGCTCTACTGTAACAAAAAATAAAAACCGCTACACCAAAACGCCACAGAAATCGTTAGGCATGATTACAAAATCGCTAGGCACATGCCTAGAATCGCCTGTAAAAATCACTTCAAAAAGCGCTGAGCATTTGCTTTTACACTAGAGCTTTTTGGTGTGCACTGGCCCTAAGGCTGGATTTACACTGTATGAAAAGCAGATCCTGTAAAAACTGGTTTGTTTTCCATTTAATCTATTAGGGCCCTTTTCCACCAGCGCGTTTGCGCTGGCTGAATCGCAAAAACGCAAACCGCTAGCGATTTTACAATCGCTACGGTTTGCTTTTTAACATAGGAATCGCGGTAGGTCATTTCCACTACCGCGATTCGTTTTTGCCGGTAACGCGAACGCGCGGCGGAGCGATATTTGCCGCGATTTTGCTATGCAGTGCATAGCATAGCAAAATCGCGGCCGCGAACGTCGGGGAATCGCCGGTAATTGCGATTCAGCAATCGCTAGCGTTCAGCGTGAACGCTAGCGATTGCTAGTGGAAAAGGGCCCTTAGCAGCTTCAATAGAGTTATATCGTGTGAGATAGGTGCACTGCTTGTGACTCCAGTAACCAGAACTCTTTGTACATTCTTGGAATGCTTTGATCTCTCTCTTCTAGCAGAAAATATAGAAACTGAAAGCAGAAGTCCTCTGTTATTGTCTCACGCTGCCCCCTAATGACAAGTGGCCATAAACGCACATTACAGCAGTACTAATTAGAAAAAAAGGAAATGTAACAAATAAGAAATTTAAACAAAAGTGCTAAACTAAATTGGTCTGTAGCACTTGCAAGCCTCTAAAGAAATTGGCTGCTAAAGGGTTAAACGGATCATTTTTTTTTTTACATTGTGGGTGTTATTCATCCGGTTTTGTGGTCTATTTTTTTTTTTTGCAATCGATTGCCGCGTTCTCCTATCACTGCTGCCGCCACCCTTCACATCCTCTGCGGCTGCTGCCGCCGTCCAGTTGGGTCCTTGCATGCTGGAAACGTCAGTATACCAATCCCAATGTCATACCAGAAGCATCTCAGGCTCCCATTGGTTTGCAATAGACCAGTGGGTATGGCCCCTCCCACAGAGGATTTCCATTGGTCCACTGCTCAATGAACCAATGAGAATCCTCTCTGGAGAGGGACAGTTCCTATCTATTACAACCAATGGGAGCCTGGGGAGGAGGCTGCATGACATCATAACCTAGGCTGTGACATCACTGGAAGGGAGGGGTTACATACAGGGCTGTGGAGTCAGAGTCGTGGAGTCGGAGTAATTTTGGGTGCCTGGAGTCGGAGACGGGAAAAAATGCACCGACTCCGACTCCTAATGAATTTAAACTGTAATTAAAATAGAAAATATGATAAAATGTTCTATTTCTCAGATAATAGTCATCATAAATGTGTATATATACAGTATATATATACAGTAATAGCTGTGCTTAGTCCACAAAAATGAAATAAACCAATCAAAATTAGTTACTTGTGCTGCTTCAATAAAGCAGTCCCCGTATTTTTAAGGTCAGATATACATATCTGATTGTGACTGTATATCTGATGTGTACACAGGAATCTCTTATATATACTAAATAACATCTATGCTGTAAGAATAAAGCCTGATGTGTAGCTGTGTCACTAATAGAGATGGTCAACGAGATGGAAATAATTCTGCATTGATGCGGATTTATGCAAATGTATGCACTCCCTTTGCTGATGAAATCAAATAATTTGATATGTTGTTAAAATTTGGTTTGGTGACTACAAATTAAAGGGTACCTGAGAAGGATGAAAAGAAAAGTGTTATACATACCTGGGGCTTCCTCCAGCCCCCTTCAGGCTAATCAGTCCCTCGCTGTCCTCCTCCACCACCTGGATCTTGTGCTATGAGTCCCGGTAATTCAGCCAGTCAGAGCAGTCTGGCTACGTGCCGCTTCCACAGCTAGGAGCGTTCTGCACCTGCGCAATAGGGCTATGCAGGTGTAGTACGCTCCCGGCGGCGGAGTGTGTGCATGCGCACTACACCAGACTGGCTTAAGTACCTGGACTCATAGCAGAAGATCCAGGTGGTGGAGGAGGACAGCGAGGGACTGATTAGCCTGAAGGGGGCTGGAGGAAGCCCCAGGTATGTATAAAACTTTCATCTGTCTCAGGTGTACTTTGTTACACAGTAGTACTATACTCTACATATGCACTCCCCACACAGCTGCAGGGAATCCACTGAGAATGTTGTGCACATTGAACACAGAGGTGTTGTCTATCACCCATAAACCTGGTTCAGATTGTGCATGAAGAATGTGTAATAGAGGAAGAATAGCCTCATTCTCCTGCGGAGTACCTGCACACCACTCTAACATGTACCCACAGTTACATTGCCTAGGGCCTGATCCATGTTCAGATTGTGCATGAAGAATGTGTAATAGAGGAAGAATCCCCTCATTCCCCTGCAGAGTACCTGCACATCACTCTTACATGTACCCACAGTTACATTGCCTAGGGCCTGATCCATGTTCAGATTGTGCATGAAGAATGTGTAATAGAGGAAGAATCTCCTTATTCCCCTGCAGAGTACCTGCACATCACTCTTACATGTACCCACAGTTACATTGCCTAGGGCCTGATCCATGTTCAGATTGTGCATGAAGAATGTGTAATAGAGGAAGAGTCTCCTTATTCCCCTGCAGAGTACCTGCACATCACTCTTACATGTACCCACAGTTACATTGCCTAGGGCCTGATAGATGTTCTTTGTTCCGGCCTGTACCTTTTACAAGTACTCTTACCAAGGACTAGTTGTAGTCTATGACTGAAGGGAATAAATATGGCAGTCTCCATATCCTTCTCACTTCAGTTGTATTAAAGTGTTGGCAGTTAAGAGACGAATTTCATGTTACTTTCAATCAACAAGATTGTAATATGCAAATTAGAGGAGGAGGAGACTGAGTCGGTGGATTTTTGTACCGACTCCACAGCCCTGGATACATATCAATATTCTACTATTTATATAGAAATAAGAAGCATTTTTGATGCTGAAACCAGGATAAATAAGGTAAAAAAGGTATACTGAATAATTTAGTGCATTCTACTACATGTCGTTGCAGTTCCTCTTTAACCTCTTGACTTGAGGACCTCAGTCAGCACACTGCAGCTTTAACAGCTCGCTGCACGGTCGTACAACTTAGCACACATATGAATCTTACCGCCTCATCTTGCCACCAGCAGAGATTTCTGTTGGTGGCATCTGATTGCTGCTACGATGTGTGTTTATATTTTATTATTAATTTCCAAAGTTTTTTTTTTTTTAATAAAAATATCTTTTTTTTTATTTCTCTCCCTCCTTCCCTCCACCCCGAGAGCCAATCAGAGCTGATCACCTCTCATAGGCATCACTTTGTGAGCCACTCCCGGGGACAGCTCAGTGACAGAGCTGTCCCCTGTACAGCACCGCAGGAGATCACAGTGCTGTACATACAAATAGTGGCCTTTTTCCCTCTTTTACAGCCTGTCAGCCACGATCGCAGCTAGCAGTCTGAACACGGAGCTCCGCTCCATGTCTCGGCAAAGAAGGATCGCACATGCGCACGAGAGTTCCCTGTTAATCTCCGCCTCCAGGACTTGATGAAGTTAAGTGATCCTGGGAGAGTCACTCGGCGTAAGGTGGTCGCAGAGTGGTTAAAGGGAACATAAAGTCACACTGCTGTCCCCAATTTAGTTTTCCTAAGCTTCTTCCAGTCTCCTGTAGATGTCCTGTCCTCGCTGTCCTTCCGCTCTTCTCCCTCCAGCGGCTGTCCCCTCTGAAAGCTGCATGACCCGGGAGCATTCTGCGCTTGCACAGTTCGAAAAAAAAATGCAGCTGTGCATGCGCAGTAGCTCGCGCCTGGCTGAGATTTCAGAGGGGGCAGCAGCTGCAGGGAGAAGAGCAGAAGGACCACGAGAGCACGAGGACTACAGGGGGCTGGAAGAAGCCACGGGTAAGTTGAACTGGGGAGCTTACTGTCACTTTAGGTTCTCTTTAAGTATAAAAGCACACTAACAATTCCATTAAAGACAATTGTTGCAAGGGTGTAGCTTGTAGGGCCCCACAAAAAATTATAAGACAGCTTTTTTTACCCCCCCCCCCCCCCCCACACACACACACACACACACACACACACACCACCTGATGAAGGGCTCCGCCCGAAACATGTAGTGTCATCGCTTGCTCCAATACAGCTTGTTGCTGCATACAGCTCCTGAGTGCCGTGTCTTCTTTGATGCATTGTCTATGGATGTGCAGGGGTGGTGTACCTGCTAGACGCTGAGCACCGGCTGGACGATTGTGATATCGTTTGTTTCCCAGAGCAAGGAGGTCCTGTTTTACTTTTGTCCCACACACACACCAGTTTTAGGTAGTCTGAGGTGCCCCCCAGAATTAGGCAACCCCCCCTGCAGTAGGGGAAGTCAGAGGAGCCTCCAGTAGAGTTGGGCCGAACCTCTGATTTTAGGTTCGCGAACTTCCGCGGAAGGTTCGGTTCGCGTAAAAGTTCGCGAACCGCCATAGACTTCAATGGGGATGCGAACTTTGAAAAAAAAAAATATGCAGGCCACAAACGTGATGGAAAAGATGTTTCAAGGGGTCTAACACCTGGACCCCCAGGTGGAGGAGTGGGATACATGCCAAAAGTCCCCGGGAAAAATCTGGATTTGACGCAAAGCAGCGTTTTAAGGGCAGAAATCACATTGATCGCTAAATGACAGGCCTAAAGTGCTTTAAAACATCTTGCATGTGTATACATCAATCAAGTAGTGTAATTAAGGTACTGCTTCACACTGACACACCAAACTCACCGTGTAACGCACCGCAAACAGCTGTTTGTGTAGTGACGGCCGTGCTGGACTGGTGCGCACCATGGCGAGAACAGGTATGCAGTGGCGGGTTCACTGAACAGAACAGGTATGCAGTGGCGGGTTAACTGAATAGAACAGGTATGCAGTGGTGGGTTCACAGAACAGGTATGCAGTGGCAGGTTCACTGAACAGGTATGCAGTGGCGGGTTCACTGAACAGGTATGCAGTGGTGGGTTCACAGAACAGGTATGCAGTGGCAGGTTCACTGAACAGGTATGCAGTGGTGGATTCACTGAACAGGTATGCAGTGGTGGGTTCACTGAACAGGTATGCAGTGGTGGGTTCACTGAACAGGTATGCAGTGGTGAGTTCACAGTACAGGTATGCAGTGGTGGGTTCACAGAACAGGTATGCAGTGGTGGGTTCACAGAACAGGTATGCAGTGGTGGGTTCACAGAACAGGTATGCAGTGGTGGGTTCACTGAACAGGTATGCAGTGGCAGGTTCACTGAACAGGTATGCAGTGGTGGGTTCACTGAACAGGTATGCAGTGGCAGGTTCACTGAACAGGTATGCAGTGGTGGGTTCACAGAACAGGTATGCAGTGGTGGGTTCACTGAACAGGTATGCAGTGGTGGGTTCACAGTACAGGTATGCAGTGGTGGGTTCACAGAACAGGTATGCAGCCAGGAACAAGCTAAGCCTAACTAATCTTTCCCTATGAGAGACAGTCTGCAGCAGCTCGCCCTACTCTCACTAATGCAGGCACATGAGTGACCGTAATGGCCGCCGCTGCCTGCCTTATATAAGGGGGGTGGGGCTCCAGGGGCTAGTGTAGCCTAATTGGCTACACTGGGCCTGCTGACTGTGATTTAGAGGGTCAAAGTTGACCCTCCATGGTGCATTATGGGGCGAACCGAACTTCCGCAAACGTTCGCCTGCGGGGCGCGAACCACGGAAGTTCGCATGGAACCGTTCGCAGGCGAACCGTTCGGCCCAACTCTAGCCTCCAGCAATAGATAGCCCTCCAGTATTAGATAGCCTCCCCAGTACAGGTAACCAGAGGGCTCCCCAGTATTAGGTGTCCCCAGATATAGATATGGTCTCTCCTTTGCTCTGCTTGCAGTACCCCTCAGTGTGGGAGGTGGGGGTGTTATCACTGCCGGCCATTGCTTCTGGGCCCCTCAGTGTGGGAGGTGGGGGCGTTATCACTGCCGGCCATTGCTTCTGGGCCCCTCAGTGTGGGAGGTGGGGGCGTTATCACTGCCGGCCATTGCTTCTGGCCCCTCAGTGTGGGAGGTGGGGGCGTTATCACTGCCGGCCATTGCTTCTGGGCCCCTCAGTGTGGGAGGTGGGGGCGTTATCACTGCCGGCCATTGCTTCTGGCCCCTCAGTGTGGGAGGTGGGGGCGTTATTACTGCCGGCCATTGCTTCTGGGCCCCTCAGTGTGGGAGGTGGGGACGTTATCACTGCCGGCCATTGCTTCTGGCCCCTCAGTGTGGGAGGTGGGGGCGTTATCACTGCCGGCCATTGCTTCTGGGCCCCTCAGTGTGGGAGGTGGGGGCGTTATCACTGCCGGCCATTGCTTCTGGCCCCTCAGTGTGGGAGGTGGGGGCGTTATCACTGCCGGCCATTGCTTCTGGGCCCCTCAGTGTGGGAGGTGGGGGCGTTATCACTGCCGGCCATTGCTTCTGGCCCCTCAGTGTGGGAGGTGGGGGCGTTATCACTGCCGGCCATTGCTTCTGGGCCCCTCAGTGTGGGAGGTGGGGGCGTTATCACTGCCGGCCATTGCTTCTGGGCCCCTCAGTGTGGGAGGTGGGGGCGTTATCACTGCCGGCCATTGCTTCTGGGCCCCTCAGTGTGGGAGGTGGGGGCGTTATCACTGCCGGCCATTGCTTCTGGCCCCTCAGTGTGGGAGGTGGGGATGGGAGCATTATCACTGCCGGCCATTGCTCCTGGGCCCCTCTTGGCTCTGAGCCCCACAGCGGGAGATAAATCTGTGCATCTGTTTATTATACAGTAATATCCTCCCTCTGCCTTCATGTATTTTATAAGCCTGTTGTCTGGATGGATTTCCTCCATTAATACAGTATAACAAGCCGCTAATATAAATATGAAATCCTGATTTATTAGGTGTCATCCGTGCGTTGCCGGGCTAATAAAAGCTCCCGCAGTTGCCGTGTGTGGTGTGTACTGCAGTGTTGCCATGGCAGCCCCTCTCTGGCAGTGATTTTAATATGGAAACAAATCTGCTCTGTGTGTTTAGCAATATGTGGTGCATGAATCTCGCCCTCATTACATTACCTATTCCCAGCCCAGAGAAACGCGCTTCTCCCAGACAGATGTTCCTCTCAGTGCAGCTGCCGATGGGGAGAAATGGCTTCTTGGGTTTAATTTTGCTTCTCTTCTCAGTGTAAAAATGCCCACTTATTGCTGAAACACGAGGGATGGGCAGAGTAGGAATCGGTGTTTACCATCCGCAGGGGGTTCACACAGGGACACTTTAAGGGGACAGTTTCCATGACGCCCACCAGTAAAGGGGACAGACCAGGCTTGGATTTACCTCAGAGGAGCCTATGGGCACAGATGTCCTGGCACCCTAGACTCCGCCCTCCATGCATGCAGGCCCGGATTTACCTCAGAGGAGCCTATGGGCACAGATGTCCGGGCACCTTAGACTTTGCCCTCTAGGAATCTACAAACCCCGCACCGCAAGTGTGCTGCCTGGCTTCTCCCTTACTTCCCTTGCCCATCATAGGTAGCTACAGGTGCTCCTTAGTATTAGGTAGCCAGACATACCCTCAACATTAAAGAGACACTGTAATAAAAAATAACGTCCCCTGGGGGTACTCACCTGGGGAGGGGGAAGCCTCAGGGTCCCAATGAGGCTGCCCCCTCCCCTGTAGCTGCAGGCAATCCAGCGCTGGCTCCCCCGAAGCCTCCCACAATCCAGGCTCGACAAGCCTTGATACATTTCCTCCCTGGCTCCAGTGGGGGCGCTGTTGCGGCTCTCAGCTCGGAGATAGGCGGAAATAGCCAATCGCTGTCGGGTCCGCTCTACTGCGCAGGTGCAGAAGACTTGCGCCTGCGCAGAAGAGCGGACCAACAGCGATCGGCTATTTCCGCCTATCTCTGAGCGGAGAGCCGATACGGCACCTGCGCTGGAGCTGGGGAGGTAAATATTTACATCCCCGCAGTTCGGAGGGGCACAGCAAGACCGCCGTGGAACACAGGAGGACGGGGGAAGCCTCAATAGGATCCGGAGACTTCCCCCACCCGGGATGAGTACCCCCAGGGGAACTTTTTTAGTTACAGGTTTTCTTTAAGTAGCTAGAGGTGCCCCCAAGTATTATGTAGCTAGAGGAACCTCAGTATTAAGTAGCTAGAGGTGCCTCTGACTGAAGGGAAATTCCGTCAGGTGAATCCCGAGAGCAGGTTGCGTAACCTCTCATTTACTATCTCATCAGGACTCTGCATAGGGAAGGTGGGAGGGAGAGAGGATGGGAGGGGAGTGAGACGCCTTTCCATCATCAGGCGCCTGTAGGCAAGTGCCTACGGTGCCTTATGATAAATCCAGCCCTGGGACAGGCTTCTTATGGATGTTATCAATCACTCTGGACACCAATGTCTTCCCAGATCCCTGATGTGCTGGCCTGTAATAGATCACCGGAGGCCGGGCGCACACATGGCAGAAATGCTTGCGGAGCGGGAAACGCTATGTTTTATGCAGCAATGTTAGGCCCCATTCACACTTGCGTTTTGCCATGCAAACGGACCGGATCCTGATCGGATCAGGACCTGATCCGGATCGGAACCGTATGGTTCCGATCCGGATCCGATCTGGATCTGGTCCGTTTGCATCAGGCATGCATCAGGCTGCTATCCGGATCCGTGGGCAAAAAATAGTGAAATTTAAATAAAAAAATGTTGGGGTCAGCAGAAGGTGCACCTGGTGCACCTGTAGAATCAGGTTCCTCCGCTGTAGGCCCCACCTCCACCTCCGACATTCTGCCAAACAGCTCCAGCACGTCTGTCACTGCTGCTCCACTCCAGACATGCTTGGCCCATGTGTCCCCATCCGAAATGGCCGCTTGGATACGCATAGGAAGTGGGGTAGAACGTCTGGTGTTTGTAGGCAGTGTGTTCTGTGCCTTCCGTTTCCCATTGGTTTCTGTGTTCTGGATGGTGCTGTCAGGCTCAGGTCCGGCTCCGGTCCGGGTGTGTGGGCTGGAGATCCGGACCCAAAAAATAGCGCGTGTTGGAAAAGTGTCCGGTCCGGCTCCGTACTGTACAGAACGGACACGTGTGAACGTCCGCATAGCCTTTGCATTGCTATGCGTTCCGCCTGTACAGTATACGGTCCGGATCCGGCCCGGCGAATCCGGACAGGGAACGCTAATGTGAACCGAGCCTTAGTCTATGGGACGCAGAAGGACCAGCGTTGCACTTGCAATTTACAGTAAGCGTTCTGCAGACGCCGGTAGTGTTGTCTAATATGCAGGCTGGCTGCCAAAACGCACATAATGAAAGTCTATGGTGACGCATATGCATTGCGTGAGTAAAAGATTACTCCGGGTGTATCACGCGGAGTCATCATTAACGCGCGTAAAGCGCCGCATGCGGCAGATTGCTGCTACCACACCAGTTATCACGTTCTAGTGAATCAACCCCTAGGGGCATTCGCATGGTCAAAAACGCATGCAATTATGCACACTTTAGTGCGCGTTTCAGTGCGTTGGGTTGCGCTTTTTTTTAAGCATCTTTTGCTTATTGTAGCAGTTGTCAATAAAGCTTTGTTTTCATATGAAAATGGTTTTATTTTTTTCAATTACGGGTAAAAAACGCACGCGCTTCTACAGTATGTGCTAAAAAAGCACACGTATACTTGCATCGATGTGCGCTTTACAGCTCAATGCACAGGAATGCAGCAACACTACGTTTTTGTAACGCAGCTCAGCGCATAGATGTGAACCAGGCACAGTTACCTACATGGGGAAATCAATACCTTGCAGGACGCACAGGGCAATGCGCTGTGAAAATCGCACAGAAATGTCCCTGATGGGAACGAGGCCTCTTTCACACTACAGGCAGCGGTAGAAAAGGCTAAAACGCTGCCTTTTGGCTGTCAGCGTTTTGAAGGCGTTTTAACGCCAATACATATCAATGACACGAGAAACGCTGCGTTAGGCCCTCAAAAAGCGCCGGGGAGCTTCAAAACGCAACGCTCAAAAACGCGGCGTTAAGTGTGAAAGGTAAAATGAAAGTCCATGGAAAATGCCAAATATGGCCGTGGCGGTAAAACACCAAAAAAAGCCTCTAGTGTGAAAGAACACTAAGGAGATTAATGTGTATAGATAGTACCAAGACAGAACATGCCTAGATTCCCTTTTTTTATACGGCTACCCCGGTGTTGTGAATCCTAGACTCTCTGCAGCTAGAAGTCTTCAGCACAGCTTATACCTGATAAGAGGTTGTAAAACCTGTTTGTGGCTGTGGCAAGCACTCCAGAGAACAGGGAAGCTAAGTAGGCAAAAGTATTATTTGTTGGAACAGAATAAATACAGTATTCTCCCCAGGCCCTTTTAGTCGGGCGCTCCACCCGGCTAGTTTTGGTGACCACCCGGCTGTCATCTGCTCACCTCCTGCTATGCTGTAAGCAGAGTTGCGCACAGAAGCACCGGCCCTGCATTCTCATCTCGCCCCACCCGGCTACTTTTTCATGCCAACCGGCTGGGAAAAAAATTCTGGGGGGAACACTGAAATATAAATAGATTCCAGCTACATAGATTAAAGCAAACTGAGATAAGTAAGATCTCGCCTAAAACATCCAACACAACCTGTTATTAACCTGAGGAAGCCAGGACAACCTGCGAAACATGTAGCCTACTTTTGTGCGATAAAAACCTTTTTCCGGTAGCCATTGTGCGACTGGTTCATTCTTCTAGAGGTAGGCAAACCTATTCCTCTGTTTTATTGTCCTGGGTGCCTCCACCCAATATCTGTTATTTTATTTTTCAGATTGAGAGGAGAGTATACTTGCTAACTTGAAGTGGGATACAAATCTGACACAACATTCAATAAAAATGTGTTTTCCTGCTTTTCATTACCCATACCGTTACCATATTTGCTTTTGTGCAGAAGTAATATTGTCTGTTTACAAATTACAAATTCCCAAAGTACAGTTTATCTGCTCTGAATGCTGCCATTGCTTTTTATGGCATAGCTGCTGTATTTATATATTACAATCTATCTAGATCACTTCTCAGCTCTTTCTGCTTCTCAGCTCAGTATGGCTCAGTTTTGTCAGTTTGCTAATGTTTACTAATTGTATCTGACAAAGGAATGTAAACAAAAGATAATGTTATCACCTCTTTGGATGCAACCAGAAGCTGCTCAATGAAGCAAGTGAACCAGAGATGAAGCACCCTCGTGTATTTTACCATATATATCAGTGGGAACATTAGAGAAAACACCTACCCTGCTCTCTGCTTCATCCTTCACTGCTCAGCCTGCTTGTTGTCAGCCCTGATAACATCCCAGACTGTTTTTGTATGTAGAACAGAGGCGCCAGCAGAATAAAAGTCAATAAAATTTAAAAAAATTGCTTGGAGGAAGTGGTGGGCTTGCCTCCCAACAGCAGACACAAGATCCTGTCTTCATATAAATCAATACATTTATTATACGGTACCCCAAAAACAGTGCAACGCGTTTCGCAGGCCCAGCCCGCTTCATCAGGCAATAAAAGTGGGGACAAAACAGAATTTCGTCAATAGCAGGTGTAGCGCCTCACTGAGGCTGAGGATCTCGTGTCTGCTTGTGGGAGGCAAGCCCACCACTTCCTCCAAGCAATTTTAAAAAATTGTATTGACTTTTATCCTGCTGGCGCCTCTGTTCTACATACAAATACTCTGTGTCCACTCCTGGTGGAGGGGAGTGCTACCCCCTTTCTTGTTTCTTTACTACAGAGAGCGACTTCTTATTCCTGAGTGAGGACAGGTCTAATCTCCTCACCTGCCTATTGAGTGGTTGCCTGAATGGTAACCCATGTTTGTGAGTATAAATTCTCTCACTAAACATCTTACCAATTGTCTTTAACATACTACACCATATTGGGCTCTCGTTTTTTTCTATTTTAAAATCCCAGACTGAGCATTCAGTCTGGCTTTGCTCAGGAATCATTATAGCTGAGTCTGTCTTTTCTGATGTCTTTTCAAACCCAAGCCTGCCCCCTTCTGGCTCTTCTATAATGACTCAGCTATAATGATTCCTGAGCAAAGCCAGACTGAATGCTCAGTTGGGGATTTTATCAGGGCTGATAACAGGCAGGCTGAGCAGTGAAGGATGAAACAGAGAGCAGGGTAGGTGTTTCCTCTAATGTTCTCACTGATATATATGGTAAAATACATGAGGGTGCTTCGTCTCTGGTTCACCAAGAGGCACCTTTAGCTGTGACTGAATTTCTGTTCTACATAATATCAGCGTTCTCTAAAAATACAGTAAAAAATCCAGACTTCTTTATGTTTGCATGACGCTATCAGAGCTCACATCCTACAGCGGATCATCAGCGAAGGGATAATTTGCCGACAGTTTGGAAATAAAGTATAAAGATAAAAATAAATGCCTGCAAGGATTCCAGCATGCGGTCTAATTATCCGGCAGCTACAGCCGATTCCAGAACCCGGAATAAACACGCTCCTCCCCCTTCCATAGTCTTACCTGGACCGAGGGTGCCTGTTCTCACTAATGCTCTGCAGAGGGCCTGACCCCGGGCTGGACACACCCACAACTCTTCCCTCCCACCCTCCATAGTCTTACATAGCTCCCAAGTGTCCCTCTTTGGGAGCCCTGTCCCTCTGTCCCTCTTTCCTCCTCATTTGTCCCTCTTTCAGGACTTTGTCCCTCTTTCTATGTAATTATGTATATTTCTCTACTACAAAATGTGTTTGATTGACTCTAAACTTTATTCCCATCCTTTAAAATGATATATTACTAATTTTAAAATGTTAATATGAAGGAAAATGAACCAGGATAGAAAGGACCAGTGTGGTTTGAATTATAAACCAACATATTTTACTTATGAAATCTTTATGGTATGCGTGACTAGGGGTGTGACGGGGGCGTGGTCATGGGTGTGATCAGGGGGTGTGGTAGGGGCATGGCTTAATGTCCCTCTTTTTTTATCTCAAAATGTTGAGAGGTTTGGTCTCACGTGGGCTGAGGGTGACTATTCACAGTAATGCTCTGCAGAGGGCCTGACCCCGGGCTGGAAACACCAGCGACGCACCAGAGACACAGCTGCAGTTACAGTAAGCTAGTCAGGCCTATTTCACACACAGGGTTAACAGATGTAGGGAGAGGGACCCCCCCTCCCCTTCATGATTCACTAGTTTTTCACCCCACTCAGCCAGTCCCTGTCAGTGAAGTGTGAAAGGAATTTGACAACAGTAAACAAAGAGATAAACATTCCAATGTATACACCACCAGTTAGAAGCACTTCCCAAACTATTCTCATCTCAATTTAAAAAAACATATTAATCAATAGTGTACCTTTAAGTGACCAAATCTGGACTCCAGGATCACCCTCAAAACGAATGAAGCTAAGGCAGGGAGCACACTTATTAGATGTGTACGCATTTTTTGTTTGAGAATCATATTTTTAGTTTAAGTGCTTCCTTTTAAAGGCTCATACACACGTCGGATTTTTGCAAACGACCCGTCGTTTGAACGACAGGTCATTTGCACGTCAAATCGGGCGTGTGTACAGTCTGTCGTTCAGCTGATAAGACTGCACTTGAGCAATTCGCCAAGCAGATCGCTCAAGTCCAGTCTTATCAGCTGTACACACTCCTGATGTGACGTGCAAATGTCGGGTCGATTGCAAAAATCCAACGTGTGTACGAGCCTTTAACCCCCTTGGCGGTATGAAAAATACCGCCAGGGGGAAGCGCAACAGTTTTTTAAAAAAAAATTTTTTTTTTATCATGTAGCGAGCCGAGGGCTCGCTACATGATAGCCGCTGCTCAGCGGCATCCCCCCAGCCCCGCCGATCGCCTCCGGCGATAGGCGATCAGGGAATCCCGTTCAAAGAGCGGGATGACGTCACCGACGTCAGCGACGTCGGGACGTCATTGGGAGACCCGATCCACCCCTCGGCGCTGCCTGGCACTGATTGGCCAGGCAGCGCTCGGGGTCTGGGGGGGGGGGGGGCGCGCGCCGCACCGGATAGCGGCGATCGGGCGCGCGGCGGCGGCGATCGGGGTGCTGGCGCAGCTAGCAAAGTGCTAGCTGCGTCCACCAAAAAAAAAATTAAGTCAATCGGCCCAGCAGGGCCTGAGCGGCACCCTCCGGCGGCTTACCCCGTGTCACACACGGGGTTACCGCTAAGGATGTTAAAAGGAAGCACTTAAACTAAAAATATGATTCTCAAACACAAAATGCGAAAATCTGACGTGCGTACTGTATGTACCACTAAATTCTAAACAGCAGCTGTGAGAAATCTGTCTTGATGTGCTGAAAAACAAACAAAAGTATAATCATTTTAATTTACCAGGACTAAAACCTTATCACAAGCCATTTGTTGCTCAGATAAAACTCTTTTAGCTTCAGTTTACTTGGATTTAATTCCACAAACTGTTTAATGTTGGGAATACGCGGTTCGTTTTTGAGTCATTTAGATGGCTCAATAGATAATTTCCGACATGCTTAATCTCCCGCTCAATCGTTCCGCCGCTCGATTTGTGATTGCAGTGAATGGAAAAAGATAAGAAAAACTAGCGGAAGATAAGAGAATTGTCTGTAGAATCAAGCGTCAAAACGATTGAACGGGAGAATCGGGCGGCAGAAACGAGCCGTGTATGCCCAGCATTACAAGCTCACTTGCATAGATAACAGCTCTAGTTTTTAAAAAGTTTCTGTACATGAAATCAGAAAGGGACTTCAGACAATTTCTTAGTAGGACTAGTACTATTTGTACCTGTTTATCTCCTTAGGTCACTTCAGGTATGCTTCAACTACCGCTTTCATACTTTTAAGGCCTCGTTCACATCAGGGCCGTTTCTGTGCGCTTTCCACAGCGCACTGCCCTGTGCGTTCAGCAAGGTATTCATTTGTCCATGTAACTAAATGTAGCTGGTTCACATCTATGCGCTGCGCTGAGCAGCGTTACAGAAACGTAGGGTTGCATGCATTTCTGTGCGCTGAGCTGTAAAGCGCACAGCAATGCAAGTGAATGGGTGCGCTTTTCTAGCGCATAGAAGCGCGTACAAGCGCATAGAAGCACATGCGTTTTTTACCCCTAATTGGAGAAAAAAATACATTTACATACAAAAACAAAGTTTTATTGACAACTGCTGCTGCTACAGTAAGCAAAACGTGCTTTAAAGAAGCGCAGCGCAACGCACAGAAACGCGGACTAAAGCGCGCACAAGCGCATGCGTTTTTTACCATGCGCTTTAACACGTTTTTCAGCGCAGCAGATGTGAACGAGGCCTAAGTCTTCTTCTTCCCAGTTATTCCCATTATTTTTATCATTGGTAGAAAAAAGTGCTCTCAGAAACCATTCTCTGCCAGGAAAGTGTTTTACAGCTGTAACTCCTCATCAGTGAGGGATACGCTATAGTCTGACTTGTCCCGACTTGAGAGAAATTGGCCTCAATTCACTAAGATCATGCTGGAGATGATAAGGCAAGAGAAAACTTACCTCCACGCAGTGAGAGAGTTATTTTATCTCTTCATTCCTTACGTTACCTCCTCTGTAGTTATTTTCACATGCAGTTAATTAACAGCCTGTCTTTAACTTTAGAATTCTGGAGTTCGTTTAAGGAGTGAAGAGTTAAGATAGCCATACACTGGTCGATTTGCCATCAGATTCGACCAACAGACAGATCCCTATCTGATCGAATCTGATCAGAGAGGGATCGTATGGCTACCTTTACTGCAAACAGATTGTGAACTGATCTCAGCCTGAAACCGTTCACAATCTGTTGTGGTGGTGCTGCCGCCGCTCCCCCCCATCCCGAATACATTACCTGCTCCGCCGGCGCGACTCCCGGGTCTCCGCTCTTCTTCTCCGCTCTGGTCTGGTCTCCGGCATGCTTCCCTTCTTCCTGTCTGGGGGAAGTTTAAACAGTAGAGCGCCCTCTATTGTTTAAACTTCCTGCCGGAACAGGAAGAAGGGAAGCATGCCAGAGACCAGACCAGAGCGGAGAAGAAGAGCGGAGACCCGGGAGTCGCGCCGGCGGAGCAGGTAATGTATTGCAGCTCTATTGTGTCGGTCATCGGGCACTCGAACGCCGCTAGCGATGTGCTCTTTACCCGCGGGCGAGCAACGGTTATTTTCCGCACGGCGCGATCGACGGGATCGGACGGAATGGATCTAAATTCGGTGTGTAGCGCGAACGATTGGCAGCAGATTCGATCCCAGTGATCGAATCTGCTGTCGGAACGGCGGCAAATCGGGCCAGTGTATGGCCAGCTTTAAAGGGATACTGTAGGGGGGTCGGGGGAAAATGAGCTGAACTTACCCGGGGCTTCTAATGGTCCCCCCGCAGACATCCTGTGTTGGCGCAGCCACTCACTGATGCTCCGGCCCCGCCTCCCGTTCACTTTTGGAATTTCTGACTTTAAAGTCAGAAAACCACTGCGCCTGCGTTGCCGTGTCCTCGATCCCGCTAATGGCACCAGGAGCGTACTGCGCAGGTCTGTGTCTGCGCAGTACACTCCTGGTGACATCAGCGGGAGCGAGGACACGGCAACGCAGGCGCAGTGGTTTTCTGACTTTAAAGTCAGAAATTCCAGAAGTGAACGGGAGGCGGGGCCGGAGCATCAGTGAGTGGCTGCGCCAACACAGGATGTCTGCGGGGGACCATTAGAAGCCCCGGGTAAGTTCAGCTCATTTTCCCCCGACCCCCCTACAGTATCCCTTTAACTTTAGGTTTGCCTGAGGTAAAATGTTTCCTGAATACTACATGCCTTATCACCATGGTGATAACTCTAGAAACGTTATTAAAGACAGGAGATAAGCTTAGCGAATTGAGGCCACTGTCACTTACCTACCTAAATGGTTGGTGTAATTGCCTTCTTAAAACAGAAGGAAATTTGCAATAATTCAGTTATACATGAACATTTGTGGTTACCCACAATGCACACCTACTAAATATGCAAATTATCCCTTTTTGCCCTTGTTAAGCCAGGCAAGCATGCAGAACCGCTGGTTTATAGCAAGCCTATAGCTTTAAGTTTTACACAGTCATATCAAACCCACATGTAGACAGCCTGTTTCAGACTTTTGGTCCTCATCAGACCAAGCCCTATTTCATACAGCCTTATCAATCCCTGCCATGTACTGATGAGGACAGAGGCGTAGCTAGGGTTTTCAGCGCCCGGGGACAAAGACTATTAATGCGCCCCCAAAGGTGAAGGGTCGTGACCAAATGTGGGCGTGGTTATGGGTACTCCACATTTGGTCACGCCCCTTCAAATGTACATGGAGGTTAGCAGGCTCACGCTCACCCACCCTCCCTCAGTATGTACCTTCCAGCATGTTCCAAGACAAATTCAGCAATCATGAGCCCCCCACCCCCATCAAGACAAATTCCGCAATCATGAGCAAACATGAGGCCCCCAACAAGACAAATTTAGCAATCCTGAGGCCCCCAACAAGACAAATTCAGCAATCATGAGGCCCCTAACAAGACAAATTCAGCAATCATGAGGCCCCTAACAAGACAAATTCAGCGATCTTGAGGCCCCCAACAAATCATGAGGCCCCCAACAAGACAAATTCAGTAACCATGAGGCCCCCAACAAGACAAATTCAGCAGTCATGAGGCACATAAATAGACAGCATTTCACATAAATAGGCAGAATGTCCCCTTAATATGGTAGACACCTCTCACCTGGCAGCAGTTCCCCAAAATACACTCAATCTGACAGCAATGCTTGCCCAAAAATAGGTAGCCCCAGGTCTATAGGTGTCCCCAGAATAGGTGGCCAGCAGTATAGATGTCCCCAGAACAGGTAGCCAGGGGTAGAGATGTCCACAGAACAGGTAGCCAGGGGTATATGTGCCCAGTATATGTAGGCAGGGGTATGTGTGCCCAGTATATGTAGCCAGAGGTATATGTGCCCAGTATATGTAGCCAGGGGTATATGTGCCCAGTATATATAGTCAGGGGTATGTGTCCCCAGTATATGTAGCCAGAGGTATATGTGCCCAGTATATGTAGCCAGGGGTATAAATGCCCAGTATATGTAGCCAGGGGTATATGTACCCAGTATATGTAGTTAGGGGTATATGTGCCCAGTATATGTAGGCAGGGGTATATGTGCCCAGAGTAGGTAGCCAGGGGTATATGTGCCCAGAGTAGGTAGCCAGGGGTATATGTGCCCAGAGTAGGTAGCCAGGGGTATATGTGCCCAGAGTAGGTAGCCAGGGGTATATGCCCAGTATATGTAGGCAGGGGTATATGTGCCCAGAGTAGGTAGCCAGGGGTATATGTGCCCAAAGTAGGTAGCCAGGGGTATATGTGCCCAGAGTAGGTAGCCAGGGGTATATGTGCCCAGAGTAGGTAGCCAGGGGTATATGTGCCCAGAGTAGGTAGCCAGGGGTATATGTGCCCAGAGTAGGTAGCCAGGGGTATATGTACCCAGAGTAGGTAGCCAGGGGTATATGTGCCCAGAGTAGGTAGCCAGGGGTATATGTGCCCAGAGTAGGTAGCCAGGGGTATATGTGCCCAGAGTAGGTAGCCAGGGGTATATGTACCCAGAGTAGGTAGCCAGGGGTATATGTACCCAGAGTAGGTAGCCAGGGGTATATGTGCCCAGAGTAGGTAGCCAGGGATATATGTCCAGTATATGTAGCCAGGGGTATATGTGCCCAGAGTAGGTAGCCAGGTCAGGTGTCCCCCTCCCCAGCAGGAGGGGAGCAGCGCAGAGAAGAGCTGCTCTCCCTTCCTCGCTGTCCCCTCCAATGTCCGGGTGGCTCAGGCTGGCAGCGGCGGGCGGAACTTACCTCCGTCTCGTCGCAGCGCCGGATGGATCTGCCGCTACTCTGGTCTGGTCCAGAGCAGCGGCTGCGCACTCGAACTTCCGGCCGGCGCTGGAGTGAGACGGAGGTGAGTTCCGTCCGCCGCTGCCAGGCCAGCCACCCGGACATTGGAGGGGACAGCGAGGGAGAGAGAGAGCACCTAAGGTGAGGGAAGGAGGGGGGATATGGCCCCCCTTCCCCACCGTCCGCACAGCTCTCCCTCTTCTCTGCGCTGCTCCCCTCCCCTCCGCCGCAAAAAAAAAAAAAAAACCCGCAGCTCAGCCAGGCTGAGGGCGCCCTCGGGGACCAGGCGCCCCGGGGCACTTGTCCTACCCCGACCCCCCCTAGCTCCGCGCCTGGATGAGGACCAAAAGTCTGAAACAGGCTGTCTACATGTTTGGTATGGCTGTGTAAAACTTAAAGCTATAGGCTTGCTATAAACCAGCGGTTCTGGATGCTTGCCTGGCTTAACAAGGGCGGAAAGGGATAATTTGCATATTTAGTAGGTGTGCATTGTGGGTAACCACAAATGTTCATGTATAACTGAATTATTGCAAATTTCCTTCTGTTTTAAGAAGGCAAATTACACCAAGCTTTGCTTTTTTAGTAGGAGGGCTTTTTGGTTCCTTTCATCCCCCTATACATTCCTAGTAGTTTGGGTCACCCTAAGCTGCTTGCTTACTCTACCTAAATGGTTAACCCTTTCAGACAGAGAAAGAAAAAAAAAGGAACACTTCCTAGTTATTTGTGTGCTTGGCACTGTACATACCCATGCCTGTCTCATCATGTCACATGTCACCTGTATCCTTAAAGCGGACCTGAATTCAGAACTTCCTCTCTGCTCTAAAAGATAAGCAACAGCATAATAACCTTTAGGGCTCGTTCCCACTGTTGCGACGCGATTTCGGCCGCATTCCGACGCTTGTAAAAACGCATGCGGATGAGTTTCCGCATGCGTTTTTACCCGCGATTTCGCATGCGATTTCGCATGGCAGGGTGCCATGCGAAATTAACCATGACACTGCCAGGGCTAAATAAAATTGAAAAAGGTGCGAAATCGCACGCGAAATCGCGGGTAAAAACGCATGTAACAAACGCATGCGTTTTTACTATTAAATACATTAGCGGCGATTCGCACGGATTCCCGACGCAGGCGAAATCGTTGGCTCTTTTGTGCGTTTTTTTCACGCTGAAAAAAACGCACCTCAACAACGCTACAGTGGAAACAGGCCCATCCACTTGCATTACATGTGCGGATCTGCATGCGTTGGACGCATGCAGATTCGCGATAGTGGGAACGAGCCCTCAATGAAAAACATATCTTTGTTACAGCTGATACAAATCCTGAAATAAATCTGCAGTGTGTCTACTTACTGCGTTAATAGAAGCAGACATAGGGCCTGATTCACAAAGCGGTGCAAACTTTTTCGTGGCCTTTTGCGCGCGCAATTTGCCGCGATTCGCGTGATCGCGGCCTTTTGCGCGCGCAAAAGTCCGCGATCGCGCGAATCGCGGCAGATTGCGCGCAAAAGGCTGCGAAAAAGTTTGCACCGCTTTGTGAATCGGGCCCATAGTGTTAAGATCCTGTGTTTACAAATCAGCTGCTCTGCTGAGGCAGCCAGCTGACACAGCTGAGAGATCAAATTACAGTGGTGATTAGTCACAGATGAGGGGGAATTAGACAGGCTAAACTCTCTAACTACATACAGGGTGCCTTTCTCAAGTTTTCCTTCTGCCTTGTGCAAGAGTTCAGGTCCACTTTAAAGAGGCGAGTATTCGAAAGCTCGGTTGTGAATAGCGTTTTTTCCCCGAGCTCATCCTCTAATAAACCGTCTTCTCAATCACAATAGATTTATCTCCCTTGTTCCTGCAGAGGAGGGCGTCAGGCAGTTTTCCTCCCAGCAGATCTGCAGCAAAGTGACATAATGACATGATTCCCTGCAGATAATATCGCTTCTTTGCGAATCTCTGATCTTCTGCTCCAGCTTTTCCCCCAGCGACAATGCCGGCTCTGACCCAATGAGAATCAGCAAATTCAGCCTTTAAACTCGTCCTGCTATCCAATCGTGCGGATCCATAGATCAGGGAGCGTCAGACATCACCGGGGCAACCAGGAAGCAGTTGTTCCGCGCTGGGAAGGCGCTGTAGGGCACGGAATATTGAACAGGGATGACATGCTATATTTAGTGCATGTCATATATTACCGGAGACAAATAATGCAGGCCCCACTTTTCCTGTCGCCTCGTTTGTTTCCATATCAACTCTTTAACCGCTAATTGGGTTATCTCATAGTCTGCCTTCCGTCAAAACGACAAAGACAGCGCCTTAAAGGGACACTCACAAATGCGATTTACTCGTTTTCCCAAAGTACTACAGTATGTTAAACCTAAAAAAGTGGGGGGAGGGTAGAATTAATACAGTATACTGTCAAAACGTGCCTACAGTAATAATTAAAGAATAACTGTAATGCTACGTACACATTTGCGATAACTATCGTTTGCAAGGATTGATGGTTACCAGACGAACGATATTGGAAAGATAGGAATGCAACGATGGGATGCAGCGATCATCATACACATTTTAACGATCGTTCTCGCAGAAAAGAACGATCAGAAAGAAATGTTGCGTACATATTTATATAAAATAAAAAAAAACCACTGACATGGAGTTACAATAGATACAAATATATGATTGTTAACTTAAAAACAAAGTTTAATTGAAATGAGCAATGTAACAATCTTTACGGCCGCGCTACACAGGAAGTACTAAAGCTGGGCAGAATTCCACGCAGGCGCATTGGCCCTTGTAACGATCGTTCTCGGCCGATGTCTGTACACACTATAGTTTTGTAACGATTGTCGGTAGATACAATCCGTCACGTTGGATATTTCCATCTTCCCGATGTCGTTCTTTTGTCGTTCGTGTTAATGATCGTTGGGTGAAGTTTTTTTCCCCGATTGTCGGCGGAACGATCGTTAAGTAGCTGTTTCAAACGACCGTAGTCGCCAGTGTGTACGCAGCATAAGGGCCTGAGCCCACTAACGCAGTTGCACGCAGTTGTGCCCGCTTTTCAGCATCTGTAACATTGATGTGTTACTGAAAAGTGGGCTCAGGCCCTAACAAAAGGAATATGGAGGCTGACATATTTATTTCCTTTTAAACAATACCAGTTGCCTGGCAGTCCTGCTGATCCTCTGCCTCTAATACATTTAACCATAGATCCTGAACAAGCATGCAGCAGATCAGGTGTTTCTAACATTATTGTCAGATCTGACAAGATTAGCTGCATGCTTGTTTCTGGTGTTATTCAGACTCTACTGCAGCCAGAGAGATCAGCAGGGCTGCCAGGCAACTGGTATGGTTTAACAGGAAATAAATATTGCAGCCTCCATATACCTCTCACTTCAGTTGCCCTTTAAGCTTTCAGTAAAATAAATTGTTACAGACATGTATCGGTCTTACGCAAGTTATGTTGTAATTACATTTTTATTAAGAATGTGGATTAAAAAAATGACTGTAAGTTTCATTAGTGCTTCTTTGTTATCTTAACAACAGTACTCTGAAGTACAGACTGCCCACAAACACCCATCTCCCTGCAGGAGCTATTGTTAAAGCGGGATTGTCACCATAAAAAAATCAAATTTCAACAGCAACTGGTCTGAGTGTATTAAGTGATAAAGAGGCTAATCCTGCATTCAAAACTTTCAAAACTTTTTCTGCCGTTATGATTTGGATTTACCACATACTTTAGGAGCACTGGACCTTTAATAGTCAGTGCCAAACAATTGCATGCTGGGGGTTCTTTTTTATCTATAATATATTCCTCCTCTTCCATTTATTTCCATGCTTAGCTGCTTATCTGAAACACGATCCTCTGCTCACTTGTATTTACAAGCAAGGCTGAGATGACTCAGCGATAGGAGGAGAAAAGGAAAAAAAAGTTAAGGGCAGAAATGACATCAGGATTTAGCCTAAACTGTGGGTAAAAGACATGGCCCCCACCAGGAACAGAATTCTCCTCATTTACTATATAAAATTCACTGAAAATCAAAACGTGGACAGTATAATACATGTGTTATGCAAGTAGATCAAGTATTTATCTACATATATATGTTTTTCCCCTGGCATTTTCCCTAGCATAGTATGGCTAATCCTCTGGTTTTAACCACTTAGGGCTCTTTCACATTAGGGCAGATTTTCTGCGTTTCAACGCAAAGGGTAAAGTTTGCGTTACCCAAGGTGAAATGAAAGTCCATAGACTTTCATTTTAGCTTTCACATATAACGCAGCCTTTTTGTGCGTTGCGTTACACTGCACCCAGGCGCAGTTTTTCAGCCAACGCTAGCTTTATGCGTTACAATGTTAGTCAATGTAAAACGCACACTATGCGCGTTTTCAATCCGTTAACGCAGGCAATCAGTCCCAGAATGCAACAGAGGAACAATGTAGAAAGTTGAAAACTAAAAGAAAAAAAAATTACCTGCGTTTTTCTATGTGCAGTAACGGATTGAAAACGGATTAAAAACGCACACTCACTGCAGTGCAACGCATATCAAAACGCATTAAAAGGCATACAACAAAACGCATGCTTTGAGCGTTCTCCAACGCAAGCTCTGATGTGAAAGAGCCCTTAGCAACTTCTGCCACGCTTTTCTACGTCCTTGTTTATAAACACCTATAAACACATGTAAATATTTGGTTCTGTTTTCTATTTTTTAGAAAACTGAGTAAGGCTGGGTCCACACTAGACCCGGTTGCAGGACCGACACTGCAGTCCGGATCAGGGGAAGTACCCACCGTACTGCAAACTGATGAAAGTGCATCAGTTTTGCATCAGTTTCCGTTCAGGTTTTTCCCTGACAGAAAACGTCTCTATCATTAGGAAGGAGTGGGAGGATTTTTTGGGCCAATCATAAAGCTCAGGCTATCCGTTTTCACATCAGTTTTTTTGCCTGTGGAGCTGGAGATGCGTTTTCTCATTGCTTTTCACTACCCCTGCGTGTATCCGTGGTCCTGATCCGTTGCGTGAAAATGCAGCAGGTCCGGACCTTCCGTTCAGGTTTTGAAAACGGATCCTCGCAAACGCAGACGGATCCGTTTTTTACTTGGGTGAGGCTGGCTGCTATTTTAAACATTAGTATCCGGGACTCCGTTTTTCATCAGGTTTGAAAAACGCAGCCACGGATACGTTTCCGGACCTAGTGTGGACCAGCTCTAAGATAAGCACCATTTTGTGGCCAAAAAGTAAAACTACTTCTAAATACACCATTATTCACTTACCATAGAAAAATTAAATACATTTTCAATATTTTTGAAAACTTCACTCCTAACCCAAAATAATATATCGCCATACTTTGTACTAGGGACACAATTTAAACATTGCAATAACTGGGACAAATGGGCAAATAAAATGTGTCTGTTTTATCTACAATAGCACATTTTATTTTTAAACTACATTGGCTGAAACCTGAGAAATGGTGATTTTTTTTTCATTTTTTTCTTCTTCTTCCTTGCCAAATGCATATACAATAATATAATTCTTAGCATAAAGTACTGCCCAAAGAAAGCCTAGCTTTTCCCGCAAAAAATAAAATATAGATCATTTCAGTGTGATTAATTAGTGATAAAGTTATTACCAAATGAATGGGAAGAGCTTTTGAAGGGGAAAAACCTGTGGTAAAGAAGTGGTTAAGGTGACCATCAGATAGATCCCTGTGAAATATGATAAGAAGGACCTATTACTGCCGCACACTAGGCACAGATTTCTAATAGTTTTCAGCATAAAACAACATAGGAAAAAAGCATTTTACTATAGTGCACTGCATTCTGGGACAAATGTAGGTTTTATATGTGTTTACTTGTATGTTTTTTAAATTCTTTGTGATAATGATCCAATAATTGGGGTAAAGGAATTCCCAGGAGGCTATTTTTCAATTGCCAGTGCACTTACATCACAGATCTGTCGCTCTTACGTATGAACAGGCTTGCGGTGGATTTTCTCGCACTTTGCAATGTGTGCAGCCAATCTGTGCTGTGAAAGACTGACGATAAATTAGCAGCACAGATATTGCCAGAAATAGTTGCAGAGTGAAACTTAGGAGAGGTTCCCCTCATGTCTTCGGTAAGCAGGCTACTCTGCACTGTGTGCAACCTAACTTGCAAGGTGACTGCAGAGAGATGAATAAATCCTGTGTTTGTGTCTTATCAGGCATTTCCTGGCCTACCAAACCATCGTTATACCTCCCATTTTGCATCACTTAGCAATGTACAAAGTTTTTGTGTGCCTTTTATAATAAATATATTGAAGTCACCTGGCTGGTTGTATTCTGTAGCTCCTTGCTCACAGGAGAATGAGACTTACTTCCCCAAATAAAGCTGATCACCTGAACCAACCCACTTCCTCCCTCTGCTCAGAGAGAAAAACTCTCTGTGACCAGCACTGCAGCACAGCAGTTCTTTCCTGTTCAGTGATACAGTAAAGCACCACTCTAAGTAACCACACCCTCCTCATTATATTTATAAAAGTCATGTATGCCTCAGGGGGGCACAGGGATTCAGATACTGTTTACAAAACCTTATTCACAACTTATAATTAGTCAGGAGAAGAGTTCAGAGCGCACATAACACTTGGAGATGAATGAATAAAGGCTGTCCTGTTTCTTGCTGAAAAACTAATCCACAGGAAAGAAATACAGCAAAGGCCAGGATATCCGGCACAGGCAGGAATTGCCTGATATTTGTAGCAACCAGGCTAAAATGTAACATTAACCTCCCCCTGCAGATTGAATGCAGAGCAGCGCACAGCTGAAACCACTTACAAGAGTTCCAGACCCCGCCCCTCTTCACTCCCTGCAGCTGCTCTGCTGCATCCGCTCCGTACAGCTCCCGATGCAAGTCATGTGACACATTGGGAGCTGTACAAGGTTGCAGAATAGCAGCCGGCAGCTGCAGGAGTGAGGAGGGCGGGGCCCGGAGGTTTTCTAAGTGGTTTCCACTGCGCCCTGCTCTGCAAACTAACCCCATAGCTCTCCCCCCCCCCCCCCCCCCGCCACTGACCTCCGGTTGACACTTTCAGGTGGACGTGTTCCGGTTAACTGGGACTTAACTGTACATCAGTCTTGCAGGAGGAGAGAGGATACTCATTCTTCAGTTCCTGCTCTAAAATTTCTGGAGTGTAATGAAAACAATTTGCATTTACAGTATAAGAGACTATTGGATTTAAGCCTGAGCACATGATATTCAGTAGTGTGGCCAGAGATACTGCTTACAGTGTACCTGACATGAAAAGGAGAGAAGGATTTTCACTTACCAGCCCCCTGTCTGCTCCCTCGCCATCCTCCTGTGCCGCTGTCACAACAGTAAGGTCCCCATCTAGGCTGCACGCACCCCTGTACCTCCACTCCCCCCAGAGGCGTTTCCAGTATTAGAGGCAGAGGATCTGCAGGGCAGCCAGGCAATATGCATTGTTTAAAAGGAAATGAGCATGGCATCCTCCATATCCCCAGGGGCGTAACAATAGACCCTGCAAGGGATGCAGCTGCAGGGGGCCCCGTTGGGGAGAAGCTACTTTTCTCTGTCCTGAGATACTGACAACTAAGGGCACGGAGAGAAAAAAACTTTCTGCTCTTTGCACAATTGTTCTTATGACTGCATCTGTTCAGCCACTGATAAGGAACCATACAAAGTTTTATAGGCAATGATTTGTAGACAGTCCCTATTCATTGTTCAGCAGGCTCTTGTGTACAGCACCCTGCCCCCAACCTCCTGACCCCTCTCCAAGTTCTCTGTACGGTAGTGATGCTGGAGAAGTCTGCAGAGCCCCGCCCCCAGCCTCTACACCCCTCTCCAAGTTCTCTGTACTGTAGTGATGCTGGAGGAGACTGCAGAGCCCCGCCCCCAGCCTCTCCACCCCTCTCCAAGTTCTCTGTACTGTAGTGATGCTGGAGGAGACTGCAGAGCCCCACCCCCAGCCTCTCCACCCCTCCCCAAGTGCTATGTACTGTAGTGATGCTGGAGGAGACTGCAGAGCCCCGCCCCCCAGCCCTCCCCAAGTGCTGTGTACTGTAGTGATGCTGGAGGAGTCTGCAGAGCCCCGCCCCCAGCCTCTCTAGCCCTCCCCAAGTGCTGTGTACTGTAGTGATGCTGGAGGAGTCTGCAGAGCCCCGCCCCCAGCCTCTCTACCCCTCCCCAAGTGCTGTGTACTGTAGTGATGCTGGAGGAGTCTGCAGAGCCCCGCCCCCAGCCTTTCTACCCCTCCCCAAGTGCTGTGTACTGTAGTGATGCTGGAGGAGTCTGCAGAGCCCCACCCCCAGCCTCTCTACCCCTCCCCAAGTGCTGTGTACTGTAGTGATGCTGGAGGAGTCTGCAGAGCCCCGCCCCCAGCCTCTCCACCCCTCCCCAAGTGCTGTGTACTGTAGTGATGCTGGAGGAGTCTGCAGAGCCCCGCCCCCAGCCTCTCCACCCCTCCCCAAGTGCTGTGTACTGTAGTGATGCTGGAGAAGTCTGCAGAGCCAGTTCTGCTCCATCAGAGATGGACAGAGTGAGTGTAATAAGCTGAAGCTGGGAGCACACTCTGTTGTCCTTTCAAGCAAACCTGAAGGGAAAAAAACCCCAAACTTATAATGATTTGTGTGTGTAGTACGGATAATGAATAGAACATTAGTAGCAAAGCGTTTCATATTTTTTATTTTCAGTTTTATCGCCTTTTATTTATAACATTGCGTCATTCTGTCGTATTTGCAGTTTAGAAAGCACTTTCTGTATTTTAAACAAGAAAACAAAGCAGAAATAATGACCCTTTGAACTTCCCTGCAGTAAAACCTTATCTCAAGCTGTCTCTCACTGTTTATAGGACTTCCGATGCGACCGCTGATAAATCTATTTATACTCACCTGGGGCCTCCTCCAGCCCCTGGCAGCCGTCTCAGTTCCTCGCCGCAGCCCCGGTGTCCCTGCAGTAGTTGTGCGCAGGCGCAGAAGAACCGACCATTCGCGATCATTACAGCTGGCCAATGGGGACGCAGAGGAGGACCGGGGCTGCGGCGAGGGACAGAGACGGCTGCGAGGGGCTGGAAGAATCCCCAGGGGAGTAAAAATAGATTCATCAGCGGTCAAACCGGAAGTCCTTTAACCACTTCAGGACCAGATGAATTTTCACATATCAGCGCTGCTCCCATTCATTCGCCAATAACTTTATTACTGCTAATCACACCTAAATGATCTATATATTGTTTTTTTTACGACAAATTAGGCTTTTAGTGTGTGATAATTTTGTTTAGTAATTACCTTATTTTCAATGCATTTTAAGGGGAAAAGTAGAGGAAAAAAAAACTGAAAAACACACTATTGCTCCATTTACATCCATTATAGGTTTACAATAAACAGTGCTAACTATAAGTTAAAGCCACTAATTTTATTTGCTTATCCATCCTGGTTACAACAACATTTAGATTACGATCCTAGCACGATGTATGGTGACAATATTGTGTTTGAAAATAAAGGTGTCTTTTCTGTTTTTGGTTTTTGCTTTCTCATTGTTTACTATTGATGATTATAAGACTTTATTTGCAAAAATAATAGTAATCTACCCTAGTGGCATATATCTTTAAAAAGCCAAGTTTCTAAGGTAACAATATATGTTGTTTGTTTCATATTCTGTCACTTTGTTTTCATTTTACAAGTCTTTTATTTTGGTACAGAATATGCAAAAGTGTAATTGCCTTTGATTCAGTTTGCGACTAAATAGAATACGCAATACATGGGCCTCAACCCTAAAACTTTCTCAGCTGTATTCTACTTCTTATCACAGTGAAAATGTTACTACATATATCTCTTGTAGTTTTGCAAAAACTTTCCAAAATGTGATCATCATTTAGAAAATGACTTTTTTATGTTGGATTGAGTTTGTCCGTACCTATTTTCTATGTGATGTGTGTCCAAGTTTTAAGACACACCAAAATGTATTCTACAACTCGTCTCGGTTATAAGTGATACCATATGGGCCTCATTTAGTAACAAACTGATGGTGCACTCTCCACAAATACACTCTATGAACGTCCAGCTGTCATTAAGTGGTTAAGAGCTTCAGAAAACAGGACTGTATTAGACCCAAATTGGGTCGAATAGCTCAGAGAAGCTAGTTTGCATAGATAACTCTTACAAGATTTTTTTAACTCTTCTTGTACTGGAGAACAATATTTGACTTTTCTAATGTTCTATTTCTTAGCTGTACTACACATACAATCCCTTTATCGCATACGTTTATTTTCACTTCAGGCTTGCTTTACATTAGTTATCTGTATGCATTGATAGTTGTTATGCCACTAAGCACCTCCCATATTTAAGGAATGGCAGCTGCAGTATTGTCTTGTTATTCTCCTGTAGTTTGCCTGCTATTCTTACTGACAAAGGTATATCCAGAATGTATGAGTTATTGCTTGGTAAATCCCCCAGGTTAGTAAGACTTGCAGTGCTTGGCTTGCCCATTAGGGGCGCTGTTCCCCTGTAAAATAAAGAGAGCAGTGAGTTATATAATCAGCCTTACTATAATGAATTGGAGGGAACACACAGTCCTTTGCTACACAGACAGGAGAATGATACACAGCTCTGAGATAAAAGACAGGGGGGCGTAATAGGAGGTATAACATGATAGCATTATAAGCTGCTTTGCTGCTGGTTTATGAATAAGATGTTGTTACTATAGACTTATATTTACAAGTCAGGACTCAGCCATTCATACTCACTGTAGCAACACAGAGGGGCTGAATTATGAAGACAGGTGCATACAAAACTGGAGCAGTTGCCCAGAGCAACCAGCTAGTCTTTTAGGCAAGAGTTCTGATTGGTTGCTCTGGGCATACACTCTGCATCTGTCTTGGTAAATGAGACCAAAAAAGCAGCAGTGTTCAGATTGTAGTAACAAAGAAAACCTGTAGTGACAATAACATAATGAATAAAATTGCTTATTGTTTACAATATTCATTTATAGTTTACTTCGTCAGTGTGCCCGTTGTAAAATCTTTCCGCTCCCTGATTTACATTCTGACATTTATCACTGGTGACGGCATCTTTACTCCTGCCAGGCGATCTGTACGGAATGTTTGTTACTGAGAGTTCTATGCACAGAGGGAGGTATTGCTTGCTTGGCAGTTATTATTATTATTATTATTATTGATTTATAAAGCGCCAACATATTCCGTGGCGCTGTACAAAGTAAGAAACAAACATGGGGTACATAATACAGACAATGCTGTACACTAATCTACAAGATATATAATTAGTGATAAAATACAAAAAATGATACAGCATACAACATACAAAATTCAGAAGTGGTAATGACATAGTTAAAAGTAACATGATGAATAAAATGTATAATGATTTCCAAGACACAAAAGGGGGAGAGAGCCCTGCCCTTGCCAGCTTACAATCTAAAGGGAATGGGGGGAAACAAGAGGAGGGGTAGTATGCAGCAAATATATAGAGGCTGTGTGTTTTAGGATACCTAGTAGGAGTGTAATTTGGTCTTCGTACAAAGGGAAGTGGCCTAGGGTAGCGCATATGCTTGTTGGAGCAAATTAGTTTTTAGAGAGCGTTTAAAAGTAACAAAGGTTGGCAAGTGACGGATGTGTTGTGGGAGGGCATTCCAGGGGAGGGGTGAAGCGCGTGCAAAATCTTGTAAGCGGGAATGTGAGGAGGTGATTCTAGAGGAGGACAACAGAAGATCGTGTGCAGATCTGAGATTGCGATTGGGTTTGTATCTGGAGATTAATGAGGATATGTACCGGGGAGAGAGGTTGTGGAGAGCTTTGTAGGTTAGGGTTAGGAGTTTGAACTGAATCCTCTGGTTAATTTGCAGCCAGTGAAGAGCTTGACAAAGAGGGTCGGCAGAGGAAGATCGAGAAGAAAGATGAATGAGACGAGCAGCTGAGTTCAGTACCGACTGGAGCGGGGCCAGTTTGTTAGAAGGTAGTCCACAAAGAAGTATGTTGCAGTAGTCCAGACGAGAAATTATAAGAGCATGTATTAACATTTTAGTTGTGTCTTGAGTGAGAAAGGGACGGATGCGAGATATATTTTTGAGTTGGAGATGGCAGGAGCTGGTTATGGAGTTAAGATGAGGAATAAAAGAGAGAGATGAGTCGAATATTACCCCCAAGCACCGAGCTTTGGGAACTGAAGTTATGGGAGTGTTATTAACATTTATAGTTACTTCAGGCAGAGAGGTGGCCAGAGACGGTGGAAAAATGATTAGTTCTGTTTTACTCATATTAAGTTTTAGGAAGCGAGAGGACATGAAGGAGGATGTAGCAGACAAGCAGTCAGGAACACGTTTAAGGAGGGAGTTAAGGTCTGGAGCAGAGAGGTACAGTTGTGTATCGTCTGCATAGAGGTGGTATTGAAACCCGAATGAGTTGATTAAGTCACCAAGACCATGCATGTAGATGGAAAAGAGGAGGGGACCAAGGACAGAGCCTTGGGGAACCCCGACAGACAAAGCATGAGGAAAAGAGATCTGATCTGAGTAGGAGACTGTGAAGGACCTTCCAGAGAGGTAGGAAGATAACCATGTGAGAGCAAGGCCCTTTATTCCGACATTTGAAAGTATTTGTAGGAGTAAGGTGTGGTCGACAGTATCAAATGCTGATGACAGGTCAAGAAGGATGAGTATGGAAAATTGACCTTTGGATTTGGCTGTAAGGAGGTCATTGGCCACTTTGGTAAGGGCCGTTTCCGTGGAGTGGTTAGAGCGAAAGCCAGACTGGAACTGGCAGTTGGAAAAAGCTGTTATTTCCCACAATGCAGCAAGGCTCACAGACGGGAAACTGTCAGGACCATGGTGATGACATCACACTGTGGGTGGGGTTTCACCACAATATCAGCCATAAAGAAAGATGACCTATTTGAGAAAAGGTAAAGATTTGTAATTGGAAAGGGGGTATCCGCTACTGGCCCATATGCAATTACCCTTTACTCCTTAGTTTTTTTCCAAGTTGATATTTTTGCACCTCGTCAATAGAATGCTTCTAAAACCCCAGCAAGCAAGAAAATAGACAACATCATTTTGTTAGGACTTATTCTACTATTTTTGGTACTTTTTTTAATTGTGAAATGCTGAAAAGTTATTTGAAAGAGAAAATGAAAAAATATCACCTAGGAGAAAAAGGCAGGGGCGTAGCAATAGGGGGTGCAGAGGTTGAGACCGCATCGGGGCCCTTGGGCCAGAGGGACCCCGAAGGGCCCTCCATCAACTGCAGTATTAGGTCTCTGTTGGTCCTGTGCTCATAATAATCACTTCTATAGATACTTTGAATAGTGGTAATCATAGTGTTCTCCATCCCCTTCTTGCTCCTCTGACACTGTAGTGTAGCCTGGTGGATCTGATCTGCAGATGATTGTCCATTAAACAAGGTGTGTATGATGATCTGCAGATATCATAGACTATGAATGCATTTTGCAGGAATGGATCTTTTGCAGGAACAGATCTTTTGCAGATACTGATCTTTTGTGTCTGTACAGCATCTGTGTGTGCAGCATCTTGCAAAGATTTCTGTCTGCTGGGGAGTTCAGCTCCATAGAATAGACTGTGTAGAGTATGGCTCTCATACTACATGGAAGGGGGTAAGATTTCTATCTGATGGGTAGTTCAGCTCCATAGAATAGACTGTGTAGAGTATGGCTCTCATACTACAGGAAGGGGGTAAGATTTCTGTCTGATGGGGAGTGCAGCTCCATAGAATAGACTGTGTAGGTGTGGCTCTCATACTACATGGAAGGGGGTAAGATTTCTGTCTGATGGGGAGTGCAGCTCCATAGAATAGACTGTGTAGAGTATGGCTCTTATACTACAGGAAGGGGGTAAGATTTCTGTCTGATGGGGAGTGCAGCTCCATAGAATAGACTGTGTAGGTGTGGCTCTCATACTACATGGAGGGTGGTAAGCAGGGGCGTAGCAATAGGGGGTGCAGAGGTAGCGACCGCATCGGGGCCCTTGGGCCAGAGGGGCCCCAAAGGGCCCTCCCTTAACTTTAGTATTAGCCCTCTATTGGTCCTGTGATCATAATAATTACTTCTATAGATACTTTGAATAGTAATAATCATTAACAAACTGTTCCCCATCCCCTTCTTGCACCTCTGACACTGTAGTTGCCATTGGCAGGTTTTGGTGCACCGTATTAATTGTTATGTATAGAGTACTTGGGGGGCCCCAATGTAAAACTTGCATCGGGGTCCACAGCTCCTTAGCTACGCCACTGGTGGTAAGATTTCTGTCTGATGGGGAGTGCAGCTCCATAGAATAGACTGTGTAGGTGTGGCTCTCATACTACATGGAAGGGGGTAAGATTTCTGTCTGATGGGGAGTGCAGCTCCATAGAATAGACTGTGTAGGTGTGGCTCTCATACTACATGGAAGGGGGTAAGATTTCTGTCTGATGGGGAGTGCAGCTCCATAGAATAGACTGTGTAGGTGTGGCTCTCATACTACATGGAAGGGGGTAAGATTTCTGTCTGATGGGGAGTGCAGCTCCATAGAATAGACTGTGTAGGTGTGGCTCTCATACTACATGGAAGGGGGTAAGATTTCTGTCTGATGGGGAGTGCAGCTCCATAGAATAGACTGTGTAGGTGTGGCTCTCATACTACATGGAAGGGGGTAAGATTTCTGTCTGATGGGGAGTGCAGCTCCATAGAATAGACTGTGTAGGTGTGGCTCTCATACTACATGGAAGGGGGTAAGATCTCTGTCTGATGGGGAGTGCAGCTCCATAGAATAGACTGTGTAGGTGTGGCTCTCATACTACATGGAAGGGGGTAAGATCTCTGTCTGATGGGGAGTGCAGCTCCATAGAATAGACTGTGTAGGTGTGGCTCTCATACTACATGGAAGGGGGTAAGATTTCTGTCTGATGGGGAGTGCAGCTCCATAGAATAGACTGTGTAGGTGTGGCTCTCATACTACATGGAAGGGGGTAAGATTTCTGTCTGATGGGGAGTGCAGCTCCATAGAATAGACTGTGTAGGTGTGGCTCTCATACTACATGGAAGGGGGTAAGATCTCTGTCTGATGGGGAGTGCAGCTCCATAGAATAGACTGTGTAGGTGTGGCTCTCATACTACATGGAAGGGGGTAAGATCTCTGTCTGATGGGGAGTGCAGCTCCATAGAATAGACTGTGTAAGTGTGGCTCTCATACTACATGGAAGGGGGTAAGATTTCTGTCTGATGGGGAGTGCAGCTCCATAGAATAGACTGTGTAGGTGTGGCTCTCATACTACATGGAAGGGGGTAAGATTTCTGTCTGATGGGGAGTGCAGCTCCATAGAATAGACTGTGTAGGTGTGGCTCTCATACTACATGGAAGGGGGTAAGATTTCTGTCTGATGGGGAGTGCAGCTCCATAGAATAGACTGTGTAGGCGTGGCTCTCATACTACATGGAAGGGTGGTAAGATTTCTGTCTGATGGGGAGTGCAGCTCCATAGAATAGACTGTGTAGGCGTGGCTCTCATACTACATGGAAGGGGGTAAGATTTCTGTCTAATGGGGAGTGCAGCTCCATAGAATAGACTGTGTAGGTGTGGCTCTCATACTACATGGAAGGGGGTAAGATTTCTGTCTGATGGGGAGTGCAGCTCCATAGAATAGACTGTGTAGGTGTGGCTCTCATACTACATGGAAGGAGGTAAGATTTCTGTCTGATGGGGAGTGCAGCTCCATAGAATAGACTGTGTAGAGTATGGCTCTCATACTACATGGAAGGGGGTAAGATTTCTGTCTGATGGGGAGTGCAGCTCCATAGAATAGACTGTGTAGGCGTGGCTCTCATACTACATGGAAGGGTGGTAAGATCTCTGTCTGATGGGGAGTGCAGCTCCATAGAATAGACTGTGTAGGTGTGGCTCTCATACTACATGGAAGGAGGTAAGATTTCTGTCTGATGGGGAGTGCAGCTCCATAGAATAGACTGTGTAGAGTATGGCTCTCATACTACATGGAAGGGGGTAAGATTTCTGTCTGATGGGGAGTGCAGCTCCATAGAATAGACTGTGTAGGCGTGGCTCTCATACTACATGGAAGGGTGGTAAGATTTCTGTCTGATGGGGAGTGCAGCTCCATAGAATAGACTGTGTAGGTGTGGCTCTCATACTACATGGAAGGGGGTAAGATTTCTGTCTGATGGGGAGTGCAGCTCCATAGAATAGACTGTGTAGGTGTGGCTCTCATACTACATGGAAGGGTGGTAAGATTTCTGTCTGATGGGGAGTGCAGCTCCATAGAATAGACTGTGTAGGTGTGGCTCTCATACTACATGGAAGGGGGTGAGATTTCTGTCTGATGGGGAGTGCAGCTCCATAGAATAGACTGTGTAGGTGTGGCTCTCATACTACATGGAAGGTGGTAAGATTCCTGTCTGATGGGGAGTGCAGCTCCATAGAATAGACTGTGTAGGTGTGGCTCTCATACTACATGGAAGGGGGTAAGATTTCTGCCTGATGGGGAGTGCAGCTCCATAGAATAGACTGTGTAGGTGTGGCTCTCATACTACATGGAAGGGTGGTAAGATTTCTGTCTGATGGGGAGTGCAGCTCCATAGAATAGACTGTGTAGGTGTGGCTCTCATACTACATGGAAGGGGGTAAGATTTCTGTCTGATGGGGAGTGCAGCTCCATAGAATAAACTGTGTAGGTATGGCTCTCATACTACATGGAAGGGGGTAAGATTTCTGTCTGATGGGGAGTGCAGCTCCATAGAATAGACTGTGTAGGTATGGCTCTCATACTGCATGGAAGGGGGTAAGATTTCTGTCTGATGGGGAGTGCAGCTCCATAGAATAGACTGTGTAGGTGTGGCTCTCATACTACATGGAAGGGGGTAAGATTTCTGTCTGATGGGGAGTTCAGCTCCATAGAATAGACTGTGTAGGTGTGGCTCTCATACTACATGGAAGGGGGTAAGATTTCTGTCTGATGGGGAGTGCAGCTCCATAGAATAGACTGTGTAGAGTATGGCTCTCATACTACATGGAGGGTGGTAAGATTTCTGTCTGATGGGGAGTGCAGCTCCATAGAATAGACTGTGTAGGTGTGGCTCTCATACTACATGGAAGGGGGTAAGATTTCTGTCTGATGGGGAGTGCAGCTCCATAGAATAGACTGTGTAGGTGTGGCTCTCATACTACATGGAAGGGGGTAAGATCTCTGTCTGATGGGGAGTGCAGCTCCATAGAATAGATTGTGTAGGTGTGGCTCTCATACTACATGGAAGGGGGTAAAATTGGTCTGTGATCTTTCATTTTCCAAAGACTTTTATCTCAAGTGTGTATGTAGCATTAGGAATTTGGTGTGCCATCGTTGACCACTATAGGTTGCCAGCTGCCTGGCATCCTGGCATGAAAGTCTGTTTTCTGATACCGTTTACCTGCCGCTGTGTATAGAACCGGTACCAGCGTAACCTTTGCTATGATGTCTGGAGTGATTGTCAGATCTCCTTCTTCCTCGCTTCACCGCACACCAGCATAGAGACAGCCTCTCCCAGCACTGAGCATATGTTCTCTTAGACTGCCCACAACTCCTCTCCAGGCAGGAACAGTATTACTGCAATTAATATAAGACAGCAAAGCAACCCTGAACTAGATCACCCTCCCCTTCATCTTATATCCGTCATGTTCTGCGCACTTAAATAACATCGCTTTACTAATGTCGTGTTACCAAGCTGGCCAGAACGGCAGAACGTGCTGTCCCTGTCCTATGGGGCGGCCATCTTGTTGTCTGCCGATGCTGAAAATGGCATCGCCGGCATCCAACACCCTTTTTCTGACGCTAACGATTCATTCCTCCTCTAGTGGCTTAAAGAGAAACTCCGACCAAAATTGTAACTTTATCCCAATCAGTAGCTGATACTCCCTTTTACATGAGAAATCTATTCCTTTTCACAAACAGACCATCAGGGAGCGCTGTATGACTGATATTGTGTTGAAACCCCTCCCGCAAGTAACCCCTCCCACAAGTAACCCCTCCCACAAGAAAAGTTTGAACTTTTGTTGGAAATAGCTGTTTACAGCTGTTTCCAACTGCCAAAAACCATGCAGCAGCTACATCACTTGCCAACAGTAAAATGTTCACTGGAGTTCCTCTTTAAACCCACTAGCAGCTTTTTTTAAGCGCTAGTGATTTGAAAAAGCTCTTGCTAATGCAATGCGATGGGGGATTTTTATACAATCACATGGCTCCAGTGGGATCACACCCATAGCATTACATTAGCAAGAGCTTTTTTCAAACCTCAAAGCGCTCAGAAAAGCGCTGCAAGTGGGTCCCAGGCCTTAGTCAGCGTTGTGAGAAACGCCTGCAGACCACAGACACAAAGAATAAGAAGTACAAACACCTCCGAGAAGCGTCAAACATCGCGGCGTCAGAAACACCAGCAAGGTAGGGAGAAAGCACAGGGTGAGGCAGCACCGGCGAGTCGTGCTATTATGAGCGCCGCCCACCTCTGATGTCACAGAGGAACAAATGCAGGTTTCATACAGAGACTTAATGGGTATATAAGGTGGAGTATTAGCAAGTTGCCAATATGGGCTCAATTTAGTAAACAATAGTAGGTCAGTTAAAAACCGCACTCTGTACTTTAGACTTAAAGAGAACATGAACTGAAACCAAAAAGTCAAATTAAACATACACAGGTCATACTTACCTCCGGTGTAGTCTGCACATCAATCTCTTTCTCCTCTCCTGCGTCCTGTTTATCCACTGTGATCAATGGAATTCTCTGTCCGCCATTTTGAAAATGGCCATTACCCCATAACAGCTTCCTGGTCAGCATACTGTTAAATTGTAACATCGCCCACTTGAGCCATAGGGAAACATGGACATTACCTTGCACATTCAGTTGTAACTGACAGCAGCTGATATATAACTGACAGCAAGTGGTATATTTCAGTTCTGACAAAATATTGTCAGGACTGGAAGGGATCACTGTAAGAAGAAAATGGTGAGCTTCTGAGAGGAACAGACGGTGAGGTAAGTATGTAATATTCATTTCCAGCTACGTCATGTGTTTATTTTAAATAATTTTACTCGTACCTTTGCACAGATTATAAAGAAAGAACTTTTGCGCTTAGGATTCCCTATTGCATACGTGGCTCGCGTTCCAATATTGCTGTATCTACAATCACAAACCAAATATATATGTAAAAGTTCACGCTCACAATCAACGACCAAATTACACTAAAAAGTCTCACAGTCCTTGTTCAGGTTATCCACAGACAATCCGGAGCAAGATTCCCGTTCTGTCAGTACTTTCCAAGAGTATAGGCCAGATTTCACGTCATATGCAAGAAAAAATATATAGATATAGTGTGATACTGCTAGACAGGTTATTTTCCAACACCTTCCACGTGTGATACTCCTTCACCCTAAACACATAAGGCCACCAGTGCAGGGACACCCCCCCGAAGTGCCCGCACTCACCCAAGAGTCCTCCAAAATATCCGGAGGTTAGAATGACAACATTGGGGGTAGCGTATATCCTCACAGATCCAGGGCTCCACTCGTGCTATGGACTGAGGGAGACTCAAATAGTATAAAACCTTATAACTTTAATAAAATTTTAAAATTATTGCACTCACAAGTGTAGAGGTTTAACAAGCATGTCAGTTTACAGATGCAGTCCCCGGGTGACTGTCCCGACTGATGCCGCCTTGGAAAACACGCTCCACGCTGTTCCGTGCACTTCCGCGTCTCGTCTGCTGGTCACGTGTGCCGCCGCTCCACCCTATGCATTTCGCCAAATGATTGACTCATCAGGGGCTGACGGCACACGCCAAACCAGCCTCTAAAAAGGTGCCCGCCCCTCCCTCCTGCTCCGTAACAGCTGAAAGGTTACTTTTAAAACGTAAAAAACGTAAAAGGATGATTAAAAACCGCTCTCCTCAGCGGCAATCACACAGGGCAATCTCCTTACACGCGTTCATCCTAAACTAGTACAAAAACATCCTACACTAATAGCCTCATCTCCCACCTTACATAACTCCTCACCTCCCACCATACATAAACGATTTTTCAACGATAATTCCAGGAGCAAAGGATTATTGCACAAAACCAACATAAATCAACATAAATCATCTCAGTTAGTATAAATACCCTCTTAATCACCACCTCCCACATTTATACAAACCAACCTCCCACATTAAATCCTAAAAACATAGGGTCAAAACTAATTAGACCAATCCACACTATGCCGATCTATGAATTGCTAATGAAACAGTTTATATCCAGATCCACATTTAATCCTTTTGGACTAAGCGTTTCCATCTCGTATATCCATCGGATCTCCTTTTTAGATATCTCACGTAATTTATTGGCCCCTCTCCAACCAGAAAAGAGTTTCTCTACTCCGCAAAAAGACATTAAGTCAGGATTGCACTGATGCTTCTCCTTAAAATGTAGAGAGACACTGTGCAACTCAAAGCCCTTTTTTATATTAATATGTTCCCCTATTCGTTCTTTCAAGGACCTAGTGGTGCGGCCCACATATTGTAGGCCGCAAGTACACCAGATCACATAAACAACATGGGAAGTAGCACAGGTTATAAAACTTTTTATATCAAAGGAACGCCCATTTTGTTCTGAAACGATTTTTTGCACTTTCTTCCCCTGAGCCTCTCTACAGCATTTGCATCCCCTGCATGGAAAAAAAACCCTCGCCTGCCATCCCTCAAGGCGCGGCTGTGCAGGCGGCGCCACACAGCTAGGGGCCAGTTGATTCTTTAGATTCATTGCTTTTCTGTACACAAAAGAAGGTCTGGGGGGTAGTACATCTTTCAGAACATGATCCCCCTGTAGAACATCCCAATGCTTGTGGAAGATCTGTTCGACCTGTTTAAATTGTGAGGAGAAATTGGAAAAAAAGGCAAAGGGGCTATTTTCCTTCATATTCACCTTTTCTTGTGGATGGACCAATCGACCCCGATCAGTATTAGCAATCTCATATTGGACTTTCCTCAACCACTCTGAGTCATATCCTTTCTCCATGAACCTCTCTTTTAAGGTCTCTGATTGTAAATAATAGTCACTTAAATTAGAACAATTTCTCCTAACTCGTGTAAATTGGCTCTTGGGGACCCCTCTGAGCCAACTAGGGTGATGGCAGCTCGTGGTCTCAATATAGCCGTTCCGATCGGTGGGTTTAAAAAAGCACCTAGTGTCAAAACCCATCCCTTTCCTACTGATCTCCAGATCTAAAAAATGGATACTTACCTTACTGTGTTCAGAGGTGAGTTGGATGTTAGGTCTCAGGGTGTTGATCCTGGACATAAACTCTCCAAATGCCTCCTCATCCCCAGAGGATGAGGAGGTCATCTATGTACCTTTTCCAAAGGAGCAAACTTTCACCCCCAATGGAAATGGCCTCCTCCTCCCACAGTGCCATGTACAAATTTGCCAATGAGGGCGCATACGCCGCCCCCATAGCGCATCCGTATATCTGCCTATAATACCCACCCCCATGCCAAAAGTAGTTCTTCTTCAAAGCGAAATCCAGCAGGTCCATCAAAAAATTGATCTGGCCCGTTGGCACATCGCTTTCCACCGAAAGGAATGACCTAGCCGCTTCGATCCCCTCCTCATGTGGGATATTGGTGTAAAGTGAACCTACGTCTGCCGTGGCCAAAAGGACGTCCCCTTCCACACATAGAGAGTCAAGAATTTGTAACACATGTTTGGTATCAGTCAGTACCCTGGGTAAGGTTCTAATCAGGGGTTGGAGAAAGCTATCCAAATACTGTCCTAATCTGTGGGTAATGGACCCCATACCACTTAGGATTGGTCGACCAGGGGGGTCCGTAAGGCTTTTGTGAATTTTCGGTAGTTGATACATTACAGGCACCTTGGGAGCCGAAGGAACCAGGAAATCACACTCTCTCTTAGTTATAAGCCCTGCCAACAGCCCCTCATCCAACAGGAGGGACAATTCCCTTTTATACTGGATGGTTGGATTACCACCGAGTTTCTCATATGTTTGGGTATCAAACACCAATCGGTCCAATTCATTCAGATATTGTTCTTTCCTTAAAATTACCACCCCTCCCCCCTTATCGGCAGATCGTACTACAAGTTCTTTCTGCTTGAGGATCCCCTCTACTGTTTAATGAACATTTTCGAATTTCCCTGGTTTGATTTTCCTCAAATCTTCCAGGACCCTATCTTTGAATATTTCCACAGTATTACGATTTGAAACATCTAAAGGATTAAATGTGGATGCATTTCCAAACCGTGATATAGTTCCACCACTGTTGGCCCTATTGTTTGGCCCTTCTTTCTGCAAGAAATATTTCTTCACATTCAGTTGTCTAGTAAACTTCTGTACATCAATGAAAGCATCAAATTTGTTCACATTTCTTTTTGGGGCAAATTTTAACCCATGATCTAATAGTCTCATTTCAGTTTGATTTAATTCAACCCCACTTAAATTGAACACCCCCCCTCCTACCACTGTTTTCTTCTTTTGTTCCCTTCTACCGGCTCTACACCCCCTTCTACTCCTCTTTTTCTTGGGCTTGGGTGGTAATCTCCCCCATACTCGCCTCCCCTCCAATCCTCTTTCCAATATCTGGGGCGCTGCGCTAAAAAAGAAGGCTGTTCATATTCTCTCTCAGCTAAGGGCTGGTATCTATTAAAGGTCTGAACCGGTTGATTGTATCCAAAATGGCTACCTCTCTTATTCCCATTCCAGTGGGGTTGGCCCCTATTCCCTATTCTGTTGTTAATCCCACCCCGTCTATACTCACCTTGTCCGACAGGTCTGGGAACAGGAAGCTATCGCGGAAATGAAGTACATTTTTACGTGTTGCAGGTGCAATGCGTAAAACTGTCTGGTGGCGGGGGCCGGAGGAGCCATGAGTGACTACGAGGGCACAGGATGGCTGCAGGGGGCTGCTAGATGCCCCAGGTAAGTGAAACTCTTTTTTTTTTTCTAGAGTTAAGGTTCTCTTTAACCTCCTTGCCGGTTCTCCCGAACTCAGTTCGGGGTAACCTGCGCAGGAGAATTGCTCAGGCCCCGCTGGGCCGATTTGCATAATTTTTTTTTTTGTTACAAGCAGCTAGCACTTTGCTAGCTGCTTGTAACTTCCGATCGCCGCCGCTCGCTGCCAATCCGCCGCAATCCGCCGCGCCGAGCCGCTCCCCCCCGCCCCAGACCCCTGCGCTGCCTGGCCAATCAGTGCCAGGCAGCGTTGAGGGGCGGATCGGGATTCCCTATGACGTCTATGACGTCGGTGACGTCATCCCGCCCCGTCGCCATGGCGACCGGGGAAGCCCTGCAGGAAATCCCGTTCTCAACGGGATTTCCTGCATACTCTGATCGCCGAAGGCGATCGGAGTGGGTGGGGGGATGCCGCCGCTCAGCGGCTATCATGTAGCGAGCCCTCGGCTCGCTACATGATTTAAAAAAAAAAAAAAGGAATTAAACCGGCAAGGAGGTTAAAGTGGAGGTGATCTCTTGCACAAGACAGAAGGAAACAGAGAAAAATGCACCCTGTGTGTATTTAGAGAGTTTAGTCTGTCTAATTCCCTTTCATCTGTAACTAATCATCACTGTAATTTAAAATAAGCGCATTTGAAAGCACAAGAGGTTAACAATATGCCTGCTTTTATGAAAGCAGGAAATGGACATACTGCAGATTATTGCAGGATTTGTATCAGCTGTAACAAAGAAATGTTTTGGTTGTTATGCTGCTGCTTATCTTTTCCAGCAGAGATGAAGTTCTGAGTTCTGCTTTAAGCACAGCATCCAGCTAAGTGACTACACAGCAGTCATTGTACAGATATCCTCTCTGCTGCTGTATGTAATTAGCAGGACAGTGGAGCGGAGTCCCTCCCGGAGAAGCTGCGGTGGAATCAGGGCGACGTGCGATTTGTTAAGTCTCTTTCTGTCTCCTGAATGTTTTTCTGCCTCTTTCTAGACCCGCAGCACTAATGCTCCATTTCAGAGGGGGCTGCTGCTCCTGATTGGCTGCTGAGACCTGCAGCAAGACTGCAGTGTGTCTGAGGCCAGTCTCTCTGCAGCTGTAAATCTGAGCTAGCAACAAGCATGGGGCGAGTCTGAACTTCACACCTCAAGTCTGCGGTCGCCGGGCGCAGAGCGGGGCGTTTATGTGCTGCACCCGCCCCCTCCCCGATCAACGCAACCGATAGAGAGGAATACACGTCTTTTATCCGAGCTCCCTTATATAACATGAACAGAGCTCTGAGCAGGGGGAACGCTGTGTTATGTGTGCGCTGCAGCATGGATCTTATTCAAGGAACGCTGAACTACCTTTAGTTATCATCTGGTTAAAACGGACCTAAACGCAGAATTTCCCCTCTGCTCTAAAAGATAAACAACAGCATAAGGGCTGGAACCCACTAGAGCAATTCTTTGAGCGTTTAGAGAGAGATTCAAAACGCTAGCGATTTCCTTAAACGCTCAGCTAATGTTAATGGATGGGCCAAATTCCACTGGAGCGATTGCGATTACCAAAATCACAAACGCAGGACATGCAGCATTTTTAGCGTTTCTGCAATGTAAAGTGTATAAACGCTGGCGTAATCGCTCATCAAAACCTACACAGAGCGATTTTGCTATTGTTTTTACATTACTGCACACTGTAAAAAAAAATTAAAATTAATTGAAAGTACCAATCAGAATTAAAACCGCTAATCGCTACACAACCGCTGGCAAAAGCCGACACTTTTTAAAAAACGCTACCAAAACCGCCAGCAATCGCTCATGAAATCGCTTACAAACCGCTCATTAAAAACGCTAGTGGGTTCCAGGCCATAACCTTTACAGAATAACATTTCTTTGTTACAGCTGATACAAATCCTGCAATAAATCTGCAGTGTGTCTACTTCCTGCTTTCATGGAAGCAGACATATTGTTCGCATCCTGTGCTTTTACATAAGCTTATCTGCCGTGACAGTCATGTGACACAGGGGAGAGATCAGATTACAACTTGTGATTAGTCACAGATGAGGGGGAATTAGACTAGGCTAAACTCTCTAAATACATACAGGGTGCATTTCTCTGTTTTCCTTCTGTCCTGTGCAAGAGTTCAGGTCCACTTTAAAGGGAGTCTAAGACGAAAATTAAAGGAAAAATAAAAACAGATACCCACCTATGGAGAGGAGGAAGGCTCTGTGTCCTATAGAGCCTTCGTGTCGTGCCTGGACTGGCTCCCCCGTCAGGAGTCTCTGACTGATCGGTTGGAGACTGTTCTCTTTCACTGCAGGAGACTTTGTAAGTCTTCAGGAGCACTCAGGCCGCTCCATACTGCGCACACGCTATCTCTCATGCACACGCCGGTGCGCAGTACAGAGCCGCCCGTCTTCGAGAGCCAAAGACTTCCGAAGCCTTCTGCGGTGGGAGATATAAACGAAGGAGCCCGCGGGGGAATGAGAAGAGGAGCGGGGAGGCTGTATAGGACCCTCTCCTTAGGTCAGTATCTGTTTTTTGTTTTTGTTTTTTTTTAATTTTCGCTTCAGATTCACTTTTCCCCTTCAAATTTGATCTTTCGATGCAATTTTTATGATCAAATTGTCTGGAAAACTGCTGTGTGTGGCGCAAATTGATGTGAAACGATTATTTAGTCGATTAGAAAAAGAACAATGATCGGTCCGAAAGTTGGATTTTATGACCGATTAGTTTTGATCGTTCAAATCGCATTGAAAGATCGAATCTGACAGAAAAACGGTACTGTTAATGGGCTTTAGGCTAGATGTACAGTGCAGCCCTGCGTTGTTTTGCTGCACAACGCGGATAAAAGGCAACGCAAAGTAGCAAAAATTATGGTTGCGGTGGCATGCGATGTAACGGAGGCATAAGAATCAAAATCGCATCACAGATGTGCGCCATTTCTGTCTCACATTTGAGAATATAAAGCTTCACCTTCTTAACCTCTTGAGGACCAGAGTGTTAAACCCCCCCGAAAGACCAGGCCATTTTTTGTAAAATAGTCCACTGCAGCTTTAAGACCTCGCTGCAGGGTCGCACAACTCAGCACACAAGTGACTACCCAAATCCCCCCCCCCCCCCCCTTTTTTTTTTCTCTCCACCAACAGAGCTCTCTGTTGGTGAGGTCTGATTGCTCCCCCAGTGTTTGTTGTTGTTTTTTATAAATATTTTTATGTTTCATTTTCAATAAAAAAAATTTTTTTTTTTAATTTATCCTGTGGCCCCACCCTCCATTGGCTGTCATAGGCTTCAGCCCCTCCCCAGTACAGCGCTGCTGTAGATCGCACCGCTGTACATGCTAATTAAATGGCGGATTCGCCGTCTAACAGTCGCCGAGCGTCGACTGGGAGACTGAGGCAGAGCTCTGCTCCGCCTACCAAACGGAGATGCGTGCTCAGCGTGTGCGCAATCTCCTGAAAAACGAAGCCCAGGACTTAGCGTTAGAGGGTCCTGGGGCTGCCGCCGTGGCCACGCCCGTCGGCATGACGCAATCGGCAAGCAGTTAAAAACAGATGTGCGCATGTGCAATCCCTATTACATAGACGCAATGCAAAAATTCAAACATGCCAGCATTACCATAGACTAACATTGAGCACGTGAACGCATATATTTGCATAAACGCAGAGCAGGATCGGCGTTATTTTGACGCGTATCGCACCGCCCGCACTGTGAACGTCACATTGACTTTTTATTGCTGTGCGATTTTCTCCGTTAAAAAAACTCCATTATAACGTCCAGGTGGCCACTAACAATCCAATTTCTAGCGAAAAATCATTTGAGCAATCAGATGCTTCTGATCGGAAGAGAAATATCACAATACATCGTTCACTACACCACCAATGAACCAATCTTTGCTTCCTATCTATCACAACCGACAAGAAAATCTAAAACTTTGCTTTGATGAAAATCCAATCGGGCGACTACTTTTATAATCTTTTGTAATTGTTTGTGCCGATCAACGGAGATAACTTACAACCAATCCAATCAGAATTTATGATCAATTGAACGATTTTTTTTACTAGAAATTGGACCGTTAGTGGCCACCTTAACTGAGCACTGTGAACGTAGCCTTAAAGTAACTATACATCTAGCAATGGTGGGCAGATCAACCAAGAAACATCTCTCTCCGATTGAATCTGATCAGCGAGAGATCTGTCGGCTACCCATACACCACAGACTGATTCCTGATCGACTTCAGCTTGAAATCTCTCCAGATTCGCCCTCATGACACCACATCCCCCACCTCTGTCGCTGCCCCCCCCCCAAATGTTAATATGCCCCCCCAAGTATCTGTGCATTAAAATCTCTTACCTGTACGGCCACCGCCAGTCCAGCTGCTAATACTTTTAGCCATAGCCCCTGAACAAGCATGCAGCAGATCAGGTGTTTCTGACATCATTGTCAGATCTGACAAGATTAGCTGCATGCTTGTTTCTGGTGTGATTCAGACACTTCTGCAGCCAAATAGATCAGCAGGGCTGCCAGGCAACTGGTATTGTTTAAAAGGAAATAAATATGGTCGCCCCCATATATTATTATTTATTGTATTTATAAAGCGCCAACATATTACGCAGCGCTGATCCCTCTCACGTCAGGTGTCCTTTAAGGAGGTGGGAAGGCGTGTCAAGATAGTAAGTGCTATATTATGAATGAGTCCTATAGGGAAGAGAATTTTGGTGCAGTTAGATCAGCTGCTGGCGGGTCAGTATGTTTGCATTGACAGAAGCTGACCTGTGATTGGCTGCGGTGGGTTAGTGCACTGCGCACAATGTCTCCGGCCTTACAAGGTCTAGCTGAAGAAATATGCTCTTTACGTGCATTACACTAATTGGCTGTAAGTGGTGACTCTGCAATTCACAGGCAACCAATACCGTAATTACTGTAATTGGTTATTGAGGAAAATAACTCACAGAGTATTGATGGAGCTCCTGACATCAGCGCTTTGTGCACGCTATAGCCTGATATATGGGAGTGATAACAGAAGAGATTAGCAAGCATAAAACGGGGACTCCGTATACACGTTGTATGTACATCCCTGAACTGCAGGCAAATGCTGATCTCATCCAAAGCCACGTACACACGTGAGATAAAAATCCTGGGAAAACCAGGAAGCAATCTGTCACATAGGTGTGTCAGGAAGGTTTAAACGATGGATCTTTGTAAAAATGCTGTACACATAGAAACAATCGTTAAAGCAAACCTGAACTGAAAATTAAAGTAAAAATAAACATATACACATCATACTTACGCCCCGTGTAGTCTCCTCAATCCCTTTCTCCTCTCCTGCATCGTGTTTGTCCACTGTGATCAATGGGCATTTCCCCATAATAGTTTCCTGGTTAGCACACTTTTATATTGTAATATCGCCCACTTGAGCCATATGGAAACATGGACATTACCTTGCTCATCAGTTGTCCTTTCAGTTATAACTAGACAAGACAAGACAAATAACATTTATATTGCGTTTTTCTCCTGGCAGACTCAAAGCGCCACTAGGGCGTGCTCTATAGTCAGTAGCAGTGTTAGGCCAGAGCTGCAGCCACTAGAGGGCGCTCTATAGGCAGTAGCAGTGTTAGGGAGACTTGCCTAAGGTCTCCTACTGAATAGGTGCTGGCTTACTGAACAGGCAGAGCCAAGATTTGAACCCTGGTCTCCCGTGTCAGAGGCAGAGCCATTCACCATTACACCATCCAGCTACCAGCCACTGACAGCAACTGATATATTGCAGTTCTGACAAGATATTGTCAGAACTGGAAGGAATTGTTGTAAGAAGAAAATGTTGAGCGTCTGCGGGGAACTGACCGCACCGCGACGCAGGTAATCTTTTTTTCCCCCATAGGTTTGCATTGGAGTGCGGTAGCAGTGCGTCAGTGTGACGCACCGCCCCAGTGTGAAAGGGCCCTCAGGGTGTGTACACACTTCCAATTACAATTGGTTAATCTCACTACTTCCAGGTAGTATAAGAGCGTACCTACACAATCTGTTCATAGACTAGTTAAACTCAGTAAGCTCTCATACTACATTTGAATGTGTATATGCAACCTAAAGCTATGTACCCACGGCCAGATGGATCACGGATCCCCGCCGATGAACAATGGTTCTCCTATCCATCTGACCAAATCTGAAAGCGCCGTTGGCGACCACAGAAACAAGCGATTGTGTAAACGATAGTTTACACGATTGCAGCAAATTTCAGCAGAAGTCAGTAAGGATTGGAACGATTCTCTGTGATATGATCGTTAAAAAAAAAAAAATTGCCACGGGTGGCCTGCGTCAACAGACAAACAAATTTTCGTTAAACGGCGTTACGCAATATCGGACTACAAGGTCTAGAACACCTCAGGGCTGCATAGCCAGGAAACACGAAACAGAGGCTGGACAAATAGCAGCATCCTGTAACTAAGGGCTGGTGCACACCAAGCGTTTTTGGTAGCGTTTTCAAAACCACTTCCGCCTGTGGAAACGCTTGGCTAATGTATCTCTATGGGATGGTGCACACCAGCGGTTTGAGGTCTTTAGCAAACCGCAAATGTGGGTCCTGCAGAATGTTTGCGGTTTGCAGAAGCATTTCTGCCTCAATGTGAAGTATAAGAAAGTGGAAAACCGCTCTGAAAAACGCTAGATCGGAGCGGTTCTCCAGGCGTTTTTGTTACAGAAGCTGTTCAGTAACAGCTTTACTGTCCCAATTATGAAAAAAAGATAAAAAAAATTGCTTGGCTCTATAAATCGAGAAATTGACAATCTATCCTACACCATTTGATCAGAAAAAAATCTACCATTCCCGATCTTCTTTCTATGAAAAAATAAATGGGAAATTCTATCAGGTTTCTCGAACCAGTAAATAAAAAAAAAAAAGCTTTCAATTTTTCTGTACAACCAATTGTTTTCATTGAATTGCCATAAAATTGGATAATTTTATTGTATTGTGTGTGGCCTACTTTAGGCTGCAACCTAAGAGAGCTGTTTATAGATATGAAAGTGGCGGCCCCTATAACAGGCTGAAAATGCAACAGGAATTCTGCAACTGGGGGCTGCACATGGAAGGGGGGCACTGACATGAGAGGGGAGGAGGGCCGCACAAGAATAGGGGGCTTCAGGACTTTGCTTTAGCACAGCATTTTATAGTGGACCTAAACTCTTGCACAGGACAGAAGGAGCTCAGAGAGAAATGCCCCCTGTATGTATTTAGAGAGTTTAGCCTGTGTAATACCCCCTCATCTGTCACTAATCACAACCATAATTTGATTTCAGAGCTTTGTCAGCTGGCTGCCTCAGCAGAGCAGCTAATTTGTAAACACAGGATTTTATCCCTATTTTATTATTATTTAGTATTTATATAGCGCCAACATCTTCCACAGCGCTGTACAGAGTATATAGTCTTGTCACATAACTTTCCCCAGAGGAGCTCACAATCTAGTCCCTACCATAGTCATATGTCGTAGTCTAGGGCCAATTTTGAGGGAAGCCAATTAACCTATCTGTATGTTTTTGGGGATGTGGGAGGACACCTGAGTGCCCGGAGGAAACCCACGCAGACACGGGGAGAGCATACAAACTCCTTGCAGATGTTGACCTGGCTGGGATTCCAACCGGGAACCCAGCGCTTGCAAGGCAAGTGCGTTAACCACTACGCCACAGTGCTGCCGCCACCCTATGCCTGCTTCCATGAAAGCAGGAAGTAGACACACTGCACGTGTATTGCAGGATTTGCATCAGCTGTAACAAAGGAATGTTTTTCTGTAAAGGTTATTATGCTGTTGCTTATCTTTTAGAGCAGATAAGAAGTTCTGAGTTCAGGTCCGCTTTAATGTTGCTTTGTGACTATGCCCCCTAGCTTCCAAAAAGAGAAAAAAAAACTATGAGATTATATTCAGTAAACACAGCGATCCTCTCTCTTTAATATGTTCGATAGCAGAGCTTATCCTTGAGTAACTTGCTGCCTGTTTACATTGCTTGCGCAGATCCTCCTTTGCATTGGCAGGTTCTGATAGTAATAGAAGCGCCTTCCTTTAGGGAAGAGGAGTTGGTATCTGGAATAGCAGATGTCACACTCAGGGCAGGGCCAACAGATCCAACAAAAGCATTTAATGATTGCTCCGGGTCTTATGAAGAGCTCGGCCTACGAGTCGGCGGCGCCGCCAACTTCACAGCAGATCATAAAAGCCGTACGAACGCTAAAGTGAGGTCGTAAAGCGGCCTCACCTGGAAACAGACCGTAAAGTCATCTTTTATTGAAGGCTTTGGTCTCGTGTTGTCGGAAGCGGCACATTGGATCACATCTGCCTCTGGTTTATCCGCACACAGCTTGTACATTAGAATTGAAGGCTTGTTTCAGAAGCCTGGAATAATGACAGGGCATCTTGAGGTGCCGCGAACGCCAGGGATGCCATGTTAATGCGCGATAGACAGAGCAGCAGGGCCTGTACAATGTGAGAGGAACGTGGACACTAAATCATGGTTATAGATCAAGCTGTTGCTGCTTTACAATACCAAGAATAACTGGCTGACTACTAAAGGGCCAGTGCTCCTTAAAGGGAACCTGAAGTGAGTACAATTATTTAAAATAAACACATGAGGTAACTTCAAATGAATATTACATAGTTACCTTGCCATCAGTTCCTCTCAGAAGCTCGCCATTTTCTTCCGACAATGATTCTTTCCAGTTCTGACAACATTTTGTCAGAATTGAACTATATCAGTTGCTGTCAGTTATATATCAGTTGGTGTCAGTTATAGCTAAGAGGACAACTGATGTGCCAAGTAATGTCCATGTTTCCCTATGGCTCAAATGGGTGATATTACAGTTTAACAGTGTGCTGAGCAGGAAGCTGTTATGGGTAATGGCCATTTTCAAAATGGAGGACGGAGAATTCCATTGATCACAGTGGACAAACAGGACACAGGAGAAGAGAAAGAAGATTAGACTACACGGGATGTAATTATGACTTCTGTATGTTTATTTTGATTTTTAATTTTCAGTTCAGGTTTTCTTTAAAGGGATACTGTAGGGGGGTCAGGGGAAAATGAGCTGAACTTACCCGGGGCTTCTAATGGTCCCCCGCAGACATCCTGTGCCCGCGCAGCCGCTCACCGATGCTCCGGCCCCGCCTCCGGTTCACTTCTGGAATTTCTGAGTTTAAAGTCTGAAAACCACCGCGCCTGCGTTGCCGTGTCCTCGCTCCCCCTGAGGTCATCAAGAGCGCACAGCGCAGGCCCAGTATGGTCTGTGTCTGCGCAGTACACTCCTGGTGACATCAGCGGGAGCGAGGACACGGCAACGCAGGCGCAGTGGTTTTCTGACTTTAAAGTCAGAAATTCCAGAAGTGAACCGGAGGCGGGGCCGGAGCATTGGGGAGTGGCTGCACCAACACAGGATGTCTGCAGGGGACCATTAGAAGCCCCGGGTAAGTTCAGCTCATTTTCCCCCGACCCCCCTACAGTATCCCTTTAAGTATGTGATAACTCCAAACCATAACAGCAGAAACAGTTTTGATTGCAGGATTAGCATCTTTATCACTTAATACACAGACCAGTTGCTGTTGAAATTAGATTTTTATGGTGACAATCCCTGAAAAAGATTTATACAAAGATGCTGGCCAGCCTCCCTGCTTGCTGCACACTTTTTTGGCAGTTGGGTGGAGCAACTGCCATTCACTCAGTGCTTTTGAAATCCTGGGTACCGCCCATGAGTAGATGGACTAGCCCAAAACCTGTCGGTTCTGTCAGATTTCTACTACCTAATGTAAGTGACAGCAACATAGGAGAAAAGTAATTGAGGGCAGCACGGTTGGCGTAGTGGTTAGCTCTCTCGCCTTGCAGCGCTGGGTCCCTGGTTCGTATCCCAGCCCGGGCACTATCTGCAAAGAGTTTGTATGTTCTCAATGTGTCTGTGTGGGTTTCCTCCGGGTACTCCGGTTTCCTCCCACATTCCAAAAACATACGAATAAGTTAATTGGCTCCCCCTAAAAAATTGTCTCTAGACTACAGTACTTACACTACATAATATAGACATATGGCAATGGTAGGGATTAGATTGTGAGCTCCTTTGAGGGACAGTTAGTGACAAGGTATATATACACACTGTACAGCGCTGCGTAATATGTCGGCGCTATATAAATACTAAATAATAATAAATGGCACATTTTACTCAGGAAGAAACCTACTTCTTATTTCTATATGTTTACATATATTTTATATTTTACATTTTAAGAATTACGCTACAGTGGTCCTTTAAGTTGATTTACTGAAATAAATTGACTTTTGTACGATATTCGAATTTTTCGAGTTGCACCTGTAAACTGCTGGAAAATGGTTGGTGAATCGGTCGGGTATGTTGGGGGCAATAGATTGCCAAAAGATTCTTTTTTTTAGAATTAATCGAATTGGCTGAAAAATGTGATGTGTGTGCCTAGCTTAACCTTGAGTAGTTACGTATGTATTCTGTATGTGAATGGTATTCTGATTCGTTCGGCCGCTGTGTGCACCTGATGGCGTGTGACCGCGGTTTCGCCCTGCGGTTATTATGAGGGTCACTGTTCATTTCATAATACTAAACTTTATTTATGATAAACCATAAAAGCTTTCTTACAATTACACCATTATTATTGTAATATGTGGCCTATTAATTGCATCCTTGATTCCAGTACTTAGTCAGCTATTTCTGATTACTGTATCGTGGCCAAAAGGTCATTCAGGATGCATTTAATCTATAACGATAAGTGATCTGCATTTAAAGGGATAGTATCTGACATGCAACGTGAAGGCCAATGTCACCTTGAGCTAATATTCAATATTAGGTGGTCGATATGAAGTGAAATTGAATGCTGCCTTTCTTAAAGGGAAACTCCGACCAAGAATTGAACTTTATCCCAATCAGTAGCTGATACCCCCTTTTACATGAGAAATCTATTCCTTTTCACAAACAGACCATTAGGGGGCACTGTATGGCTGATATTGTGGTGAAACCCCTCCCACAAGAAGCTCTGAGTACGTACTCTTGGCAGTTTCCTGTCTGTGAACCTTGCTGCATTGTGGGAAATAGCTGTTTACAGCTGTTTCCAACTGCTAAAAAAGCAAGCAGCAGCTACTTCCACTGACATCACCTGCCAGCAGTAAAAAATGTCACCATGTGATAAATGTCAGAATGTAAATCAGGGAGAGGAAAGATTTTACAATGGGCAAACATTGACTAAATCATTTATACATAATTATTGTAAAAATGCAGTACTTTTTTTTTATTACATTATTTTCACTGGAGTTCCTCTTTAAAGGGAACTTGAACCAATTCAATTGTTTAAAATAAACACAAGATGTACCTGCAGATGAATATCACATACTTACCTCGCCGTCAGTTCCTCTCAGCAGCTCACCATTTTCCTCCAATAAAGATTCCTTCCAGTTCAAGATATTGTCAGAACTGAAATATATCCGTTGCTGTCAGTTATATATCATTTGCTGTTAGTTATACGTATATCAGTTGCTGTCAGTAATAACTCTAAAGCCTCATCTACACAGGTAGATGAGGCTGCGATCCGGCGGCTCGATTAGCCGCCAGATCGCCTCTTCCGCATCCCCGCTCGCCGCGCGTGCGCCGGATTCGATTCCCCGCTCATCCCTGCCGGCGCGGCTTATCTTCCGCTCGATTCTCTGCCATTGTCCCCTCGCGGGGAGCGAGCAGGGAATCGGCGGTGGGGAGATCCATCCTGTCGGATCTTATCAATCGAACCGCATCAGCGGCTCTGTTGATAAGCCACATCGCCGCCTCATCTACCCGTGTAGATGAGGCTTTAGGACAACTGATGAGCAAGGTAATGTCCATGTTTCCCTATGGCTCAAGTGGGTGATATTACAGGTTAACAGTGTGCTAACCAGGAAGCTGTTATGGGCTAATGGCCATTTTCAAAATGGAGGACTGAAAATTCCATTGCTCACAGTGGACAAACAGGACGCAGGAGAGGAGAATGGGCTTTGATGAGTAGCCTACACAGGAGGTAAGTATGACTTGTGTATGTTTATTTTGACTTAATTTCCAGTTCAGGTTTTCTTTAATCTTTTGGGCACTCTCTGCCCACTGCTGCTGCTACTATGTAGCAAAATAATTGTATAGGAAACCATTTGCACTAATAGTTTTAAGGGTGGAGAACTGTGGCATTTTAACAACCTGTAAACTGCATACCATGAATGCGGTTGTACACACATTCACAGTTAGGGGGCAGTGTGGTTCAGGGCTGGTAGACTGCAGCATGCAACATTTAAAGTGTAACTGTTGGGCATAAAATCAAAAATCAATTCTTTATTTTTATCTGGTAAACAAGTAGTAAGGATGCTAACCAGGCAATCCAAAAGTTAAAATCTCTATTACTTTTCTTGTTGATAAATGATCATTCCTCAGTTTACCTGACTCATATTTGGTACATTGCCGCACAAAGGAAGTTGCAGGGCATGCTGGGTTGCCTTTTTTGCTTCTTGACTTTCCCCTCAGACATAACCAATGCAGCCTGATTGGCTGAAGCCTCTTTCCCTCCTGTTTTCCCCTCCCACACCTCTGTTCCTCTCTGATTGGCCAATATTTCTCATGCTGAGACCATGCACTTTCTATAGTGGAGGGCGGGCAATGCATACACAATCAGGCAGAGGAGAGTAAGGGTACGTACAGACATACGATAACGATCGTTCGTTCTGAACGACGAACGATGTTAAAGGAGGTATCGGCCGATGATCGTTTGAAGAAAGGCTACTTTGAACATCGTTCGTGTACGAACGATCTTGGAACGAGCGTTGCGTGCGCAACATGATGTATAAACTGATTTCAAACACAAGTGTCAAAAAGAACCGTTTGAGCATGTGCAAAGCTTTGAGAACGAACGATCAACGACCGATCGTTGTACAGACATTACTTTTTGAACGATGGTCGTTGGAAAAGATCTGGCAGAATGGATCGTTCTTTACCAACGACATATCTCGTTGGTCGGTCGTTTTAATGATCGTTTGTGCACTTTTTACGAACGATCGTCGGGCAATGCCGTCGGTAACGATCGTTTCAAACGACTATAGTCGCATGTCTGTACGCACCCTAAGGGGGGAAATGACATCAGGATTGGCTTCAAGATAGACACCGTTAAAATGAAGAATCCTAAGAAATATTTTATCTTTTTTTTTTTTTATTATAGAAAAATCACTAAAAATCATCCAAAACATGGACAGTGCAACACATATGTTATGTAAGTTGAGCAAGTATTTATCTGCTTATATATGTGTTAGTATGGCTGACAGCTCCTCTTTAAAGGGACCACTACAGCAAAAAGTAAGCAGTTAAAATCTGACAGAACTGACAGGTTTTGGACTAGTCCATTTCCTCATGGGGGGTTCTCTGGGTTTTCATTGTTTTTAAGGAAAATTTCCTGAACGGCAGTTTAACTGCCAAATAGTAAGATACCAGCCAGCCTCTCTACTCACTTGCACACTATTTTGTCTGTTAGACTTTGCAACTGCCGTTCAGGAAATGCTTTTGAAAACATAGAAAACCCTGATGAGAATCCCCGATATGGAGATTGACTAATTCGAAACCGTTCAGTTCTGTCAGACTTTAACTGCTTACTTTTTTTGCTGTAGTGGTCCTTTAACTTGCACCAACTACTGGTAACTGTACAAGTTTAGTTTAGCTGCCTCATGACTGATGCCTAAAACTAACCTTCCACCATCATTAACCACTTACTGATGCCTATCCCTAACCTCCTCCAATGTCAACACCTTTATGTCACGTTACCTTAAAGCTGGCCATACACTGGCCCGATTTGCCGCCGTTTCGACAGCAGATTCGATCACTGGATCGAATCTGCTGCCAATCGTTCGCGCTAAATGCACCCGCCGATCCGATTTCCTCCCGAAATCGGATCGGTCCGTCGATTGCGCCGTGCGGGAAATTACCGTCGATCGCCCGCGGGTAGGGAGCGCGTTGCTAGCGGCGGCCGATCCGATACAGGTATACATTACCTGACGCTGGCTCCCGGGAATCTTCTCCGCGCTGCACCGCTCTGTTCCTGCTTCCATCCCAGCGTACATTAACTTCCTGTGTCACTCCAGTGACCAGGAAGTTCAAATAGAGGGCGCGCTATTTGAACTTCCTGGTCACGGAGTGACACAGTGTACGCTGGGATGCGGTGCGGGATGCTGGGATGCGGTGCAGCGCGGAGAAGAGGACCCGGAGCCAGCTTTAGGTAATGTATACGGGGGGGGGGGGGGGGACAGGCGGCAGGAGCAGCGCCACAGATTGTGATTGGTTTCAGGCTAAATTGATTCACAATCTGTTAGCAGTAAAGGCAGCCATACGATCCCTCTCTGATCAGATTCGATCAGACAGGGATCTGTCAGTTGGTCGATCTAATGGCAAATCGACCAGTGTATGGCTACCTTAACCTGCTGGGCGGTCTGGACGAGCTCAGCTCGTCCAGTACCGCCGGAGCCTGCCGCTCAGGCCCTGCTGGGCCGATTTGGCTCAAATAAAAAGCAGCACACGCAGCCGGCACTTTGCCAGCTGCGTGTGCTGCCTGATCCGCCGCGAGCAGCGGCGAAAGAGGGTCCCCCCAGCCGCCTGAGCCCAGCGTAGCCGGAACAAAAAGTTCCGGCCAGCGCTAAGGGCTGGATCGGAGGCGGCTGACGTCAGGACGTCGGCTGACGTCGATGACATCACTCCGCTCGTCGCTATGGCGACGATATAAGCAAAACAAGGAAGGCTGCTCATTGCGGCCTTCCTTGTTTATTCTGGGCGCCGGAGGCGATCGGAAGAACGCCTCCGGAGCGCCCTCTAGTGGGCTTTCATGCAGCCAACTTTCAGTTGGCTGCATGAAATAGTTTTTTTTTTTATTAAAAAAAAACCCTCCCGCAGCCTCCCTGGCGATCTTAATAGAACGCCAGGCAGGTTAACCATTTAAATCTAACCAATAAAACTAAACTCTCGCTACCCGATGCCCTAACACCGGCCCTCCTAATTGATGCCTAATCTGATTGGAACATTTTACCGAGACAGCTACAACATTAAACATAGATTTTTAATCTTTAAGCGCTCCAATGTTAGCGCTTTTGAAAGTGCTAGTGTAATGAACCCTGTGGGCCCGTTCTTACTTGGGCGATTTACACTAATGGCCGCAAATCGCCCCAAACCGCTATACGCAAATGCGTAACCTGCACCAATTTCAGGCGATTTCCCGGCGATCGCGTTTCAGCGCTATAGAAGCGCTAAACGAGATCGCGGAAAAATCGCCAAGTGTGAATGCCAATTTTTTGGCATTAATCGCGCAAAATCGCCATAGCAAAACGCTAGCAAAAGCGCTAGCGTTTTGCGATCAGCAAGTGTGAATGGGCCCTAAAACCAAAATACAACTGTGGGATTCCAGGAAAGTCTTGTTTAGGACCAGAACTATGGATACAATTGTTTCTGTTATCCGTTCATTTTTACTTCAAACTTGCTTTGAAGATAAGTTCTCATTTTGAGCTTGATGCATGAACTAGCATTAAATATATCGCGCACACACAGTGCGGCTTAACATTACCGCACGCACACAGCGTGCGGTCCTGTCAGCGTATCCTATGAACGTAACTGCCGCGATATGCGCTCTAAACACGACTGCGGTACTCCAGTAGCGCAGCCGCTACTATGGTCTATTGATTTTGGCCAAAATCGTTTGATTCTGCCGATCGCACCTGGCTAGATATGACAGTACAGTTTCTAGGAGAAGGCAGGAAATGACATCAGGATTGTCAGAAGCAGTAAAGATGGAAAATGCCAGGAACAGTTTAGTCTTTATTTACTATATAGAATTCACTGAAATCAAAACGTGGACAGTACAAAATCTTGTCAGAAGGAATCATTGTAAGAGAAAAATGGTGAGCTTCTGAGAGGAACTGACAGTGAGGTAAGTATGTAATATTCATTTGCAGGTAGATTAAATGTCTATTTTAAATAATTTTACTCAGTTTAAGTTCACTTAGGCTGGTTTCCCAGTGGGACGTTAAAGTCCCACGTTACAGCAGCCAGTAACGCAGCCTAACTCACAGCACTGTAAAATCATTGTGCTGTTCACAGTGCACACGTTGCGTTACATTGTAACGCAGCACGTTTAAACAAAGTGCTGCATGCTGTACGTTATACTGGGCTATGCCACGTTAGACTGTTTGCACATGCTCAGTAATGTTGGAGGAGGAGGTCTCCCCTCCTCCTCTGCGGCCAGCTACATGGCTAATTAATATTCACTGCACTGTGGTGACTCCTGGTGGGACTGCAGTGTTGTCCGGATCATGAATGAATCGTTCATTTGATCCGGATCTTTTTTGTGAGTCGAATCATCCGGATCACCACAATGAAAGATTGAAAGATTTGGTTCACAGTGGATGTCTGTCTGGAAGAAACAGGAATATACAGAATGTACAGTGCAGGGAAAGTCCTGTCCTGCTAGTCATTTCACCCAGTCTGCTTCCCTAGTAAAATGATTCAAATGATTCAGTTCAAAGATAGGGATCTTTTCAATGATCCGATTCAAATGATCCAAATCCTTAAAAAGATCCGGACTTCCTATCACTAACCTGGAGCGGCTGCTTTGAGAGCCGCATTACGCAGCTCAATCTGACGTCCAACTTCAACACCACCAGGCGTTGCGTTAGGGGTACGTTATGCGACCATAAAGTCCCCTAAAATGCAACGTCTTGGTGTGTAAGTAGCCTCAAGGTCATTTGATTGATTGATTGATTGTTATATTGATCAAATGACTATCAGAAAACTATGGTGATAATTGCGTAGTATATGGTTACCTTTACATGTACACAGGTAAGATACGAGAGCGGTTTGAACAAACCTCTGGCGCCCGGATCATGCAGCTACGCTATGCGAGGGGATTAGGGGGGATTGCTTATCCTGAGAATAGAAACTGTTTAAACAAATCCCTAAACGAGTCTGCCCTTCATGTCTGTATCCCTGATTGTATCAGGAGAAACGCACAGCGCTACTTCCTGCGCTAAATGACAGAGCATGATGTATCAGTGTGTGAACTGAATTACTATTGATTGCCACGGCTGGATGGAACGCACACAGGGAATAAATGCCATGTCTCATTCTCCCCTGCGCTGCCTCATTTATTAAATAACCTGACAGAAGGTTGTCTGCCGGCCTCAACAGGGGATTCCAAACAGAACTGGAGCACTGAAACGATAAAGTAACCTCCAGTTCATTTTGCCTTAAATGGACAGGGAAGCATATGGGCATAGTTTTGGTGTGCCAGGAATATGTGTGTGCATCAGAACACGCGCGGGGGGAGGGGGGGGGCAGCGAAGGGCTTGCAGCTTCACAAAAGTACTGCACTAGTTTGTGCGCAAGGCTCAGCCAGGGAAGCCAAGAGTAAGATACCTTAAAGAGGAACTGTCGCGAAAAGCTTAACATTTAAAACGCATACAAATAAGAAGTACATTTCTCCCAGAGTAAAATGAGCCATAAATTACTTCTCTCGTTTTCGCGACAGTTCCTCTTTAAAGTGATAAGGTACAGTTGCAGACTACCCAACAAGCTCAGGGTGAAGCAGAACTCCTAGGAGTGTGTAAGGGGCTACAAAGGACCAAAAAGCCCTCTTACTAAAATGTTATGCAAAACAAAAGTTGACTTTCATAAAACAAAAGGTATTTGCGATAATTTAGGTTACAGTGAGCATGTGATGTATCCCACAATACTTCACAATCACTGCATACACAGGCAGATTACACAACTTGCATTCAAAACAGATGCAAAGAGGTGTGTATTTGCTGATCACCGGCGATCAGCAAAAAGTTGTTGTTTCACTGTACTGGAAAGCGATTTAGGAGTGATTGCGTTTTGTGATTCTATAACATTGAAATGCAATCACTCCAAAAATGCTGCATGCACCATCAGCAAATCGCTAATCACTGGCGAACGCTACAGTGTGAACACTGCCATTGACTTGCATTAGCAGCAGTATTTTGCTGATCACCAGTGATCAGCAAATCGCTGAGAAATCGCCCAGTGCGAACTAGCCCTCATAGATTGCCAAGATAGATAAACTCGCACATAATAAAGTGTGATTTTCTCCCCCCCCCCATGGTCCGTATTCCCCATATAGTCTTGAAATCCCCACCCCCAGTGTGAAGCTGGGCCTTCTTTTCTTTCCAAATCATATGTGCAAAGGATGCTGGGCGATTTATGTCATAACTCCACCCCTCATCTCCATGTGACCTAATCCAGGCAGGCAGACAGACATCTGAAATAAGATTTATAGCAGACAGACAGGATAAGACAGGCTGCAGCAGTTCTCCTGTCTCTCATCTCTCCTACACACTGTGAGAAGAGAAGTAATTTGATCCAGGCAGGCAGACAGCAGGGGAGGGAGGGGCAAAGAGCAGGGAAGGGAGGGGCAGGGGAGGGAACCAGGCTGAAGAGGTGGGCACAATGCTTTCAGCTTCAGGAGGAATAAGGAAGTGCTACTTCAGGAATCAGGAATTCTTTATTTCGCCAAGCATGACAGGGTCATGTCCGGAATTGGGTTTGGCACAGTACATATAGCTCAGAGAGACAGCGATAGGTAGCATAGAACAGCAGAACAGAAGTTGCATTAGGAACTCCAGTGAAAATAATGTAGTAAAAAAGTGCTTCATTTTTTTACCATGATTATGTATAAATGATTTAGTCAGTGTTTGCTCATTGTAAAATCTTTCCTCTCCCCGATTTACATTCTGATATGTATTACATGGTGACATTTTTACTGTGGGCAGGTTATGTAGCTGCTCCTAGCTGTTTTGGCTGTTAGAGACAGCTGTAAACAGCTATTTCCTGTCTGTGAACATTGTTACATTGTGGCAGTTTGCCCAGAGTACCGTGGTACCCAGAGCTTCATGTGGGAGGGGTTTCAGCACAAAATCAGTCATACAGCGCCCCCTGATGGTCTGTTTGTGAAAATCATTATATTTCTCATGTAAAAGGGGGTATCAGCTACTGTTCGGGATAAAGTTCAATTCTAGGTTGGAGTTTCTCTTTAAACACAAGTTGCATTACACTTAAACACAGAGGACAAGCATTTACGTTCACATTATATTCACATTATATTGCACTGACATTTTGCACTGACAAAAGTCAAAGGATGGCCTATCATTAGTTATTGTGTGCAGATGGGAGTATGTGGAGGGAATTGAGGAGGCTGACGGCCGCGGGAAAGAAAGAGTTACTGCGTCTGGAAGTCCTTGTGGAAATGGCCCGAAGCCTCCGTCCCAGTGGGAGCTGACAGAAGTAGCGGTGGCCCGGGTGAGTTGAATCGTTAGCGATCCTCAGCGCCCTCGATCTCGGCCTTCTCTTGTGTAGGATGTCAAGTGGGGGAAGAGGTCTCCCAATGACCCTCTCAGCTGCCCTGATAACTCTCTGAAATGTGAGCCTGTCGCTGACGGTGGCGCCAGTGTACCAGACCAGGATGGAGGAGCAGAGAATCGATTCAATGGTGGCGGAGTAGAAGCTGGTCAAGATCTCTGGGGCCATGCCGAACTTCCTCAGCAGACGAAGGAGGTAGAGTCTCTGCTGGGCTTTCCTTTGGATGGCAGTGATGTTAGGCCTCCAGCTGAGGTCACTGGAGATGGTAGTGCCCAGGAGGCGGGCACAAGGCACTCTGGCCACTTCCGTACCGTTAATGTGAATTGGTGATGGGGTGGGAGCGGATTTCCTGAAGTCAACAATTAGCTCGACAGTTTTTGTAGTGTTCAGCACTAGCTTGTTCTCCTTGCACCATTGGGAGATTCTTTCCACCTGCTGACAGTACTCCTGGATGTTGTCCTTGGTGATGAGGCCGACAATGGTGGTGTCGTTGGCGAACTTGATAACCTTGACCGAGTCCGCGTTGGATCTGCAGTTGTTTGTATAGAGGGAGAACAGCAGTGGAGACAAGACACAGCCTTGAGGGGCACCTTGCAGGTATAAATGTGAGTCTGTTCTATCCAATATGATGTACCAGATGTAAACTTTATATGTTCATCTAACTTAGAGTGACCAGATTTTTGTGGGTCCAACCTGGGACAGGGAGGGGGGCGCGGCGAAAAGTGGGGAGGACTGAGGAGCGCGCAGCGACAAAGACTAGGGGGGGGGGTGTGGCGAAAAATGGGCGTGGCCATGATATTGTATGGGCGGAGCTAACGTAATGATGTAACAGCGAGGCATAAGAAAGCAGTGTTTATGTCATGATGTGGACAAACGAGACTTTGCATCATGGGTGTGCAGAAACTGTGTGATGCTAATAGTATACCGTAACCACAAAGCAGCAAACATAGCCATCTATGACCATTAAATAATAAATGCAGTAACAGTTACCCCGGACACCAGAAAATAAACGCAATGCGGGCAAACATGTCAGTACAAAATAACCGCAATGCGGGCAACATGTCAGTATAAAATAAACGCAATGTGGGCAAACATTTCACCAGAAAATTAACGCAATGCGGGCAAACATTTCATCAGAAACGAAACGCAATGCGGGCAAACATTTCATCAGAAAAGAAACGCAATGCAGGCAAACATTTCACCAGAAAAGAAACGCAATGCGGGCAAACATTTCACCAGAAAAGAAACGCAATGCGGGCAAACATTTCCCCAGAAAAGAAACGCAATGCGGGCAAACATTTCACCAGAAAAGAAACGCAATGCGGGCAAACATTTCACCAGAAAAGAAACGCAATGCGGGCAAACATTTCACCAGAAAAGAAACGCAATGCGGGCAAACATTTCACCAGAAAAGAAACGCAATGCGGGCAAACATGTCAGTACAAAATAAATCGGGAGCAGCCTGCATTTGGAAGCGCTGCCATCTCCTCCTGTAATACATGCACTGCCTCTTTTCTATGTCACTTTCAGTGACATTTAGTAAAAAATAAGTTTTTGACTTGTCCATTTCCTCATGAGAGATTCTCGGGGCTTGCTATACTTCCGAAAGCACTTAATGACAGGCGCCCCAGAGCATTAGGTAGCCAGAGATATCCTCAATAATAATTAGATAGAGGTACCCCCAGGATTTTGTCAGTGGAATGCTGAGAGCATGGTAAGTAACCTCTCATTTACACTCTTATCAGGACTCTGCATAGGGTAGCAGGGAGAGAGGCGCTCAGGGAGGGAAGTGAGCCGCCTTTCCATTATCAGGCGCCTGTAGGCACGTGCCTACCATGCCTTATGGTAAATCCGGCCCTGGTATGTGCTAGATTGTAAGCGTGCCCTAGCCATCATTGCACTGGAATCCCACATCATTATGCTAGGCCCCCGTTGACAGGGCCGGTTCTAGACTTTTCGCCGCTTGAGGCAAACTTGTGAAGATGCCGCCCCCCATGTAGTATAATTGCCTCCAGTATAGGTAGCCTGGTCTGCGCTCCTCCTCCAGCTATTATTGGTGTACAAGTATCAGGCAGCGGGCAGGCAAGCAGTGACTCACCTCCCTGATGTTACAGCGTTGCGTTCCACCGCCTGTCACTTCCTGCAATGCCATCCACTGCACAGTACAGTGGGCGGCATTGCAGGAAGTGACAAGCGGGGGAAGGCGGAAGGAGCGGAGTCATCGCTTCCCCGCCCACTGCCTGATTGTACACTGCGCTAATAGCTAGAGGGGGAGCGCAGACTGGGGTGTCCCCGCTGCTTCCCTTCCTGCCTGCTGCCCCCTCCAGCATGGGACCCCCCCCCACCCATGGCCGGGCAGGTGCCGCCCCTCCACTTCTGCCGCCTGAGAACCCGTCTCACTCTGCCTCATGGGCGGCCCGGCGCTGCCCGTTGACTTTGCGTAAGTGCAATAGAACTTTCAGATCTCCAAAACAGCTGATCAACGGCTGTTTGCAAGGACAAGCGGAGTTGCCGTTTCATTTTGCCCTGCCCTGCCTGGGGAGCTCTACAATCACACCAGCATGGTCCTCCCGCTGCTGCACACCCGGAGCAGCCTGCTCAGACCCGGCAGGAGGGGGCAGCAGAGTGCACAACCCCGCCTCTCCTGGGTATCCTCTCCCTCCACTGGCGTCTGTACTGACGACTGGTACTTTAGTACCGCAGGAAGTTACTTAAAAAGTCTCCATATCGTGCAATGGTCTGGCTTCCTCCATAAAAGACTTTCCGTCTTTTCTGTTTCTTCCCAAATCCCCCCAAAATCCATACCGGAAAGTTAACTGACTTCCCTTCACCCAAAGCTCTCCCTTAGATTGTGAGCCTCACTGAGCGAGAATGATGTAAATTGCTCAGTGCAGTCGGTAAATTGCTGCGGAAAATGTGTCTGTGCTAAATAAATGGATAATAATAATAATTTTCGCCTTTTAAATCTGCCCCTTTGCGTATTATTTCCAAGCCATTTTTATGTGATAAAAGCATAACCAGGAGCACATTATCACAGCCGCCGCAGTACGGTAAATGCACGGGCGGCGAACTGCAGTCAGCGCTGCGCTGTGATGTCACAGACCTGTTTAACCTTTCGCAGTCTGTCTTCTGAAGTCTCTGTGCCATGAATACAGCTTGAGGGGCTCATTCAGTGTCCAGATTTCCATCAAGTATAAGGTGTATAAGGTCAACAAGGCCTTATACAATTCAATTTTTCTCCTAGGTGATATTTTTACATCTTACCAATAAAATACTTTTTAAACCACCAACAATTGAGAAAATACTCTTCCACCTACTTTTTGGTACTTTTTCAATTGCGGAGCGCTGTTTTTTTAAACAGAAGATGAAAAATGATCGCCTGATGGTGCCCATACATGGTACAATTTTTTCATTTTTTTCAATAGGATAAATTTGTTTGATTTTATTGAAAAGAATTGCATAGTTGTTTTCGAGATACCATACACGAACGTTCGATTAGGCTTAAAATCCGGGGTAAATGATCGAATATGCTGAAAAACGAAATTGAGAAAAAAGATTGAGAGAAAATATAAAGTATTCGATCTAATGGTTTATTCGATCGGAAGTGACGTTTTTTTCAACCGGAATCTCTTTTTTTTTTTCAGCTTGAGCTGTATTTTACCTCAGATAGTTACCATAGACGGCAGTTGTAGCTCAATGCGTCTATTGAGGTGTATTTTTCCTCTGAGCGATTCAATTTATTTATTGTGAAGTTAATATTACCTCACAGCAACTATATAGGTGTGTTTTACCTCACAGTGTTGTTGTTTTGTGCTGAGGGCATTTTTACCACAGAACGATTACAAATGGCTCTAGTAACTAACAGGAAGAAGGCCAAAATTGCATTGTACCTGTGGACTCTCCTTGATGAGGACAAACTTACTTTACTTTAGTAAAAAAAAAATATAATTATAATAAAATGATAATAATCATACATTGCCCTCCTCACGATCTGCACTCCCAGACAGAAGAAGCCGATCTGATTTATTGGGGCGAGTAGGTATAGAGGGTCCCAGGCTGGATTGGTGGGCTGGAGAAGCATCCAAAGGCTTCTCATTAAAAAGGTATCTTACTTTTATACTTCTTTTACCACTTAAAGAGACTCTGTAACATCAAAAACGTCCCCTGGGGGGTACTCACCTCGGGTGGGGGAAGCCTCCGGATCCTAATGAGGCTTCCCACGCCGTCCTCTGTCCCACGGGGGTCTCGCTGCAGCCCTCCGAACAGCCGGCGACAGACCAGACTGTGACTTCAATATTTACCTTCCTGGCTCCAGCGGGGGGCGCTGTGGCTGCTCTCGGCTCCGAAGTAGACGGAAATACCCGATCTCAGTCGGGTCCGCTCTACTGCGCAGGCGCCGGAAACTTGCGCCTGCGCAGTAGAGCAGACCCGACGGCGATCGAGTATTTCCGCCTACTTCGGAGCCGACAGCCGTCAGAGCGCCTGCGCAGGAGCCGGGAAGGTAAATATTGACGTCATCTTGTTCGGATGGCTGCAGCGAGACCCCTGAGGGACGCAGGACGGCGTGGGAAGCCTCATTAGGATCCGGAGGCTTCCCCCACCCGAGGTGAGTACCCCCCAGGGGACGTTTTGACGTTACAGATTCTCTTTAACCTCCCTAGCGGTATGGACAGAAATGTCCATTCAAAAAAACATGCTGTGAACAGTATAAACATGCATACACATCAATACTCTCCTGCACTGTATACTAGACCCTTGCTTGACACATTTTGGCAAGTTACAGGAAAAAAAAAAGTTTTCAAAATAAATTTTATCACTGTTTGCACAGAAATCCTGGGGAAATTGAACGCTGGGTAGGTTAAAGGAGTTATCAGGCAAAAAATAATAAAACAAGCGCTACTTACCCGGGCTTCCTCCAGCCCCAAGTTGATCTACGCCTGCGCAGTACGCTCCGGTCCACGTGGCAGTGATTGACAGCGCCTGGAGGTCGGCTTGACGTCATCGCCGGGAACCGGGACGGAGCTGCGGCGAGGGACGTGCTGGGAGCTTGGGGCTGGAGGAAACCCCTGGTAACTAGCACTTGTTTTATTATTTGTTTTATTATTTTTTTGCCTGATAACACCTTTAAAGGATTGCTTGAAAGGGAACCTAAAGTGAGAGGCTGCCATGGTTATTTCCTGTTAAACAATACCAGTTGCCTGGCTGTCTTGCTGATCTCTCTGGCTGCAGTAGTGGCTGAATCACACACCTGAAACAAGCATGCTGCTAATACAGTCAGACTTCAGTCAGAACACCTGATCTGCATGCTTTTTGAGGGGCTGTGGCTAAATGTATTAGAGGCAGAGGATCAGCAGGACAGCCAGGCAATGTGCATTGTTTAAAAGGAAATAAATATGTCAGCCTCCATTTCCCTCTAACCTCAGGTTCCCTTTAACCGTAAAATGATGCAGTAATTACTATTTACAAGAGTTATACAATGTTGGGGCTGTTAAGATTGCGAGTTCCTCTGAGCAGAGATGGATTAAAGTGAAATGTGGGGCCCTGGGCAAGATAGCAGTTCTTGCACACCGCCAGTGGCGTAGCTAAGGAGCTGTGGGCCCCGATGCAAGTTTTACATGGGGCCCCCCAAGCACTCTATACAAACAATTGATACGGTGCACCAAAACCTGCCAATGGCAACTACAGTGTCAGAGGTGCAAGATGGGGGAGGGGAACAGCTTGTTAATGATTACCACTATTTAAAGTATCTATAGAAGTGACTATTATGAACTATTATAATCGTACTCAATGCCAAGCAGCTGCAGCTAAAGCTAACAAAATTTTGGGATGCATTAAAAGGGAAATAAAAACTCGAGATGCTAGCATAATATTGCCCCTGTTTAACTCTCTAGTAAGGCCACATTTGGAATATGGAATTCAGTTCTGGGCACCACATTACAAAAAAGATATTGCAGTTTTAGAGCAGGTGCAGAGACGAGCAACAAAATTGATACGTGGGATGGAAGGTCTCACTTACCAAGAAAGGGTAGATAAACTGGGTTTATTTAGTCTAGAGAAAAGACGCCTTAGAGGGGATCTAATTAACATGTATAAATACATCAGAGGGCAATATAACAGCTTGGCGGATGAGCTTTTTGTCCCTAGGCCTCCTCAAAGGACTAGAGGGCATGAGCTGCGCATGGAGGAAAAACGTTTTAGCCATTTATTTAGGAAAGGGTTCTTTACAGTAAGAGTGATTAAGATGTGGAATGCATTGCCACAGGAAGTCGTTATGGCAAATTCTATACCTGCATTTAAAGGGGGCTTAATATATCACAGGAATATTGGAATCTTGTAATGTATAAGACATTCATAATGATGGGATCATATCTTGATTATTGGTTATTTTGAATTAAAGTCTTGGATCTATATAGTGATGGTGTAACATAAGTGAACCATGGAGATAGAACAGGGATGCGTCCTCTGGAGTCTCAGTAGGGAGGTTAGTTGATGCCCCCATTCTCCAGAGGTTCTGTTCCTTGGGAAATCTCTATAAACAAGATCCTAAAATTTACACCATTACAGGATCACAGGATCACTTCACACTAAGGTAGCATACATTTAAGATATGATTAATATTTTTATATATATAATATTGGGTATAATAAAAGACCAAAGGAAATTGTCTGATATAGTTTAATTATAATTTTTTGAAACTCAACATTTATGATGTACTGTATCTATTTCAAGCTATGTCATTTACTAGGTATTTCTGTTCAAATTTCAACAACATAACTTTTGTACAGGTTATTTTATATTATTTGTTTAAACAAAGAATGTCATTATGTATAAAGTGTATCTCTGTTTTTTATACATGATATGTCAATGGCATATTTGTTAAAAATGTGAAATTCCAATAAAAAATATTGAAAACTAAAGGGGGCTTAGATGCTTTCCTTACGTTGAAAGACATCCATGGCTACAATTACTAGGTAATGCCTAATGATGTTGATCCAGGGATATTATCAGATTGCCATCTGGAGTCGGGAAGGAATTTTTCCCTTTAGGGGCTAATTGGACCTTGCCTTGTAAGGGTTTTTTCGCCTTCCTCTGGATCAGCAGGGATATGTGAGGGAGAAGGCTGGTGTTGTGTCTTCCTCTGGATCAGCAGGGATATGTGAGGGAGAAGGCTGGTGTTGTGCCTTCCTCTGGATCAGCAGGGATATGTGAGGGAGCAGGCTGGAGTTGTGCCTTCCTCTGGATCAGCAGGGATATGTGAGGGTGCAGGCTGGTGTTGTACCTTCCTCTGGATCAGCAGGGATATGTGAGGGAGGAGGCTGGTGTTGTGCCTTCCTCTGGATCAGCAGGGATATGTGAGGGAGCAGGCTGGTGTTGTGCCTTCCTCTGGATCAGCAGGGACATGTGAGGGTGCAGGCTGGTGTTGTACCTTCCTCTGGATCAGCAGGGATATGTGAGGGTGCAGGCTGGTGTTGTACCTTCCTCTGGATCAGCAGGGATATGTGAGGGTGCAGGCTGGTGTTGTACCTCCCTCTGGATCAGCAGGGATATGTGACGGTGCAGGCTAGTGTTGTGCCTTCCTCTGGATCAGCAGGGATATGTGAGGTGCAGGCTGGTGTTATGCCTTCCTCTGGATCAGCAGGGATATGTGAGGGGGCAGGCTGGTGTTGTACCTTCCTCTGGATCAGCAGGGATATGTGAGGGTGCAGGCTGGTGTTGTGCCTTCCTCTGGATCAGCAGGGACATGTGAGGGTGCAGGCTGGTGTTGTACCTTCCTCTGGATCAGCAGGGATATGTGAGGGAGCAGGCTGGTGTTGTGCCTTCCTCTGGATCAGCAGGGATATGTGAGGGGGCAGGCTGGTGTTGTACCTTCCTCTGGATCAGCAGGGACATGTGAGGGTGCAGGCTGGTGTTGTACCTTCCTCTGGATCAGCAGGGATATGTGAGGGGGCAGGCTGGTGTTGTACCTTCCTCTGGATCAGCAGGGATATGTGAGGGTGCAGGCTGGTGTTGTGCCTTCCTCTGGATCAGCAGGGATATGTGAGGGAGCAGGCTGGTGTTGTGCCTTCCTCTGGATCAGCAGGGATATGTGAGGGAGCAGGCTGGTGTTGTGCCTTCCTCTGGATCAGCAGGGATATGTGAGGGAGCAGGCTGGTGTTGTGCCTTCCTCTGGATCAGCAGGGATATGTGAGGGAGCAGGCTGGTGTTGTGCCTTCCTCTGGATCAGCAGGGATATGTGAGGGAGCAGGCTGATGTTGTGCCTTCCTCTGGATCAGCAGGGATATGTGAGGGAGCAGGCTGGTGTTGTACCTTCCTCTGGATCAGCAGGGATATGTGAGGGAGCAGGCTGGTGTTGTGCCTTCCTCTGGATCAGCAGGGATAGGTGAGGGTGCAGGCAGGTGTTCTGTCTTCCTCTGGATCAGCAGGGACATGTGAGGGAGCAGGCTGGAGTTGTACTTTGTTCTCTGGTTGAACTCGATGGACGTATGTCTTTTTTCAACCAAAATAAATATATGAACACAGGACCAATAGAGAGCTAATACTGTAGTTGAGGGAGGACCCCGATGCGGTCGCAACCTCTGCAACTCCTATTGCTACGCCCCTGCACACCGCTGATGGTCACCTGGCTTTTTTTAGTTAAATTTGGTGGGGACTAGCATCCACCAGGCCCCTAGATTCTCTTTAGGCCCCAGGCAACTGCCTAGGATTGGCTTGCGGATGATCCGACTCTGCCTCTTATGCTGAATACAAACGTTGAGATTTCCCGTTCGATTCCCGGGATCAAACGGATCGTTTCTGCCGTCGATTTGACATACTTAACATGCAAATCGACGGCAGAAACAATCGAAATCCAAATCGAGCATGTTGGAAATAATCGATTCGATCCGTTCGATCCCGGGAATCGAACGGGAAATCTCAACGTGTGTATTCAGCATTAGCAACAAGGATGTGAGCGATTTCAGTAAAACACTGCAGAAGAGGTGCCAATGCTGTATGAATACATAATAGCTACATAAAGTTATATTTGAGCTCAGTATAGCTTCTTTCCTCTCAGCGCCATGCAGCATGTGCAATCTGTTGTCGTTTCTGTCTAATCCAGTTAGAGAAAACGGACATCTTTACATGCAAATACTTCAGCGTTAGTCACGGTAACCAGGACACACTCAACAAACACCCGGCAGATACAGGCTCAGCATCATGAATATCCAGCAATCGTTCTTGTCACCATACACTCTACATCTCCCATGAGCCATTCACGTCCACTCACAGCTCTGTTTATCTTTCCATGCAGCCTTTTGTTCACCAAAACGAAATTGGAGTTTCTACACAAAGGACCGGAGGAGGCTCTGCTGACCTGCCGCCATATGCTGTACCTGTGGCAGAGGCTGTTTAACTATTCACAACTCAGGTAATCCCCTTGTGCTGCTGACAATGGCCGTGTGACAGGCTGACAACAGCCTCATTGTGACAGGTGTTCTGAAGTGAGACGCCACAAAGAGAACCCGTCACAAACACCCATCTGTAATAGGCTGAATTTCCACTCTCAAATTGCCACAATAGTGAAGTTCCCTCCCACCCTCCTGCCTCCCCGAGAACTGATATTTGCTTCAGCTGCTTAAAGAGGAACTGTGAAGACTTTTACATTACGTAGTCTGATTTCAACACCAGAAATTCTTCCTATATCTAGATATTGCTATATATTGGTATGTAGCCCCACCCTCTCACTTAGGCTTTGCCTAGGCTGTTTATTATCAGGACACACACACACACACACACACACACACACACACACACACACACACACACACACACACACACACACACTTCAACTCCAGAGCACTAGCTATATTTTCTACTGGCTTTAGAACTCTCAGTAACAAACATTCTGCATAGATCACCTGCCCAGTACTAAAGATGTCAACACCAGTGATAAATTTCAGAATTTAAATCGGAGTGAGGAAAGATTTTACACTGGGCAAACACTGACTAAATCATTTATAAATGAATATTGTTAAAAAAAACGAAAAACATTTAGGCTTCTTGCACACAGGGACGTTACAGGCGCACGTTAGTGCAGCCTGTAATGCTCCCCCAACGCACAGCAATGTAACACAAGTGGGCTGTTCACACTGCCCACGTTGCGTTACATTGTAACGCAGCAAAGTGCTGCATGCTGTACTTTATAAGCGGCTAAGCCGCGTTAGACTGTTTGCACATGCTCAGTCATGTTGGGGAGGAGGGGAGAGCGGCCGGGCACATGGCTAATTAATATTCACTGCACTCAGTGACGTGCAGTGTTTCTTTCCTGGAGCGGCCGCTCTGTGCGGCGATTGGCCGGGCGGGACCACGTGATGCCGCATGCGTCCAAGAGTACGCATCACGGCATCACTGACGCCAGAGTGAGCTGCACAACGCGGCTCAGTCTGATGTCCACACCAGAGAGCACCAGGCGTTGCGTTAGGGGCACGTTATGTGCCCTATAACGTCCCCTAAACGCAACGTCCTGGTGTGTCACTAGCTTTAATGAATATGTTATTTTGACTTTGGTTCCTCTTTAAAGTAAACCTGTGTCTAAATCCTGTGAAAGAAAGCAAACCTGAGAGGACATTGTACAGGCTGACATCTTATGACAGCTCCATGTCTGACTTCAGTGTCATTGTTATTTGCTTTAAATTGTGTTTTTAGTGAGAATCCCATCGTAAAATGTTCACGCCCCTTCCTGTGTCATAAATTGTGCACACCCCATCCTGTGTCATAAATTGGGCCCGGCCCCTTCCTGTGTCATAAATTGGGCAGGCCCCTTCCTGTGTCATAAATTGTAAGTGCCCCCTTCCTATGTCATAAATTGTGTCTGCCCCTTCCTGTGTCATAAATTGTGCTCGCCCCTTCCTATGTCATAAATTGTGCACGCCCCTTCCTATGTCATAAATTGGACCAGGTGTCGTGTCAGCTATTGCAGCCTCTCATATTTTGCAGCCCCGCATGCGCAGTAGGAGCCTGCGTCCCATTCAATTGTGCAGCCACGGTAAAACGTCATAAATATCAGCGCTTCCGGACCAGGTACACCCCCGAAATTTTCAGGGGAGGAAGGGGACCCCCAGATCTAGCACTGTGCCGAATTGCAGCCCCCGAGCCCCGCTGGTTCCCGACACTGATTGCAGCAAACCTATCTCGGGAACTAGCGGGGCTAGGGGCCTGCAATTCGTCACAGAGCTAGATCTGGGGGTCCCCTCCCTCCCCTGAGAATTTCGTGAGTGTAGGTGGTGCGGAAGCGGAGATATTTCAGCTAAATAATGTCTAACTTCCCACTGAGCATGCGCCATACTCAGTGAGGAAGGCTGCTTCCGGGCTGCAATATCTGACATTACACCGGCCCTTCCTGTGTCATAAATTGGGCCCGCCCCTTCCTGTGTCATAAATTGGGCCCGCCCCTTCCTGTGTCATAAATTGTGCACGCCACTTCCTGTGTCATAAATTGTAAGTGCCCCTTCCTGTGTCATAAATTGGGCCCGGCCCTTCCTGTGTCATAAATTGGGCCGTCATTTTATTGTGGTAGTAGAATATCGGTAAATTTACCGATATTCTACAACCTGATTGATATAGTGAAATATCGGCAATATTTGTCAATTTTTCACTATGATAAACACCCCCCCCCCCCTTCCCGCAACTAATAACCCGCCCCATCCCCAACAACTAATAACCCCCCGCTACCAAAATAGGTGCCTGCTAATTAGTGGGCACTGGGGCTGCTTATGGCTCCCAATAGCGGAACGAGAAGCACTTGCTATTGGTAGCTGCAGTTTCCCTAGTGGGGGGCCCTTGCACCTGCTATTTAGCGTGCGTCCATTTTTTGGCGCGCTATCATTAACTGGCCACAGACTAGCTGCTCCTCATGAGAGAGCAAAAACATGCATTAGAATGTTTATTGACATTGTTGTGAATTTGCGATTGACCTGCATTGATGATGTAATCTCTGCTGCAGTGACAGTGAGAAGGAGAGCAGCCTGGCGGACGTACCCCTGACAAGAAAGCACAGCGGGATGCTTCTCACTCTGCCGGATTCTCACGACCCCGAAAACGGTGAGAAAAAAGTGTATATTGATCGTGAAAAATAAATAACAAACTCTGATTTCACTTTAGGTGAGACGGAATTACTGTACGGACCCGGCAGATTTATTTTATTTTATGCAAGTCCATTTTATGGGCCATTTAAAAACAAAAACCACCCAGATGGGCTTGTGCTGGCCTGTAATGGTGAGGACAGATGTTCCCTAGGTGGAGAAGGGGCGCTTTATTTTTGTCACAGTGGTAGCCAAACAGTCCCGCCTCTCCGCCACAATTAAGACGGCAACATCTGCACTATTTCCTGTGAGTCTTAAGGTGGCCACACATCAGGTGACTTGGAGGCCGGTCGACCATCCGATTCAGTTATTAAAGGGATTCTTTAAAGTGAACCAGCAGCAGTGAAGGACCTGAAAAATTAGCGGCATGTGAGTAATTTTCAAAACGTACGCGGCGACTAGCCTAGTCAGAGCAGACACTCTCCATTCTGTAATACCTTTACTGATTCTTTCGGAATCCCCTTTATCCTGGCCATTCCGAAAAAGTCATATAGGACCCATACATGTGTTCAACTTATCGGAACTGATCAAACGGATCCGTTCTGAACAGACTAATGTAAACGGAGCGTTTGCATAGGAACCATTTGCATCTGTGCTGATCCGTTTTGTTTAGTTCTACTTAATTAAATATGTTTATGTGCAGTGTGAGCCTAAGACTTATAAGGCAGTGCTGAACTAGTCAGTACTACTCCAAATGGTTACAGCATTGCATTCTGGGAAATGTGGGAACATGGGGCAGTCTGCACAACTTTGATTGACAGGCCACTCAGTTACTATTGCTGTGAACAGAAGCTACAGGAAGGGCAGTCATCAGAGGACAGTGAACACTCGCCAAAGACTTCTCTGCCATGCCAGTCCTGAAGATGAGAGAGGAGGACTGAGGGCCGGAGAGGGCCTTCCTAAGTGAGGTAAATATTATGTATTCTCCCTACAGGAAGTTTCTTAATTCTCCTTGGAGATGGGTTATAATATTAAATTCTTGCTGTTCGGGTAAAAACGCAACAGTGCAAACACGTACGGGAACTATGAGCGCAGGGTGAAGCTGAAAAAGGGCTCACCCTGCTCCTGCAAAAGTCCTGGTGGCGTTTCTTACTATTCCCCCTCCAGGCCGGACTGTGGGGTAAGACGGAATTCGCTGGCGGCCAAGTTACGCTGTGTTTATTGTAATTACTGACTGAGAGTCACTATAGTTGTAATTCCCATTACGGCCTATGGCGGCGCCTGGTGCGCCCAAATCTCCAGTGCTGTGCCTGACTGGGTGCAAACACAATTACACTAATCTTTTAGCATTCTATGCTTTGCTATGGTCGGGGTAAACATTTCCTCCAAGTTTTAAAGGTCCAGCCAAGTGCCGATTGGATGATTTATATTCTCTGGCGCTCCTCGGATTCATTAAGCGACGCATTAGCGGTTGTAGATTGCGGTTCTTCTCGCTGCTCTGCTTGAGGTCACGTTTCTCCATCCCGCCGCTCTGACAGCCGCTGGAAGACGTCCACACCAGGGAAGGTCACCGACTGGCTTTCATGGAAAGTATTTAAATTTTGAATAACACCTGCGGTGGATAACGTTACTGAATACACCCCGCATGAATAATTAAACAATAAAAGCAGTTTAATAATGTGGCAGGCCAAAGGTTATTATTTGGGAGCTGATGCAGAGTAACTGAAGACCACACTCCATTATTTATATTTATATCATTCACACATTAAGGCCGGGGGGGCTGGGAAGGAGCCTTTCTTTCTACGCTTTTACAGAGGCAAACGATTCCATGAAAAGGGCGTTTGTCTTGGTGTAATTCAATCAAATAAAGCCGTATTTAAGGCTGGTGGCCCAGTGCTTTGGGCTATTGCCTGATGGGTTTTGGAGTCTGGGTTTGAGGTCCTGCAGGGACAACAGATGTGTGCGTGAAATAGAGGTGAAAAGTACTTACAGTGATAATGAGTGATAATGAGGACAGTAAAACACTGGTAAATGTTACCAAAATTTTACTACAACTAAACTTAACCTTACTCTCACAGAGAACCCTCCCCCCTCTCTTGACACCTAATCTTAAAACCCCCGTTCCGGACACCTGACCCTAAAACCCCCCTTTCTGACACCTGACCCTAAAACCCCCCTTTCTGTTGCCTAACCCTAAATCCCCTTTTCCTGACGCCGAACACTAAAACCCCCCTTCCTGATGCCTAACCCTAAATCCCCCTTCCTGACATCTAAATCTAAAACCCCCCTTCCTGATCCCTAATGCTAAAATTCCCCTTCCTAACGCCTAACCCTAAACCCTCCTTCCTGACGCCTAACCCTAAACCCTCCTTCCTGACGCCTAACCCTAAAACCCCCCTTCCTGACATCTAACCCTAAACCCCCTTCCTGATGCCTAAACCTAAAACCCTCCTTCCTGACATCTAACCCTAAACCCCCTTCCTGATGCCTAAACCTAAAACCCTCCTTCCTGACTCCTTAACCTAAACCCCCCCTTCCTGATGTCTTACCCTAACCCCCCCCCCCCCCCCCCCGCCCTTTCCTGACGCTTAACCCAAAAACTACCCGATCCTAACCCTAAAACCCCCCTTCCTGACGCCTAACCCTAAAAACCTCCTTCTGATGCCTAAACTCAAAACTCCTAACTGAACACCTGTTTCCTCTGTAACACAGTCCAGCCTGCAACCCTGTATTGTTCAGAGACATATCTATGCGATGTTAGTCCTATGGGAGTAAAGAATCATCTCATGAATAGTTATTTGCTGAATGTTGACCCGGGAATCTCTGCGGATAGTTTTGGGAGGGGTTAATGGCTCTTTATTGCAGCGTAAAAACTCAAAAAAGGAAGATAACAGAGTACAAAAATAAACTCTGCTGCTTGGCTGGACAGAGTCATAATGACCCGAATGTTATAAATGGCTGTTTCGCTGATGAATGGGCCATCATCTCATGAGCGATCACTGATAATGGTGCTTTATTGCATGAGCCAGTATGATGTCAGCTTAGCAAATGTCCCCCCAGCCTACGCGCCCTTTATAATATTATCCCGGCCAATTGTCATCGTATTCAGGAATAACCTTGACACGAATATTTCAAAACTCCATTTCATATTTCTAATTTAAAGTTTCCTCTAATTAAAACGCATGTTCTATGGAGGGGAAGACTTTCAAAGAATGACTTACACAAGGAGAAACTCATTTACCATCAGCAGAATGGGATTTCTTTATACTGGGTGTTTTCTGTTAAGAAGGGCTAATTGTGGAAGGTCCAATCTACTGTGTAATGACAGGCCTGTGTTTTTATTCTTCAACAAGGCTCCTTTTTACTGCAAACCTGAGCTGAAAATAAACAGATGAGAGAAAGAGTTGTATCTGTCCTCCTACTCCTAAAAATTACATTTTTGGGGGTAGAATCTCACAGTTTTATTTTCTGTTTGAAAGCTAAAAAAAGAAAGTTTAATGTTTTGGAATTTTTTTTGCTTCAGCTGAATGACACAGTCTTTTAGTGTCTTAGAGCTATAATCTATGGACTTTTGGCCTTTTTTATCTATTCCCTGCACTCAGAAGCTGTTCTCTTCCAGGAAAGAGTTTTATGGCTTTTAATTAGTTGCCAGTTAGAGTTATGCTAATGTCTAAAGAGACAATAATGTTTGTGGTTCACCGACACCAGTTTTTATCTGTGCTGTGCACACTATTTACAGAAAGCAGGTAACAAAACTTAAACCAAACCTCTTAGGGCCCTTTTCCATTGCAAAGTGATGCGATTGCGTCTACCTCGCCACATCGCATCATTTCTGCTGCTGCCCACGTCACTTCCGCACCTCTCAATGTGGAAGTGACTGTGACCAGATGGGATGCGGTTGTGTGAGAATCTGCAGCATGCTTGGATCGCTCTGCTCCGCACGCAATGCACACAGTGGAAATTGTTCCATTGCCATGCCTTGGGTAGGGTTCAGGACACCCACGGTGCGATGTGGCTATATAGCCGCATCTCACCGCATCTAATGGAAACGGCCCTTACAGCAGCTTCAATAGAGTTATCTCGTTTGAGATCCGTGTACTGGTTTTCACCTCAGTAAGCAGAACTTGTGCTGTGAATTCTTGGAATGCTTTGATGTCTCTCTGCTAGCAGAAAATATGCAAACTGAATGCAGAAGTCCTGTGTTATTGTCTCACACTGCCCCCTAGTGACAGGTGGCCTTATATACACATTACAGCAGTACTAATTAGAAGCAGGGAAATGTAACAAATAAGAAATAAAAAACATATGCTAAAATAAATTGACCTGGAGCACTTGCAAACCTCTAAATAAACAGGCTGCTAAAGGATTAAACAGAAAATGAAAAATGATCACCTACACTTGGTAGAAAGAGTGAATTGAATACGGCTATGGGTGCCGGGGCTATTGCCCAGTGAGATGATATGGAAGCATCAGCCCTGCCAGAGCCACTCTGCTATGCAGTCTTTTCCAAACCTTCCCAGCTCTGTCCAAAACAAACATAAACTTTGAAACAAAATAACGTTTTCTGTAAATAATAAATACGTTTTAATATGCAGGGGGTTTTTTTTCCCCATTCTTGTTGCCCGCTGTTGTTTGAAGACTCTTTTCAGTATTAGTGCAGGAAAACCAAAGCGTGAAAAGGCCAGAAGTTTGCTTTGAATGAAACGGTATCAATGTTTCCGAGGCCAACAGCTGCTAACCCAGCTGCCGGCTCCTATCCCGGCTCAGTAGGTAGGTGAAATAGCTGGCGCTCAGGTCTTCCCACGTGTTTTGTGCTAGAAAGCTCTCAGCACAGAGGTGAGGCAAGCGCTTGTTACTGCGCTATTTCGGCAAAACGGTAATATCGATATTTAGACTTTTGCAGAAAAGCTCAGAGCACTGAAGGCATGAACAAAAGGAAAAACTACCATGGTGTGATCTTGTGGAAAAAAAACTAGATTCTATTTATTTCCTATAGTTATACATCATATACAGGACAGATATCCCTGTCCTATGAACGGGCTCAGAGGGCTGATGTACATGGATGCTTCTCTGTACGCTCAGTGGCGTACCTAGGGCATTTGACACCCGGTGCTGGGTATTATAAGACACCCCCCCCCCCCCCAAAAAAAAAAGTAAAGGGGCAAAAAATGGGTGGCGCTATAACATGCGGCGCGCGGAAAAAATGGGCGTGGCCATGACCGGATGAGGGCGGAGCTAACTGTAATTTGACGTGAACCCGGGTGAGAGTGATATGGAGGCTGCCATATTTATTTCCTTTTAAACAATACTAGTTGCCCTGCTGATCTATTTGGCTGCAGTAGTGAACTGAATCACACCAGAAACAAGCATGCTTGTTCAGGGTCTGTGGTTGAAAGAATTAGAGGCAGAGGACCAGCACGGAAGCCAGGCAACTGGTATTGCTTAAAAGGAGATAAATATGGCAGCCTCAATATTATTCTCACCTCGGGTTCCCTTTAAAAGTGCAATGCAAAGACAGTGGACCCAAGTTTTGGTGACCCTTTCCCCAGAAAATTCACATAATTGTGCAGGTTTTCTGAAGAAAATACACGTAATGTGTGCAGATTTGCCCAGAGAATACGTTCAATCATGTCGGCAGATTTGCCCAGAAAATACATGCAATCATGTCTGCAGATTTGCCCAGAGAATACGTTCAATCATGTCGGCAGATTTGCCCAGAGAATACGTTCAATCATGTCTGCAGATTTGCCCAGAGAATACGTTCAATCATGTCTGCAGATTTGCCCAGAAAATACATGCAATCATGTCGGCAGATTTGCCCAGAAAATACATGCAATCATGTCTGTAGATTTGCCCAGAGAATACGTTCAATCATGTCGGCAGATTTGCCCAGAGAATACGTTCAATCATGTCGGCAGATTTGCCCAGAAAATACATGCAATCATGTCGGCAGATTTGCACAGAAAATACATGCAATCATGTCGGCAGATTTGCCCAGAAAATACATGCAATCATGTCGGCAGATTTGCCCAGAAAATACATGCAATCATGTCGGCAGATTTGCCCAGAAAATTCATGCAATCATGTCGGCAGATTTGCCCAGAAAATACATGCAATCATGTCTGCAGATTTGCCCAGAGAATACGTTCAATCATGTCGGCAGATTTGCCTAGAAAATACATGCAATCATGTCGGCAGATTTGCCCAGAAAATACATGCAATCATGTCGGCAGATTTGCCCAGAAAATACATGCAATCATGTCGGCAGATTTGCCCAGAAAATACATGCAATCATGTCTGCAGATTTGCCCAGAGAATACGTTCAATCATGTCGGCAGATTTGCCCAGAAAATACATGCAATCATGTCGGCCGATTTGCCCAGAAAATACATGCAATCATGTCGGCAGATTTGCCCAGAAAATACATGCAATCATGTCGGCAGATTTGCCCAGAAAATACATGCAATCATGTCGGCAGATTTGCCCAGAAAATACATGCAATCATGTAGCAGATTTGACCAGAAAATACATGCAATCGTGTGGCAGACCTGTCCACAAAACACTTCAATCGTCAATAGTTGCCCCCAGTATAGCTAGTATAGTTGCCCCCTGTATAGCTAGTATATTTGCCCCCTGTATAGCTAGTATATTTGCCCCCTGTATAGCTGCCCCCAGTATAGCTAGTATAGCTGCCCCCAGTATAGCTAGTATATCTGCCCCCAGTATAGCTGCCCCCAGTATAGCTAGTATAGCTGCCCCCAGTATAGCTAGTATAGCTGCCCCCAGTATAGCTAGTATAGTTGCCCCCAGTATAGCTGCCCCCAGTATAGCTCCCCCCAGTATAGCTAGTATAGCTGCCCCCAGTATAGCTGCCCCCAGTATAGCTAGTATAGCTGCCCCCAGTATAGCTAGTTTAGTTGCCCCCAGTATAGCTGCCCCCCAGTATAGCTGCCCCCCAGTATAGCTAGTTTAGTTGCCCCCAGTATAGCTAGTTTAGTTGCCCCCAGTATAGCTAGTATAGCTGCCCCCAGTATAGCTGCCCCCCAGTATAGCTGCCCCCAGTATAGCTAGTTTAGTTGCCCCCAGTATAGCTAGTTTAGTTGCCCCCAGTATAGCCAGTACAGTTGCCCCCAGAATAGCTAGTATAATTGCCCCCAGAATAGCTAGTATAATTGCCCCCAGAATAGCTAGTATAATTGCCCCCAGTATAGCTAGTTTAGTTGCCCCCAGTGTGAGGAAAGCCTGGAAGGAGGGGTGGCGGGGAGGGGGGCCGGACCCCCCACCTCCCTCACCTGGGTCCCCCTCCTTCTGGCGCTTCCCCCTCCTAATTAGCAGCAGCGAGCAGGAGCGGCGAAGAAGACTCACTCACCTGCTCCTGGCGATAGCGGCGGCGCATAGCGTCATCCTCACGCGACGCTGGTCTCCGACTTCTCTGTTGCTCACTGTGCTTCCGCCAATCAGGAAGCACAGTGAGCGGTGGAGAAGGAGGAGACCAGCGTCACGTGACGATGACGCTATTTGCCATCGCCTGGAACGCAGGATGGAGGTGAGTAAGTCCTCTTGCCCGCTGCTGCCCGCTGCTGCTAATTAGGAGGGGGAAGCGCCAGAAGGAGGGGACCCAGGTGAGGGAGGTGGGGGGTCCGGCCCCCCTCCCCGCCGCTTTCCCCACCACCCCTCCTTTCCGTGCTGCTTCCCCCTCCTGTCCTGCACATTGCACAGGCCTCTGTGGGAGGCCTGATGACACCCCCTGGGGCGCCCGACACCCGGTGCGGGGCGCCCCCTGCCGCCCTATGGTAGGGACGCTACTGTGTACGCTCCCATCCTCCTGACTCCCAGCCTCATAGTCGGGGGGCAGCAAAGAGTGGAGCAACAGAAGTGGGTTAGGCCAGTTTGGCTTAAGGAACTTCAGCCTAAACAAACAAACATACTGTCATTAAGTTACATTAGTTATGTGAATTAAAATAGATAGGTAATATAATCTCTTCTTACCCACTCTGTTTTAAAAGAACAGGCAAATGTTTGATTTCATGAGGGCAGCCATCTTTTTGGTTGAAAGGAGGTGACAGGGAGCATGAGACACAGTACCAACTGTCCTGTGTGCTGATCACCCCTCCCAGTTTCTAGTCAACGTGAATAACAACATAGGAAATCCCATCATGCTTTACACAGCATCAGGGAAAAAAAGCCTGGGCAGTTTTCTTTGATGGGTGGAGCTTAGCTAAAAATGCAGCTAAAATTGATGCTTTGGTAAAAAAACAAAGTTCTGATGCTGTGAAACTGTTAAAGAAACACCAAGCCTTTTCAGTGCTGCTGAGTAGATTTTTAGTCCGGAGGTTCACTTTAAAGAGACACTGAAGCCTCCCTAAATTACTGTTTTTACTGTACAATGCTGTTAAGCCTGAATGCCCCCTCTAAAACGCAGCATCCCCGCGCCTGAAATATCAATGAATCCCCCCCCAAAACCACAGGGCAAAAATCCACAACTTTCCTGGTCGTGACTTTTGCTGCCCGGGGAAGCAGAGCTTTGGGCTGTAGCTCTGCCTCTGCTAGTGTCATCTCATAAGTTTATTTTTCCTTCAGGTTTTCTGTAAAGCGGACTTGAAGTGAGAGGGATATGCAGGCTGCCATATTTATTTATAATTAAACAATGCACATTGCCTGGCTGTCCTGAGTATCTGATTTGTGCGCATTAAAACGTGCAATGCCGCACTGGCTATTGTAGTCAATGACCCGCCGATTAGGTAACGCAGGTCATTTGTGTTAGTTTGCGTTCCGCGTTCTTGTTTTCCCCCCGCGATTTTAAATAGGACAGCTTCCTGCTTTTTCCTGCACGACGCGCACGCTCATAATTTCAATGTATTCCGAAAAAACACAAACTAACGTGGAAAATGGCGTGCGGGAAACTGATTGCAGAGCAAACCACAGGACCGTGGAAACCCGGGAATCTTAGGAAAATCTGTTTTTCCCTGCCTTAGCCGTAGCCCCAGAACAAGCATGCAGCAGATCAGGTGCTCTGAATGAAGTCTGACTAGACTAGCTCCATGCTCGTTTCTGGTGTGGTTCAGACAGTACTGCAGCCAGAGAGATCAGCAGTACTGCCAGGCAACTGGTATTGTTTAACAGGAAATAAATATGACAGCCTCCATATACCTCTCACCAGGGGCATTGCTAGGATCCTAAGAGATTCGGGCACTTTTGGGCGCTCTAGCCGGAAAATTGGTGTGGTCATGCACCGGAATGTGGGTGTGGTCATGGGTGGAGCCAACCTTACATGAACTTAACGAAGTAGGCCTGCAAAATATTGGATGAAACCCCCTCTTTGTTAATACAAAAAACAAACAAACAGGAATAATAAAAAAACAAAACAATGCAGCATAACATATAAATAGGCAGTGCCACTTAACCCTTTCGGGACCGGCCGCCTAACCCCCCTTCAAGACCAGGCATTTTTGCAGAAGGGGGGGGGGGCGTTTGGGGGGTCAGGCAGCCGGATTCTTGCAGGGTCTGGCTGGGCAGTGTCCCCCACGGTGGCCAGGTGTCCCCCCTGTGTGCAGCAGCCTTCACTCACCTTCCAGGCTCCAGCGACGAGCCGCAGCGGATCCCTCCGCTCCGGCCGGCATTTCAGCTACTACTGCCGCTCAGTTCCGGGTCGCGGCTTGATGGCATCATCAAGCCGGGACCCGGTGCTGACATCAGGAGCAGAGATGCCGGTAAGAGAGGTGGGGGGCGCCGATTGCCGCTGGAACGGCAGGGAGGTGAGTGGATCCTCTTCTTTCCCCCCTGCCGCCGCAGCTGTCAAATTGATCACTACGATCCGACGGCGATCGTAGTGATCACGTGATCAGCAGCCATACGCGATGGCTGCTGATCACTAAGGGGAGATGCCAGCTGTCATATGACAGCTTAATCTCCCCTCTCCGCTGCGCACCATTGCGTCGAGACGGTTCATTAGCGCAGACGTTGAATCAACATCCGGTCAGAACGGTAGCACCACCTGCTGGACGTTGATTCAACGTCCGTGGTCCCCAAAAGGTTAAACATACTAGGCAAAGTTACCTGGCTTCTGTGCTGGCTGGTCTGGCTTTCTGCTGGGCGAGCTGGCCTGCCACCAGGTTATCTGGCAGTTCCCCCATAGCATGCCCTGACCTTCTAGTGCCCCCCCCCCCCATAGGCCTCCCATTGAGGCACCACAACTGAAAGGATATAAATTACAAATGTGATTTCTTCTCAAGATGTTCTCACTGATGCAGACGCTGACCTTAACACTTGCGTGACCCTTGTGCACCGAGAGGCTGATTATTTGTGTTCTTTGGTAGTTATTATTGTTGCAGCAGTATATGTATTGTGTTTTATTGTTGCAGCAGTATATGTGTTGTGTTTTATTGTTGCAGCAGTATATGTGTTGTGTTTTATTGTTGCAGCAGTATGTGTGTTGTGTTGACTGGGTTATTTTATGTCTGCAGGATCTCAGCGGGCGTCCTCCATAGCTGCGTCTCGCCTGGAACAGGCCATGTCTGAGATCAGTGTACACAGCAGCGCTCAGAGGCAGGGGCCAATGCAGCAGTGGATAACCCTGGAGCAAATCTGGCTGCAGGCCGGTAGGTGTCCATCCTGTTACCTGATTACTTTTATTCAGTTTCATGAGAGAATCTCCTGTATGTAAAAATCTGAGGTTGTATTTTAGCAAGTTTTCTAACAAGTATTATTATAAGGCTTGGTTCACACAAGACCATACATGTCAGACTATGGCTCGTGGGCCAAAACTGGCTCTCAAAGCTATTAAATCTGGCCTGCATGTGCTTTCCCCACTTTGCATTATGTTTAGCCTGCAAACATCTGCCAGGAAGCACTAAGCCTAGGGCTAAGCGCTAAAACTATGAAGAGAGAGGGCCTGCATGGAGTGAGAAAGACCACTAGACACGAGGGAACTGTATAGGGGAGGGTGGTCACTAGACACCAGGGAACTGTGAAGGGGAGCCACAAGACACAAGGGAACTGTATAGGGGAGGGTAGTCACTAGACACGAGGAAACTATATAGGGGAGGAAGGGGAGCCACTAGACACCAGGGAACTGTATAGGGGAGTGAGGACTACTAGACACTGAAGAACTTGGGGTTTGCTTTAAAATATAATGTGCCCAGCTGTTTATGAAGTGAGACTCAGATCTGAGTCATAAATTGTGCCCGTCCCTTTCTCCCTAAACTGCACTCATTGGCCAACTGTCACTACACTGGTGGCCAATAATATTGTCACTGATATCGCAAGACTAGAAATCTCACAAGCAAGTGGAACTGAACTAACCAATGGTGACTCAAAACCGAACTGCAAATTTCTGGTGGAGAGATTGCGGAGAGGGTTAGGTTAAAGTGGGCATACATCAGGCGACTTGGCAGCCAATCGGAAATCCGATTTGATTATTATTATAATCTAATTGTATGAAAATCGGCGCTGCCAAGAGCATGCCCGATCCACAGTGTAACCAATTTCGGACTGAAATTGGTCGCATGTATCGATGAGACATGATGTACGGTCGACATGCTTGATTGGGTGCGCGACGGTAATGCCATTCGATATTCGGACAATCGCGATGAAACCCCAGACGCCGTCTCTGTAATGTAAAATGTGCCCCATGCAGTGTACTCTACCTGTCGGTGTCCGTTGCTGGCTCTGTGCTCTGTCCACATACACGCTCCCCCCGGTATACTGCACGGGACACATTTTACACTGTTGGAGGGGGGGGGGGAGGGCTGTTGCGCCAGGCAGGGCTGCCATCAGAAATTTTTGGGCCCCATACTGGGAAAACCTACTGGGCCCCCTACTTCCCGCCATATGTAAGGTGAAACCCCTATATTTAAGGTAGCCACCAGCGATCAGCAAAGCACTGACACACATGTCATTTTATAGGAGTACTCTAACTGCAGTGCTTAAAGAGACACTGAAGCGAGAATAATTCTCGCTTCAGAGCTCATAGTTAGCAGGGGCACGTGTGCCCCTGCTAAAACGCCGCTATCCCGCGGCTAAACGGGGGTCCCTTCACCCCCAAACACCCCCCCCCCCCCGCAAAATAAACGACCAAATTGGTCATAGATTTTGCTGCTGCTGGAGGCAGGGCTAACGGCTGCAGCCCTGCCTCACAGCGCGTCTATCAGACGCGCATCGCCGCCTCTCCACCGCCCCTCTCAGTGAAGGAAGACTGAGAGGGGCGGGTGAGAGGCGGAGATACGCGCTGACAGACGCGCGTGGGGCAGGGCTGCGGCGGTTAGCCCTGCCCCAATGCGGAAGCGCTCCCCCGCTGCACGGAGGGGGATTTGGGGGTGAAGGGACCCCCGTTAAGGCGCGGGATAGCGGCGGTTTAGCAGGGACACACATGCCCCTGCTATCTAGGAGGTCTGAAGCGAGATTTATTCTCGCTTCAGACTCTCTTTAAGCAGTGAGTGCAACTTGCGAAAATCGAAAAACGCGCTGCATGCATCATTTTCTCAGTAATTGCAATTTTCTCTCACTGAAATTAGAATGGCAAAGCACAAGCATGGCAAAATCACAACAAAATCGCAATGTAAAATCTGCCGGCTGAGGCGAACACAGCCACATTCACTGATAGTCTGTACATTCTGTGACAGACTAGTAGCTGGGGCCAATGTGAGTGGCATTGTTTGCTGGGCCCCAGACTCACTTGGACCCCATACTGCCGTGCCACCTGTGATGCACTGAAGGCGGCCCTGGCGCCAGGGGTGGTGAGGCAGTGGGTACCGTGTCACAAGGCCGATTCCTGAAATTGATCAGGAATCCGCCTGCAGTATATGAGCAGACAGCAGATCTCTCTCCGATCAGAAAGAAATCTGTCTCTTAGTCGATCTGCACATACATCGTCTGATTACAACTTGTGATTAGTCGCAGATGAGGGGGGATTAGACCGGCTAAACTCTCTAAATACATACAGGGTGCATTTCTCTGTTTTCCTCTGTCCTGTGCAAGAGTTCAGGTCCACTGTAACTGGGATGATTTCTCAGCCCCAGCATAGACTGTAATGTTTTCTTTCTGTAGGCCGTGTCGCAGGCCTCAGATGCTTTTGCCCCATTGGACCCGCTGTCATTGACTGTTCAGTATACAGCGACATATCGCTCTTTAGCCGATAAAGTGTGTGTGATATTAAAACGCACATTTTTTATCAGGCAATATTGCCTGTCACAGGAGGCCTCCGATGAATCCAGAATACCTGCATCAGCTCTGCCTGCAGCATCATTTCACACGCTGACAGAATGTTGATTTTGATTCTGTCCTAGTTAAGCACAAATCTCATTTTATGCAGCACAGTACATGACAACTTATGTGACAATAAAGGTTTGTGCAGTGACATGTATAACTGCTGCAGATAAATGAGATGAACGTCATATTTCAGAGCTAAGAAAAATGGGATGTTCAGAATCCAGGATTTTACCATTCATTTGTGTACAGCGTTTAAACCTGGGCTTAAAGGGGAACTAAACTCAGAACTTTCTCTTCGCTTTAGATTAACCACAGCAGGATAACCTTTATGGAAAAAAGATTTCTTCATTACAGTTTATGGAAATTCTAAAAAAAAAGAAGTTTTACATGATTTCACTTTTGCAGGGAACACCGAAAGGGGTAAAGAGGGATTGACATCCATAATATCACATTTCTACTACCCACTGCTCTGTGTTTATTTTGTAGTCTACACCTTGACCCTGCATGCAAGCATTCCAGTATAATTATAAATGTGTCTGCTGTAATGAATCTTATCTCAGTCAGCCTGGCTCTATTTGGTACATTGCTGGGGAGAGGGAAGCTTGTTATCTTTCCTCTTTCCCCTCCCACATTCCTGCTCCTTGCTGACTGGCTGAGGGCAGTTCAGTATGACACGAGACTGAGAAGGGAAAAACACCTCACCCCTCTGCAGAAGCTGCTGAAATACGGTCTATGTCCTCCTCACTTGTCTTAACAAAACAAGCTAGATATGGCACTGCAGTTCTGCATACATCATTTCAGGCAGAGGGGAAAAAAAGAGTAAGTCAGGAAATTACATCAGGATTTGCTTCAGTCAGAGGCAGTAAAGATGGAAAATGCCTGGAACAGTTTTCTCTTTATTTACTGAATACAATTCACTGAAGTCAAAGTGTGGACAGTACAATACATGTGTTATGTAGGTAGAACAAGTATTTATCTACTTATGGATGTGTTTTTTCCAGGGATAGTATGGCTGTTCCCTTGTGCTTTAAACCTCAGTGTTTACCATATGTAGAGCTGTCTCGGCAGAGCTCTCCTGCAGTCTATTCACAGGTGCTGATGAGAACTATGATCTGCCTAAACAAACACAGAACACAGAGAAGTGAATTTCTTCAGTAACTGTATGTGGGGGAAAAAACTTTTCCCTTCAATTACATTTTTTTTTGTTAAATGGAGATAATGACAGCTTGGTGGTGGGTGTGGATATAATAAAAGGGGAGGAAGGGGGATTGTGGGTAGTGGGGTGGGAGGATGACTTATGGTTGGAATCACACATATTTAGAACCTCCAATGTTGGTGGCACGTCCTGCAGGAGCTGGGAGTGATGTCATGCAGTGGGCGGGGTTAGCGGTGAGTACAAAGCCATTAGCTGTCACTTGGATGTATCCTCGGCAGAGCGGTGCGTGTGTGATGTCATGCAGTGGGCGGGGTGAGCGGTGAGTACAAAGCCATTAGCTGTCACTTGGATGAGTTGATCCACCTGGCAGATTGCTGGCTGGTCAGTGGTGTGTGTGTGTGTGGGGGGGGGGGGCTGCTGTACACATTAGCTCCACTCTTCAAGACTGGACTGTAGACATTTAAATCCCTGCACAATCTGGGCCCTGGATACATGAAGGACTTGCAGAAGCTGCACCACACCTCTAACAACCTCACATCAGCAGATTCCATAAACCTGGTCACTCCTAGAGTGCACCTCAAAAGGTTTGGAGCCAGAGCTCTCTGTCATGCTGCCCCTACCCTTTGGAACTCTCTACCACACCCAGTAAAGACAGCCCCTTCCCTGGAGTTATTTAAATCCAGACTGAAAACCCACCTGTTTATTGGTCTGAGCCCTGCTTATGTGCTTTGAGTCTTACGAGAGAAAAGCGCTTTACATTTACAAATGTTATTTGTTGGTGTTTAGGACTTGCAACTACTCGCAACCCCTCTCCCCCCTTCTTCCTCTCTCTGAAGGACTGCTCAGCAGAGAACCAAGCTGCATGTCTGTACACTGATCAGAGGTAAACTATCACCTCAAGTCATCACAAATACAATGTGGGGCAGTGCGTATCCTGCATGTTTATTCATTGTTTGTATTATTTTCCCTGCAGCGTGCATTTTGAGTTATCTAGTCCTGCTGCTCAGCATCCATTGTCTTTGGGTGTGGATGCTGCCGGTGGGCTCTCATAGCTGCGGGGGGCACAGCCCATGTTCAAGGTCTCAGAGTGCGTTTCTAGCAGTCCTGCAGTTGCTCTTTTTCTCCAGGAATAAATTGCATTAATAATATCAGTCTCCTGACCTTTCGGACCCGCGTTGTGTTATTCTACATTTCCAGCGCTCGGAGGGCTGCCGTCAATGTGCCTAATTACACTTGTGAGATTTCAGTCTATGTGCCTCGATTTCACATTCCCGGCTATAATGCGGAGCATAAACAGATCATATAATAATGTATTTATGTCCGTATTACAGCTTAGGGTGAACTGTGTATAACCCATGTCAACTATTGTAATACTCAAATGTGATTCATGTGATGACAGCTGAACTGGCAATAGAATAACAGTCATCGTGCCTGTTGTGCTTCAAGTAAACCTGTCACTGGCTTAAAGAGACTCCGTAACAAAAATTGCATCCTGTTTTTTATCATCCTACAAGTTCCAAAAGCTATTCTAATGTGTTCTGGCTTACTGCAGCACGTTCTACTATCACAGTCTCTGTAATAAATCAATGTATCTTTCCCTTGTCAGACTTGTCGGCCTGTGTCTGGAAGGCTGCCAAGTTCTTCAGTGTTGTGGTTCTGCTATGAACTCCCCCTTACAGGCCCCTCTATGCACACTGCCTGTGTATTGTTTAGATTAGGGCAGCTTCTCTCTTCTCTCTGATCTTTTACAAGCTGGATAAATCGTCCTCTGAGCTGGCTGGGCTTTCACATACTGAGGAATTATAGACAAGGGCAAAGCTGTTTGCAGGAAGAAAAGAGCAGCCTGAAACTTCAGTGCATGAGAGCAGAAGGGGGAAAGAAACACACAAATGATCTCTTGAGATTCAAAAGGAAAGCTGTATACAGCCTGCTTGTGTTTGGATGTATTTTCTATGTGTGAACATACTGTACATCAACCTACTTCCTGTTTTGGTGGCCATTTTGTTTGTTTATAAACAAACTTTTTAAAACTGTTTTTAACCACTTTTAATGCGGCGAGGAGCGGCGAAATTGTGTCAGAGGGTAATAGGAGATGTCCCCTAACGCACTGGTATGTTTACTTTTGTGCGATTTTAACAATACAGATTCTCTTTAACTTACTTGATTACTATTATTTTATCATTATTAATAGTAATATCATTTTTACTTATGGAGAGAGCACAGCACAGCAGTGCTAGTGTGCAGTGTACATGGTGTACAGACTGCAGGAAGGAGGCGTGTCATCTGGTGAGCAGAGTGAGGGCACAGCAGTTCTAGTGTGCAGTGTACACAGTGCACAGACTGCAGGAAGGAGGCGTGTCATCTGGTGAGCAGAGTGAGGGCACAGCAGTGCTAGTGTGCAGTGTACACAGTGCACAGACTGCAGGAAGGAGGCGTGTCATCTGGTGAGCAGAGTGAGGGCACAGCAGTTCTAGTGTGCAGTGTACACAGTGCACAGACTGCAGGAAGGAGGCGTGTCATCTGGTGAACAGAGTGAGGGCACAGCAGTACTAGTGTGCAATGTACACAGTGCACAGACTGCAGGAAGGAGGCGTGTCATCTGGTGAACAAAGTGAAGGCACAGCAGGGCTAGTGTGCAGTGCACAGACTGCAGAAAGGAGGCGTGTCATCTGGTGAGCAGAGTGAAGGCACAGCAGTACTAGTGTGCAGTGTACACAGTGCACAGACTGCAGGAAGGAGGCATGTCATCTGGTGAACAGAGTGAAGGCACAGCAGTACTAGTGTGCAGTGTCCACAGTGCACAGACTGCAGGAAGGAGGCGTGCCATCTGGTAAGCAGAGTGAGGGCACAGCAGTGCTAGTGTACAGCATACACGGTGCACAGACTGCAGGAAGGAGGCGTGTCATCTGGTGAGCAGAGTGAAGGCACAGCAGTACTAGTGTGCAGTGTACACGGCGTACAGACTGCATGAAGGAGGCGTGTCATCTGGTGAGCAGAATGAAGGCACAGCAGTGCTAGTGTGCAGTGTACACAGTGCACAGACTGCAGGAAGGAGGCGTGTCATCTGGTGAACAGAGTGAAGGCACAGCAGTGCTAGTGTGCAGTGTACACAGTGCACAGACTGCAGGAAGGAGGCGTGTCATCTGGTGAGCAGAGTGAGGGCACAGCAGTACTAGTGTGCAGTGTACACAGTGCACAGACTGCAGGAAGGAGGCGTGTCATCTGGTGAACAGAGTGAAGGCACAGCAGTGCTAGTGTGCAATGTACACAGTGCACAGACTGCAGGAAGGAGGCGTGTCATCTGGTGAGCAGAGTGAGGGCACAGCAGTGCTAGTGTGCAGTGTACACAGTGCACAGACTGCAGGAAGGAGGCGTGTCATCTGGTGAGCAGAGTGAGGGAACAGCAGTTCTAGTGTGCAGTGTACACAGTGCACAGACTGCAGGAAGGAGGCGTGTCATCTCTTGAGCAGAGTGAAGGCACAGCAGTACTAGTGTGCAATGTACACAGTGCACAGACTGCAGGAAGGAGGCGTGTCATCTGGTGAACAGAGTGAAGGCACAGCAGGGCTAGTGTGCAGTGCACAGACTGCAGGAAGGAGGCGTGTCATCTGGTGAGCAGAGTGAAGGCACAGCAGTACTAGTGTGCAGTGTACACAGTGCACAGACTGCAGGAAGGAGGCGTGTCATCTGGTGAACAGAGTGAAGGCACAGCAGTACTAGTGTGCAGTGTACACAGTGCACAGACTGCAGGAAGGAGGCGTGTCATCTGGTGAACAGAGTGAAGGCACAGCAGGGCTAGTGTGCAGTGCACAGACTGCAGGAAGGAGGCGTGTCATCTGGTGAGCCGAGTGAAGGCACAGCAGTACTAGTGTGCAGTGTACACAGTGCACAGACTGCAGGAAGGAGGCGTGTCATCTGGTGAGCAGAGTGAAGGCACAGCAGTACTAGTGTGCAGTGTACACAGTGCACAGACTGCAGGAAGGAGGCGTGTCATCTGGTGAACAGAGTGAAGGCACAGCAGTACTAGTGTGCAGTGTACACAGTGCACAGACTGCAGGAAGGAGGCGTGCCATCTGGTGAGCAGAGTGAGGGCACAGCAGTGCTAGTGTGCAGTGTACATGGTGTAAAGACTGCAGGAAGGAGGCGTGTCATCTGGTGAGCAGAGTGAGGGCACAGCAGTGCTAGTGTACAGCATACACGGTGCACAGACTGCAGGAAGGAGGCGTGTCATCTGGTGAGCAGAGTGAAGGCACAGCAGTACTAGTGTGCAGTGTACACGGCGTACAGACTGCATGAAGGAGGCGTGTCATCTGGTGAGCAGAATGAAGGCACAGCAGTGCTAGTGTGCAGTGTACACAGTGCACAGACTGCAGGAAGGAGGCGTGTCATCTGGTGAGCAGAGTGAGGGCACAGCAGTACTAGTGTGCAGTGTACACAGTGCACAGACTGCAGGAAGGAGGCGTGTCATCTGGTGAACAGAGTGAAGGCACAGCAGTGCTAGTGTGCAATGTACACAGTGCACAGACTGCAGGAAGGAGGCGTGTCATCTGGTGAGCAGAGTGAGGGCACAGCAGTGCTAGTGTGCAGTGTACACATTGCACAGACTGCAGGAAGGAGGCGTGTCATCTGGTGAGCAGAGTGAGGGCACAGCAGTTCTAGTGTGCAGTGTACACAGTGCACAGACTGCAGGAAGGAGGCGTGTCATCTGGTGAGCAGAGTGAAAGCACAGCAGTACTAGTGTGCAATGTACACAGTGCACAGACTGCAGGAAGGAGGCGTGTCATCTGGTGAACAGAGTGAAGGCACAGCAGGGCTAGTGTGCAGTGCACAGACTGCAGGAAGGAGGCGTGTCATCTGGTGAGCAGAGTGAAGGCACAGCAGTACTAGTGTGCAGTGTACACAGTGCACAGACTGCAGGAAGGAGGCGTGTCATCTGGTGAACAGAGTAAAGGCACAGCAGTACTAGTGTGCAGTGTACACAGTGCACAGACTGCAGGAAGGAGGCGTGTCATGTGGTGAGCAGAGTGAAGGCACAGCAGTGCTAGTGTGCAGTGTACACAGTGCACAGACTGCAGGAAGGAGGCGTGTCATCTGGTGAGCAGAGTGAAGGCACAGCAGTGCTAGTGTGCAATGTACACAGTGCACAGATTGCAGGGCAGGAAGGAGGCGTGTCATCTGGTGAGCAGAGTGAGGGCACAGCAGTGCTAGTGTGCAGTGTACACGGTGCACAGACTGCAGGAAGGAGGCGTGCCATCTGGTGAGCAGAGTGAGGGCGCAGCAGTGCTAGTGTGCAGTTTACATGGTGTACAGACTGCAGGAAGGAGGCGTGTCATCTGGTGAGCAGAGTGAGGGCGCAGCAGTGCTAGTGTGCAGTGTACTGAGTGCACAGGCTGCAGGAAGGAGGTGCGTCATCTGGTGAGCAGAGTGAAGGCGCAGCAGTACTAGTGTGCAGTGTACACAGTGCACAGACTGCAGGAAAGAGGCGTGTCATCTGATGAGCAGGGTGAGGGCGCAGCAGTGCTAGTGTGCAGTGTACATGGTGTACAGACTGCAGGAAGGAGGCGTGTCATCTGGTGAACAGAGTGTGGGCGCAGCAGTGCTAGTGTGCAGTGTACTGAGTGCACAGGCTGCAGGAAGGAGGCGTGTCATCTGGTGAGCAGAGTGAAGGCACAGCAGGGCTAGTGTGCAGTGTACACAGTGCACAGACTGCAGGAAAGAGGCGTGTCATCTGATGAGCAGAGTGAGGGCACAGCAGTGCTAGTGTGCAGTGTACACAGTGCACAGACTGCAGGAAGGAGGCGTGTCATCTGGTGAGCAGAGTGAGGGCACAGCAGTGCTAGTGTGCAGTGTACACAGTGCACAGACTGCAGGAAGGAGGCGTGTCATCTGGTGAGCAGAGTGAAGGCACAGCAGTGCTAGTGTGCAGTGTACATGGTGCACAGACTGCAGGAAGGAGGCGTGTCATCTGGTGAACAGAGTGAGGGCACAGCAGTGCTAGTGTGCAGTGTACACGGTGTACAGACTGCAGGAAGGAGGCGTGTCATCTGGTGACTAGAGTGAAGGAAGAGCAGTGCTAGTGTGCAGTGTACACGGTGCACAGACTGCAGGAAGGAGGCATGTCATCTGGTGAGCAGAGTGAAGGCACAGCAGTGCTAGTGTGCAGTGTACACGGTGCACAGACTGCAGGAAGGAGGCGTGTCATCTGGTGAGCAGAGTGAAGGCACAGCAGTGCTAGTGTGCAGTGTACATGGTGTACAGACTGCAGGAAGGAGGCGTGTCATCTGGTGAGCAGAGTGAAGGCACAGCAGTACTAGTGTGCAGTGTACACGGTGCACAGGCTGCAGGAAGGAGGCGTGTCATCTGGTGAGCAGAGTGAAGGCACAGCAGTGCTAGTGTGCAGTGTACAGACTGCAGGAAGGAGGCGTGTCATCTGGTGAGCAGAGTGAAGGCACAGCAGTACTAGTGTGCAGTGTACACGGTGCACAGGCTGCTGGAAGGAGGCGTGTCATCTGGTGAGCAGAATGAAGGCAGAGCAGTGCTAGTGTGCAGTGTACACGGTGCACAGACTGCTGGAAGGAGGCGTGTCATCTGGTGAGTAGAGTGAAGGCACAGCAGTGCTAGTGTGCAGTGTACACGGTGCACAGACTGCAGGAAGGAGGCGTGTCATCTGGTGAGCAGAGTGAAGACACAGCAGTGCTAGTGTACAGTGTACACGGTGCACAGACTGCAGGAAGGAGGCGTGTCACCTGGTGAGCAGAGTGAAGGCACAGCAGTACTAGTGTGCAGTGTACACGGTGCACAGGCTGCAGGAAGGAGGCGTGTCATCTGGTGAGCAGAGTGAAGGCACAGCAGGGCTAGTGTGCAGTGTACAGACTGCAGGAAGGAGGCGTGTCATCTGGTGAGTAGAGTGAAGGCAGAGCAGTGCTAGTGTGCAGTGTACACGGTGCACACACTGCAGGAAGGAGGCGTGTCATCTGGTGAGTAGAGTGAAGGCACAGCAGTACTAGTGTGCAGTGTACACGGTGCACAGACTGCAGGAAGGAGGCGTGTCCTCTGGTGAGCAGAGTGAAGGCAGAGCAGTGCTAGTGTGCAGTGTACACGGTGCACAGACTGCAGGAAGGAGGCGTGTCATCTGGTGAGCAGAGTGAGAGCACAGCAGTGCTAGTGTGCAGTGTACACGGTGTACAGACTGCAGGAAGGAGGCGTGTCATCTGGTGAGCAGAGTGAAGGCACAGCAGTGCTAGTGTGCAGTTTACACGGTGCACAGACTGCAGGAAGGAGGCGTGTCATCTGGTGAGCAGAGTGAGGGCACAGCAGTGCTAGTGTGCAGTGTACATGGTGTACAGACTGCAGGAAGGAGGCGTGTCATCTGGTGAGCAGAGTGAGGGCACAGCAGTGCTAGTGTGCAGTGTACACGGTGCACAGACTGCAGGAAGGAGGCGTGTCATCTGGTGAGCAGAGTGAGGGCACTGCAGTGCTAGTGTGCAGTGTACATGGTGTACAGACTGCAGGAAGGAGGCGTGTCATCTGGTGAGCAGAGTGAGGGCACAGCAGTGCTAGTGTGCAGTGTACATGGTGTACAGACTGCAGGAAGGAGGCGTGTCATCTGGTGAGCAGAGTGAGGGCACAGCAGTGCTAGTGTGCAGTGTACATGGTGTACAGACTGCAGGAAGGAGGCGTGTCATCTGGTGAGCAGAGTGAGGGCACAGCAGTGCTAGTGTGCAGTGTACATGGTGTACAGATTGCAGGAAGGAGGCGTGTCATCTGGTGAGCAGAGTGAAGGCACAGCAGTACTAGTGTGCAGTGTACACGGTGCACAGGCTGCAGGAAGGAGGCGTGTCATCTGGTGAGCAGAGTGAAGGCACAGCAGGGCTAGTGTGCAGTGTACAGACTGCAGGAAGGAGGCGTGTCATCTGGTGAGTAGAGTGAAGGCAGAGCAGTGCTAGTGTGCAGTGTACACGGTGCACACACTGCAGGAAGGAGGCGTGTCATCTGGTGAGTAGAGTGAAGGCACAGCAGTACTAGTGTGCAGTGTACACGGTGCACAGACTGCAGGAAGGAAGCGTGTCCTCTGGTGAGCAGAGTGAAGGCAGAGCAGTGCTAGTGTGCAGTGTACACGGTGCACAGACTGCAGGAAGGAGGCGTGTCATCTGGTGAGCAGAGTGAGAGCACAGCAGTGCTAGTGTGCAGTGTACACGGTGTACAGACTGCAGGAAGGAGGCGTGTCATCTGGTGAGCAGAGTGAAGACACAGCAGTGCTAGTGTACAGTGTACACGGTGCACAGACTGCAGGAAGGAGGCGTGTCACCTGGTGAGCAGAGTGAAGGCACAGCAGTACTAGTGTTCAGTGTACACGGTGCACAGGCTGCAGGAAGGAGGCGTGTCATCTGGTGAGCAGAGTGAAGGCACAGCAGGGCTAGTGTGCAGTGTACAGACTGCAGGAAGGAGGCGTGTCATCTGGTGAGCAGAGTGAAGGCACAGCAGTGCTAGTGTGCAGTGTACACGGTGCACACACTGCAGGAAGGAGGCGTGTCATCTGGTGAGCAGAGTGAAGGCACAGCAGTGCTAGTGTGCAGTGTACACGGTGCACACACTGCAGGAAGGAGGCGTGTCATCTGGTGAGTAGAGTGAAGGCACAGCAGTACTAGTGTGCAGTGTACACGGTGCACAGACTGCAGGAAGGAGGCGTGTCCTCTGGTGAGCAGAGTGAAGGCAGAGCAGTGCTAGTGTGCAGTGTACACGGTGCACATACTGCAGGAAGGAGGCGTGTCATCTGGTGAGCAGAGTGAAGGCACAGCAGTGCTAGTGTGCAGTGTACACGGTGCACAGACTGCAGGAAGGAGGCGTGTCATCTGGTGAGCAGAGTGAGGGCACAGCAGTGCTAGTGTGCAGTGTACATGGTGTACAGACTGCAGGAAGGAGGCGTGTCATCTGGTGAGCAGAGTGAGGGCACAGCAGTACTAGTGTGCAGTGTACACGGTGCACAGGCTGCAGGAAGGAGGCGTGTCATCTGGTGAGCAGAGTGAAGGCACAGCAGTACTAGTGTGCAGTGTACACGGTGCACAGGCTGCAGGAAGGAGGCGTGTCATCTGGTGAGCAGAGTGAAGGCACAGCAGGGCTAGTGTGCAGTGTACAGACTGCAGGAAGGAGGCGTGTCATCTGGTGAGTAGAGCGAAGGCAGAGCAGTGCTAGTGTGCAGTGTACACGGTGCACACACTGCAGGAAGGAGGCGTGTCATCTGGTGAGTAGAGTGAAGGCACAGCAGTACTAGTGTGCAGTGTACACGGTGCACAGACTGCAGGAAGGAGGCGTGTCCTCTGGTGAGCAGAGTGAAGGCAGAGCAGTGCTAGTGTGCAGTGTACACGGTGCACAGACTGCAGGAAGGAGGCGTGTCATCTGGTGAGCAGAGTGAGGGCACAGCAGTGCTAGTGTGCAGTGTACATGGTGTACAGACTGCAGGAAGGAGGCGTGTCATCTGGTGAGCAGAGTGAGGGCACAGCAGTGCTAGTGTGCAGTGTACATGGTGTACAGACTGCAGGAAGGAGGCGTGTCATCTGGTGAGCAGAGTGAAGGCACAGCAGTACTAGTGTGCAGTGTACACGGTGCACAGGCTGCAGGAAGGAGGCGTGTCATCTGGTGAGCAGAGTGAAGGCACAGCAGGGCTAGTGTGCAGTGTACAGACTGCAGGAAGGAGGCGTGTCATCTGGTGAGTAGAGTGAAGGCAGAGCAGTGCTAGTGTGCAGTGTACACGGTGCACACACTGCAGGAAGGAGGCGTGTCATCTGGTGAGTAGAGTGAAGGCACAGCAGTACTAGTGTGCAGTGTACACGGTGCACAGACTGCAGGAAGGAGGCGTGTCCTCTGGTGAGCAGAGTGAAGGCAGAGCAGTGCTAGTGTGCAGTGTACACGGTGCACAGACTGCAGGAAGGAGGCATGTCATCTGGTGAACAGAGTGAAGGCACAGCAGTACTAGTGTGCAGTGTCCACAGTGCACAGACTGCAGGAAGGAGGCGTGCCATCTGGTAAGCAGAGTGAGGGCACAGCAGTGCTAGTGTACAGCATACACGGTGCACAGACTGCAGGAAGGAGGCGTGTCATCTGGTGAGCAGAGTGAAGGCACAGCAGTACTAGTGTGCAGTGTACACGGCGTACAGACTGCATGAAGGAGGCGTGTCATCTGGTGAGCAGAATGAAGGCACAGCAGTGCTAGTGTGCAGTGTACACAGTGCACAGACTGCAGGAAGGAGGCGTGTCATCTGGTGAACAGAGTGAAGGCACAGCAGTGCTAGTGTGCTGTGTACACAGTGCACAGACTGCAGGAAGGAGGCGTGTCATCTGGTGAGCAGAGTGAGGGCACAGCAGTACTAGTGTGCAGTGTACACAGTGCACAGACTGCAGGAAGGAGGCGTGTCATCTGGTGAACAGAGTGAAGGCACAGCAGTGCTAGTGTGCAATGTACACAGTGCACAGACTGCAGGAAGGAGGCGTGTCATCTGGTGAGCAGAGTGAGGGCACAACAGTGCTAGTGTGCAGTGTACACAGTGCACAGACTGCAGGAAGGAGGCGTGTCATCTGGTGAGCAGAGTGAGGGAACAGCAGTTCTAGTGTGCAGTGTACACAGTGCACAGACTGCAGGAAGGAGGCGTGTCATCTCTTGAGCAGAGTGAAGGCACAGCAGTACTAGTGTGCAATGTACACAGTGCACAGACTGCAGGAAGGAGGCGTGTCATCTGGTGAACAGAGTGAAGGCACAGCAGGGCTAGTGTGCAGTGCACAGACTGCAGGAAGGAGGCGTGTCATCTGGTGAGCAGAGTGAAGGCACAGCAGTACTAGTGTGCAGTGTACACAGTGCACAGACTGCAGGAAGGAGGCGTGTCATCTGGTGAACAGAGTGAAGGCACAGCAGTACTAGTGTGCAGTGTACACAGTGCACAGACTGCAGGAAGGAGGCGTGTCATCTGGTGAACAGAGTGAAGGCACAGCAGGGCTAGTGTGCAGTGCACAGACTGCAGGAAGGAGGCGTGTCATCTGGTGAGCCGAGTGAAGGCACAGCAGTACTAGTGTGCAGTGTACACAGTGCACAGACTGCAGGAAGGAGGCGTGCCATCTGGTGAGCAGAGTGAGGGCACAGCAGTGCTAGTGTGCAGTGTACATGGTGTAAAGACTGCAGGAAGGAGGCGTGTCATCTGGTGAGCAGAGTGAGGGCACAGCAGTGCTAGTGTACAGCATACACGGTGCACAGACTGCAGGAAGGAGGCGTGTCATCTGGTGAGCAGAGTGAAGGCACAGCAGTACTAGTGTGCAGTGTACACGGCGTACAGACTGCATGAAGGAGGCGTGTCATCTGGTGAGCAGAATGAAGGCACAGCAGTGCTAGTGTGCAGTGTACACAGTGCACAGACTGCAGGAAGGAGGCGTGTCATCTGGTGAGCAGAGTGAGGGCACAGCAGTACTAGTGTGCAGTGTACACAGTGCACAGACTGCAGGAAGGAGGCGTGTCATCTGGTGAACAGAGTGAAGGCACAGCAGTGCTAGTGTGCAATGTACACAGTGCACAGACTGCAGGAAGGAGGCGTGTCATCTGGTGAGCAGAGTGAGGGCACAGCAGTGCTAGTGTGCAGTGTACACATTGCACAGACTGCAGGAAGGAGGCGTGTCATCTGGTGAGCAGAGTGAGGGCACAGCAGTTCTAGTGTGCAGTGTACACAGTGCACAGACTGCAGGAAGGAGGCGTGTCATCTGGTGAGCAGAGTGAAAGCACAGCAGTACTAGTGTGCAATGTACACAGTGCACAGACTGCAGGAAGGAGGCGTGTCATCTGGTGAACAGAGTGAAGGCACAGCAGGGCTAGTGTGCAGTGCACAGACTGCAGGAAGGAGGCGTGTCATCTGGTGAGCAGAGTGAAGGCACAGCAGTACTAGTGTGCAGTGTACACAGTGCACAGACTGCAGGAAGGAGGCGTGTCATCTGGTGAACAGAGTAAAGGCACAGCAGTACTAGTGTGCAGTGTACACAGTGCACAGACTGCAGGAAGGAGGCGTGTCATGTGGTGAGCAGAGTGAAGGCACAGCAGTGCTAGTGTGCAGTGTACACAGTGCACAGACTGCAGGAAGGAGGCGTGTCATCTGGTGAGCAGAGTGAAGGCACAGCAGTGCTAGTGTGCAATGTACACAGTGCACAGATTGCAGGGCAGGAAGGAGGCGTGTCATCTGGTGAGCAGAGTGAGGGCACAGCAGTGCTAGTGTGCAGTGTACACGGTGCACAGACTGCAGGAAGGAGGCGTGCCATCTGGTGAGCAGAGTGAGGGCGCAGCAGTGCTAGTGTGCAGTTTACATGGTGTACAGACTGCAGGAAGGAGGCGTGTCATCTGGTGAGCAGAGTGAGGGCGCAGCAGTGCTAGTGTGCAGTGTACTGAGTGCACAGGCTGCAGGAAGGAGGTGCGTCATCTGGTGAGCAGAGTGAAGGCGCAGCAGTACTAGTGTGCAGTGTACACAGTGCACAGACTGCAGGAAAGAGGCGTGTCATCTGATGAGCAGGGTGAGGGCGCAGCAGTGCTAGTGTGCAGTGTACATGGTGTACAGACTGCAGGAAGGAGGCGTGTCATCTGGTGAACAGAGTGTGGGCGCAGCAGTGCTAGTGTGCAGTGTACTGAGTGCACAGGCTGCAGGAAGGAGGCGTGTCATCTGGTGAGCAGAGTGAAGGCACAGCAGGGCTAGTGTGCAGTGTACACAGTGCACAGACTGCAGGAAAGAGGCGTGTCATCTGATGAGCAGAGTGAGGGCACAGCAGTGCTAGTGTGCAGTGTACACAGTGCACAGACTGCAGGAAGGAGGCGTGTCATCTGGTGAGCAGAGTGAGGGCACAGCAGTGCTAGTGTGCAGTGTACACAGTGCACAGACTGCAGGAAGGAGGCGTGTCATCTGGTGAGCAGAGTGAAGGCACAGCAGTGCTAGTGTGCAGTGTACATGGTGCACAGACTGCAGGAAGGAGGCGTGTCATCTGGTGAACAGAGTGAGGGCACAGCAGTGCTAGTGTGCAGTGTACACGGTGTACAGACTGCAGGAAGGAGGCGTGTCATCTGGTGACTAGAGTGAAGGAAGAGCAGTGCTAGTGTGCAGTGTACACGGTGCACAGACTGCAGGAAGGAGGCATGTCATCTGGTGAGCAGAGTGAAGGCACAGCAGTGCTAGTGTGCAGTGTACACGGTGCACAGACTGCAGGAAGGAGGCGTGTCATCTGGTGAGCAGAGTGAAGGCACAGCAGTGCTAGTGTGCAGTGTACATGGTGTACAGACTGCAGGAAGGAGGCGTGTCATCTGGTGAGCAGAGTGAAGGCACAGCAGTACTAGTGTGCAGTGTACACGGTGCACAGGCTGCAGGAAGGAGGCGTGTCATCTGGTGAGCAGAGTGAAGGCACAGCAGTGCTAGTGTGCAGTGTACAGACTTCAGGAAGGAGGCCTGTCATCTGGTGAGCAGAGTGAAGGCACAGCAGTACTAGTGTGCAGTGTACACGGTGCACAGGCTGCTGGAAGGAGGCGTGTCATCTGGTGAGCAGAATGAAGGCAGAGCAGTGCTAGTGTGCAGTGTACACGGTGCACAGACTGCTGGAAGGAGGCGTGTCATCTGGTGAGTAGAGTGAAGGCACAGCAGTGCTAGTGTGCAGTGTACACGGTGCACAGACTGCAGGAAGGAGGCGTGTCATCTGGTGAGCAGAGTGAAGACACAGCAGTGCTAGTGTACAGTGTACACGGTGCACAGACTGCAGGAAGGAGGCGTGTCACCTGGTGAGCAGAGTGAAGGCACAGCAGTACTAGTGTGCAGTGTACACGGTGCACAGGCTGCAGGAAGGAGGCGTGTCATCTGGTGAGCAGAGTGAAGGCACAGCAGGGCTAGTGTGCAGTGTACAGACTGCAGGAAGGAGGCGTGTCATCTGGTGAGTAGAGTGAAGGCAGAGCAGTGCTAGTGTGCAGTGTACACGGTGCACACACTGCAGGAAGGAGGCGTGTCATCTGGTGAGTAGAGTGAAGGCACAGCAGTACTAGTGTGCAGTGTACACGGTGCACAGACTGCAGGAAGGAGGCGTGTCCTCTGGTGAGCAGAGTGAAGGCAGAGCAGTGCTAGTGTGCAGTGTACACGGTGCACAGATTGCAGGAAGGAGGCGTGTCATCTGGTGAGCAGAGTGAGAGCACAGCAGTGCTAGTGTGCAGTGTACACGGTGTACAGACTGCAGGAAGGAGGCGTGTCATCTGGTGAGCAGAGTGAAGGCAAAGCAGTGCTAGTGTGCAGTGTACACGGTGCACAGACTGCAGGAAGGAGGCGTGTCATCTGGTGAGCAGAGTGAGGGCACAGCAGTGCTAGTGTGCAGTGTACATGGTGTACAGACTGCAGGAAGGAGGCGTGTCATCTGGTGAGCAGAGTGAGGGCACAGCAGTGCTAGTGTGCAGTGTACACGGTGCACAGACTGCAGGAAGGAGGCGTGTCATCTGGTGAGCAGAGTGAGGGCACTGCAGTGCTAGTGTGCAGTGTACATGGTGTACAGACTGCAGGAAGGAGGCGTGTCATCTGGTGAGCAGAGTGAGGGCACAGCAGTGCTAGTGTGCAGTGTACATGGTGTACAGACTGCAGGAAGGAGGCGTGTCATCTGGTGAGCAGAGTGAGGGCACAGCAGTGCTAGTGTGCAGTGTACATGGTGTACAGACTGCAGGAAGGAGGCGTGTCATCTGGTGAGCAGAGTGAGGGCACAGCAGTGCTAGTGTGCAGTGTACATGGTGTACAGATTGCAGGAAGGAGGCGTGTCATCTGGTGAGCAGAGTGAAGGCACAGCAGTACTAGTGTGCAGTGTACACGGTGCACAGGCTGCAGGAAGGAGGCGTGTCATCTGGTGAGCAGAGTGAAGGCACAGCAGGGCTAGTGTGCAGTGTACAGACTGCAGGAAGGAGGCGTGTCATCTGGTGAGTAGAGTGAAGGCAGAGCAGTGCTAGTGTGCAGTGTACACGGTGCACACACTGCAGGAAGGAGGCGTGTCATCTGGTGAGTAGAGTGAAGGCACAGCAGTACTAGTGTGCAGTGTACACGGTGCACAGACTGCAGGAAGGAAGCGTGTCCTCTGGTGAGCAGAGTGAAGGCAGAGCAGTGCTAGTGTGCAGTGTACACGGTGCACAGACTGCAGGAAGGAGGCGTGTCATCTGGTGAGCAGAGTGAGAGCACAGCAGTGCTAGTGTGCAGTGTACACGGTGTACAGACTGCAGGAAGGAGGCGTGTCATCTGGTGAGCAGAGTGAAGACACAGCAGTGCTAGTGTACAGTGTACACGGTGCACAGACTGCAGGAAGGAGGCGTGTCACCTGGTGAGCAGAGTGAAGGCACAGCAGTACTAGTGTTCAGTGTACACGGTGCACAGGCTGCAGGAAGGAGGCGTGTCATCTGGTGAGCAGAGTGAAGGCACAGCAGGGCTAGTGTGCAGTGTACAGACTGCAGGAAGGAGGCGTGTCATCTGGTGAGCAGAGTGAAGGCACAGCAGTGCTAGTGTGCAGTGTACACGGTGCACACACTGCAGGAAGGAGGCGTGTCATCTGGTGAGCAGAGTGAAGGCACAGCAGTGCTAGTGTGCAGTGTACACGGTGCACACACTGCAGGAAGGAGGCGTGTCATCTGGTGAGTAGAGTGAAGGCACAGCAGTACTAGTGTGCAGTGTACACGGTGCACAGACTGCAGGAAGGAGGCGTGTCCTCTGGTGAGCAGAGTGAAGGCAGAGCAGTGCTAGTGTGCAGTGTACACGGTGCACATACTGCAGGAAGGAGGCGTGTCATCTGGTGAGCAGAGTGAAGGCACAGCAGTGCTAGTGTGCAGTGTACACGGTGCACAGACTGCAGGAAGGAGGCGTGTCATCTGGTGAGCAGAGTGAGGGCACAGCAGTGCTAGTGTGCAGTGTACATGGTGTACAGACTGCAGGAAGGAGGCGTGTCATCTGGTGAGCAGAGTGAGGGCACAGCAGTACTAGTGTGCAGTGTACACGGTGCACAGGCTGCAGGAAGGAGGCGTGTCATCTGGTGAGCAGAGTGAAGGCACAGCAGTACTAGTGTGCAGTGTACACGGTGCACAGGCTGCAGGAAGGAGGCGTGTCATCTGGTGAGCAGAGTGAAGGCACAGCAGGGCTAGTGTGCAGTGTACAGACTGCAGGAAGGAGGCGTGTCATCTGGTGAGTAGAGTGAAGGCAGAGCAGTGCTAGTGTGCAGTGTACACGGTGCACACACTGCAGGAAGGAGGCGTGTCATCTGGTGAGTAGAGTGAAGGCACAGCAGTACTAGTGTGCAGTGTACACGGTGCACAGACTGCAGGAAGGAGGCGTGTCCTCTGGTGAGCAGAGTGAAGGCAGAGCAGTGCTAGTGTGCAGTGTACACGGTGCACAGACTGCAGGAAGGAGGCGTGTCATCTGGTGAGCAGAGTGAGGGCACAGCAGTGCTAGTGTGCAGTGTACATGGTGTACAGACTGCAGGAAGGAGGCGTGTCATCTGGTGAGCAGAGTGAGGGCACAGCAGTGCTAGTGTGCAGTGTACATGGTGTACAGACTGCAGGAAGGAGGCGTGTCATCTGGTGAGCAGAGTGAAGGCACAGCAGTACTAGTGTGCAGTGTACACGGTGCACAGGCTGCAGGAAGGAGGCGTGTCATCTGGTGAGCAGAGTGAAGGCACAGCAGGGCTAGTGTGCAGTGTACAGACTGCAGGAAGGAGGCGTGTCATCTGGTGAGTAGAGTGAAGGCAGAGCAGTGCTAGTGTGCAGTGTACACGGTGCACACACTGCAGGAAGGAGGCGTGTCATCTGGTGAGTAGAGTGAAGGCACAGCAGTACTAGTGTGCAGTGTACACGGTGCACAGACTGCAGGAAGGAGGCGTGTCCTCTGGTGAGCAGAGTGAAGGCAGAGCAGTGCTAGTGTGCAGTGTACACGGTGCACAGACTGCAGGAAGGAGGCGTGTCATCTGGTGAGCAGAGTGAGAGCACAGCAGTGCTAGTGTGCAGTGTACACGGTGTACAGACTGCAGGAAGGAGGCGTGTCATCTGGTGAGCAGAGTGAAGACACAGCAGTGCTAGTGTACAGTGTACACGGTGCACAGACTGCAGGAAGGAGGCGTGTCACCTGGTGAGCAGAGTGAAGGCACAGCAGTACTAGTGTTCAGTGTACACGGTGCACAGGCTGCAGGAAGGAGGCGTGTCATCTGGTGAGCAGAGTGAAGGCACAGCAGGGCTAGTGTGCAGTGTACAGACTGCAGGAAGGAGGCGTGTCATCTGGTGAGCAGAGTGAAGGCACAGCAGTGCTAGTGTGCAGTGTACACGGTGCACACACTGCAGGAAGGAGGCGTGTCATCTGGTGAGTAGAGTGAAGGCACAGCAGTACTAGTGTGCAGTGTACACGGTGCACAGACTGCAGGAAGGAGGCGTGTCCTCTGGTGAGCAGAGTGAAGGCAGAGCAGTGCTAGTGTGCAGTGTACACGGTGCACAGACTGCAGGAAGGAGGCGTGTCATCTGGTGAGCAGAGTGAGAGCACAGCAGTGCTAGTGTGCAGTGTACACGGTGTACAGACTGCAGGAAGGAGGCGTGTCATCTGGTGAGCAGAGTGAAGGCACAGCAGTGCTAGTGTGCAGTGTACACGGTGCACAGACTGCAGGAAGGAGGCGTGTCATCTGGTGAGCAGAGTGAGGGCACAGCAGTGCTAGTGTGCAGTGTACATGGTGTACAGACTGCAGGAAGGAGGCGTGTCATCTGGTGAGCAGAGTGAGGGCACAGCAGTACTAGTGTGTAGTGTACACGGTGCACAGGCTGCAGGAAGGAGGCGTGTCATCTGGTGAGCAGAGTGAAGGCACAGCAGTGCTAGTGTGCAGTGTACAGACTGCAGGAAGGAGGCCTGTCATCTGGTGAGCAGAGTGAAGGCACAGCAGTACTAGTGTGCAGTGTACACGGTGCACAGGCTGCTGGAAGGAGGCGTGTCATCTGGTGAGCAGAATGAAGGCAGAGCAGTGCTAGTGTGCAGTGTACACGGTGCACAGACTGCTGGAAGGAGGCGTGTCATCTGGTGAGTAGAGTGAAGGCACAGCAGTGCTAGTGTGCAGTGTGCACGGTGCACAGACTGCAGGAAGGAGGCGTGTCATCTGGTGAGCAGAGTGAAGACACAGCAGTGCTAGTGTACAGTGTACACGGTGCACAGACTGCAGGAAGGAGGCGTGTCACCTGGTGAGCAGAGTGAAGGCACAGCAGTACTAGTGTGCAGTGTACACGGTGCACAGGCTGTAGGAAGGAGGCGTGTCATCTGGTGAGCAGAGTGAAGGCACAGCAGGGCTAGTGTGCAGTGTACAGACTGCAGGAAGGAGGCGTGTCATCTGGTGAGTAGAGTGAAGGCAGAGCAGTGCTAGTGTGCAGTGTACACGGTGCACACACTGCAGGAAGGAGGCGTGTCATCTGGTGAGTAGAGTGAAGGCACAGCAGTACTAGTGTGCAGTGTACACGGTGCACAGACTGCAGGAAGGAGGCGTGTCCTCTGGTGAGCAGAGTGAAGGCAGAGCAGTGCTAGTGTGCAGTGTACACGGTGCACAGACTGCAGGAAGGAGGCGTGTCCTCTGGTGAGCAGAGTGAGAGCACAGCAGTGCTAGTGTGCAGTGTACACGGTGTACAGACTGCAGGAAGGAGGCGTGTTATCTGGTGAGCAGAGTGAAGACACAGCAGTGCTAGTGTACAGTGTACACGGTGCACAGACTGCAGGAAGGAGGCGTGTCACCTGGTGAGCAGAGTGAAGGCACAGCAGTACTAGTGTTCAGTGTACACGGTGCACAGGCTGCAGGAAGGAGGCGTGTCATCTGGTGAGCAGAGTGAAGGCACAGCAGGGCTAGTGTGCAGTGTACAGACTGCAGGAAGGAGGCGTGTCATCTGGTGAGCAGAGTGAGGGCACAGCAGTGCTAGTGTGCAGTGTACACGGTGCACACACTGCAGGAAGGAGGCGTGTCATCTGGTGAGCAGAGTGAGGGCACAGCAGTGCTAGTGTGCAGTGTACATGGTGTACAGACTGCAGGAAGGAGGCGTGTCATCTGGTGAGCAGAGTGAGGGCACAGCAGTGCTAGTGTGCAGTGTACATGGTGTACAGACTGCAGGAAGGAGGCGTGTCCTCTAATAATAGACAGTAAGTGGGTTCACAGATCTGTTTATAGGAGCAAAATCAGTAGCCTGCCCTAATTGCATTATTGATCGAGCAGCAGGCTGGGGGCAGATCGAGTGTATTGACGTTATGAGCGGACTCATCCTTTAGCACACTCTCGGCACATCATCCCATTTGTCTGTTGTGAACGGGAGATCTATGAAACCTTTTGATATCGCTGCCTTTTTGATCCACATTGTGTTTTTCCTGACTCTTCACATTAGAATTCTCTGGCTCAGCAGACAGGAAGACATCAGCGCCATGCCAATTATTTCCCTGCCTCTGTCATCTGAAATGATAGCGCGTAACGAGAGGAAGGGGTGCGGGGGGAGCGGCTGCTGAAATATGGATGGAGAGAGGGGAATTTCACTTTGTGATGAAGCGCCTGAATTGCAGGAGATCTCTTTAGCGATGCGCACAGCTCCGCCATGCCTCTCACGCCCTGTATACGCTGAATAATGCACATTAAGGACCTTCCACACTGATCTCCGCCCGCTGACTCATGGGAGCTAATCAAGCTGCTAGCTCTGTAACCGAGCAGTGACTGCAGGGCAAGAGGAAGAGTCACAGACCTGACAACCTGCGATTGGCCGCCTAGACAAAGGCAAAACAAACTAATCCATCTTTATACATGATTTGCCTGAGCTCTGTTTACTAACCTGGAAATGTACATGTAAAGCAGCAGCATATGCCCACGGAAATAAAATAAGTCTATTGTGTTTCTTAAATTATTGTTTGATTACTTAATGCATTTAAAGTGACCTTGTAGTGAGAGGGATATAAAAGATGCCATATTAATTTCCTTTTAAAGTGGACCTGAACTCTTGCACAGGACAGAAGGAAAAACAAGAGAAATGCACCCTGTATGTATTTAGAGAGTTTAGCCTGTCTAATTCCCCCTCATCTGTGACTAATCACAAGTGTAATTTGATCTCTCAGCTGTGTCAGCCAGCTGCCTCGGCAGAGCAGTTAATTTATAAACACAGAATGTTGACAATATGTCTGCTTCCATGAAAGTAGGAGGTAGAAACACTGCAGATTGATTGCAGGATTTGTATCCGCCGTAACAAAGACATTTTTTCTTTAAAGGTTATAATGCTGTTGCTTATCTTTCAGAGCATAGAGAACATTCTGAGTTCAGGTCCGTTTTAAACCATGCCAATAGCCTGACCTGGGCCCTTTTACCGCTAGCCAGATTTCTGATTTTTGGATCGCATGCCATTTGACGATTGCAAGGGCATCGCAATTAACATGGTAACCGCGGTGCCTGTTTTCCTCTGGTGCATTTAGATTTTTAGCCAAACGTTTTTCCTGCGTTTGTGTTGGGACGTAATCATCCAGCGTGAACGTCGGACATGCGCAATAATCCGTTGAGGTGAGCACAGTGTAAAATGAGAAAATCTCTATTTGATTTTTGATGGAAAAGGGCCCTTAATATGGTCGGAGATTAGTCAGAGTCCCTGATCTAGACAAGCGAGGTGACATGATAAGATAGACATGGGTATGTACAGTGCCAAGTACACAAATAGCTAGGCTGTGTTCCTTTTTTTTCTTTCTCTGCCTTAAGATGTTAAACATCAGGTATGCAAGTGACAGTTTCTAACACTAATTACAGCCATAAAGTACTTTCCTGTCAGTGAATGGCTTCTGAGAGTAGGAAAGAGATAAAAAGGGTCAATCATTCATAGATTTGAGCTCGGGCATACTTCATTGAAGGTGTCATTGAGCAGAGACAATGAAACAGTAAAAACTAGATTTACGTATAAAATAAAACTGCGGTACGTATAAAAAGTAATTTTTAGGAGAAAGAGGATAGATACAATTGTTTTTCTCATCACTTTATTTTCACCTTGGATGTCCTTTAAAGAGAACCCGAGGTGGGGTTCTGACAATGTAATCCACGTACAGAGGCTGGGTCTGCCTATACTGCCCAGCATCTGTTGCTATTTCAATCCCCCCTAAGCCCCCCCTGCGCTCTGCAATCCCCCATAAATCACAGCCGCACGGTGCTGGCTGTGTTTATCTCTGTACTGTCAGTCTCAGCTCTCCCCCCGCCTCCTGCATAGCTCCGGTCCCCGCCCGCGTCCCTTCCCTCCAATCAGCGAGGAGGGAAGGGACGAGGGCGGGGACCGGAGCTATGCAGGAGGTGGGGGGAGCAACAGACTGACAATACAGAGGTAAACACAGCCCACTGTGACACGCTGCGTGTCGGCAGTGCGGCTGTGATTTATGGGGGATAGCAGAGCGTAGGGGAACGTAGGGGAGATCTGGATAGCAACAGAGGCTGGGCAGTATAGGCAGACCCAGCCTCAGTAGGATAGCATTGTCAGAACATACCTCTGGTTCTCTTTAAAAAGGAACTGTGGGGAAAATAACGCAATTAATAAACTTTCTTATTGTTTACAATATTGATTTTTAGATTATTTAGTCAGTGTTTGCCCGTTGTGTAATCTTGCCTCTCCCTGATTTACATTCTGACATTTTATCACAGGTTTTGACATCTTAGTGCTGCCAGGTGATCTCTATGGAATGTTGATTTTATTGTCACATGATAAGGCTCCAGTTGATAGTGAAAGGAAGTTTTATTTACCAATGATATAATGAAAAATAAATTGGTCAACCATTTCTACCTGACCGCTGACCCAGTGGTTTTACAGTCCCCTATGCTTGCTCTTGCATTGGTTTCTTTCATTATTACATCCTTATCAATAGAAGAACCTATAGGATTCCAGCCTACCGAGGGAACACACTGGAAACTCCTATTCCGAAGGACGATGGGGCCTGTCTTGTAGTCAGCATTGCAACTCATCCCAAAGGTGCTTGATGGGGATGCAACTGGGCGCTGCGTAGGATAGTTCTTTAAAGGGGTATGGGTGTTTCCTTTTAAACATTACCAGTTGCTTGTTAGTCCTGCTGATCTCTTTGGCTGCAGTAGTGTCTGAATCACACACCTGAAACAAGCATGCAGCTAATCTAGTCTGACTTCAGTCAGAGCACCTGATCTGCATGCTTGTTCAGGCGCTGCTGTGGCTAAAAGTATTAGAGACACAGGATCAGCAGGAGAGTCAGGCAACTGGTATTATTTTACAAGGAAAAATCCATATCCTTCTCAGTTTAGGTTCCCTTTAACACAGAAGTCAGTGACCACATAAGGACATTGGCGTTGCCAAAACATTAAAGAACTCTCCCACATACGGTTGAAAGCCTGTAGGTCTGTACAATACTCCTGTACACTGTAGCAGAAAGGTTTTGCTTTGCTAGAATTTAGGCACCTAGCCAAAAGTATAAAAAACAGCTAAAGACACTTATTCCTCCTCCACCAAACTTTATAGTTGGCACTAGGAGTGTAAGCAGGTGGCTTTCTCCTGGAATATGCTAAACCCAGATTCATCCACCAGATTGCCAGATGAGGACACATGATTCTTTATGTATGTAGGGTTCTTAGGAATACATGCAGCTTTTCAGCCATAGAAATCCAGTCAGTGACCCTCAACATGAACAAGGAAGGGCGTTTTTTTATGTCCATCTCACTTCAATAGTCTGATAAACGGTTTGGTTCTTTGCCTGTAGATTTCCACTCCTCATTAAAGGTGCGTACACACGCACAACAGCAGCCAACGATGGGTCCGTCAGCACCTCCTGCTGGGCGGGTTTTCAGCAGAGTGTAGTGCGTGTGTACGCACTGTCGGCAGACTTATAAGGCTGTTTCTGAATGATCCGCCGGGTGGATCGTTTAGGAACAGCCTTATCAGTCCGTACACACACACTACAGTCTGCTGAAAACCCGCCTAGCGGGAGGTGCCGACGGACTATAAGCTCTCCCAGACAGGTTTGCCAGGGCAGATATATGGAGTGAGGGCGTGTCACTGAGCTGTATGATGGGGCAGATATATGGAGTGAGGGTGTGTCACTGAGCTCTATGATGGGGCAGATATTTTGAGTGAGGGCGTGTCATTCAATTCTTTGATGGAAGATGCTCCTCCCGAGGGAGTGGCATCTTCTAAGCTCTTGCAACAGCCTGTGTTGGAGTTTTCTGTAAATTATTATATTGCCCTACACACGATATGTGTCCATCGTTTTATGGAGTGAGACTCCAGACTGAGCCATAATTGGTATCGCCCTTTCCTGCCTGAAAGAAGCTGCTTCTATTGGCCAGCTGTCACTAGTGGCTCCCACCAGTCCAATGTTTCATGACTAGAGAGGGTTACAGTTGGATGGTGTGGGGCACATTAGTGAGAAAAAGGGCTGGCACAATTGGCGACCCTCGTTTGACTGTATAATTGATTATATGTATTTGATATTAATTCATGGGCGTAAAAAAGCCTCACCCATTATTAACCACTTAAAGACAACTGGACGAGTATATTTGTCCACTGTAGTTGTGGACAGTGCACCACTAGTTTGTTACTACTTTGTTACTACTGTTAACTGTGGCGAGTTGTAGAATACAATTTGGTGTGTCTAAAAGCTGTGAACCACGTCACATGAAAAATAGGTAGGGACAAACTCAATCAAACATAAAAAGTCATTTTCAGAATTATGATCAAACTTGGGAAAGTTTTTGCAATGCTACAAGAGACATATGTGGTATCATTTTAACCATGATAGATAGTAGAATAGAGTTTAAAGAGTTTTAGGGTTGAGGCCCATGTCTTGTGTATTCTTTTTAGTCACAAACTGAATGAAAAGAAATAAAATTTTGCATATTCTGTACCAAAATAAAAGACTTGTAAAATGAAAACAAAGTGACAGAATATAAAAGCAAAAACATATATTGTTACCTTAGGAACCTGGCTTTTTAAATATGTATGCCACGAGGGTAGATTATTATTATTATTGAAAATAAGGTCTAGTAATCATCAATAGTGTACAATGAGAAAGCAAAAAACAGAAAAAAAGACACCTTTATTTCCAAATACAATATTGTCACCATACATTGGGCTAGGAACATAATCTAAATGTTGCAATAACCAGGATGGATGAGCAAACAAAATAAGTGGGTTTAACTTCTAGTCAGCACTGTTTATTGTAAAGCTATAATGGATGAAATTGGAGAAATAGTTTGTTTTTTCTATTTTTTCCTCCTATTTTCCCTTTAAAATGCATAGAAAATTAGGTGATTACTAAACAAAATTAACACACACTAAAATCCTAATTTGTCCTGAAAAAAACAGTATATAGATCATTCAGGTGTGATAAGTAGTAATAAAGTTATTGGTGAATGCATGGGAGCAGCGCCTCTATGTGAAAATTCCTCTCGGGCTGAAGTGGTTAAAGGGAACCAGAGAGGAAGCACCCTTGTGTATGTTACCATATATATCAGTAAGAACATTAGAGAAAACACTTACCATGCTCTCTGTTTCATCCTCACTGCTAAAAGTGTCTGTTATCAGCTGTGATAAGAATCCCGGACTGAGCATTCAGTCTGGCTTTGCAGGGAATAATTATAGCTGAGTCATTATAGCAGAGCCACAAGGGGGCAGGCTTGGGCTTGAAAAGACACCAGACTGTCATAAGAGGCCACTTCATTAGAATAGCAGCCAGACAAAAAAGAGAAAAAGGTGTTGTTATATCAAATTTAGAACACAAGCTGAACACTCTTAACTGCATGAACCAAAAGAATCCCTCGAGATATTTATATAAACAAATACAAGATGTGGGTATCCAATTGGAGGCTATTTTAAATCAGGATGCTCAAAAGGCCTTAAGCTGGACAAATGCCAAGGCCTACGACCAGATCAACAAGCCCAACAGATAGCTGGCCCACAAACTAAGAGCCCAACAATCAATCAATAGAGTAATAAGGATAAGGGACACAAATGGTAGAATAACAACAAATCCTGACCATATATATGAGACATTTAAAAAGTATTACACGCAATTATACAAAGATGAAGCCCCTAGTACACAGATCCCTGAAGGAATAGAATTTTTGAACCACACAATCCACAAAACTTTGACCCCTCTTACGATAACACAGCTTAACAGTAGTATTACAGCTGAGGAACTACGTGAGGCCATTAAAAAAAACAAAAATGCAAAATCTCCTGGGCCAGACGGGCTGACAGCCCTATATTATAAAAAATTTGAAACTACCCTGACTCCGCACCTGCTTAAATTTTTTAATTCCATATTAAAAGGACATATACCCCCCACAGAATTTTTGGCATCATCAATTGTGGTCATACCTAAACCACAAAGGGATCCCCTCATCACTAAGAACTACCGCCCAATCTCCTTATTAGGGGTGGATTATAAATTATTTACGGCCATCTTAGCCAGTAGGATTAATAAACTTCTCCCAGCCCTTATCCATAGAGATCAGGTGGGTTTAATCCCAACTAGACAGGCCTCGGATAATATCCGCAAAATATTGGACATTCAGCACTTTAATAGAAGGTCTTCTTCACCCTTGGCTATACTGGCCCTTGACATGGAGAAGGCCTTCGATCTTATAAAATGGCCCTATATGCATTTGGTCCTTCAGAAATATGGCTTCACTGGTAACTTTTTAAACGTAATTGCTGCACTATACTCTCTCCCAACTGCAACTCTAAAATTACCAGCAGTCAGCAGGGTGTCATTTCCCATCCAGAGAGGAACAAGGCAGGGCTGCCCGCTCTCTCCGGCAATCTTTGCCTTGATGATTGAGCCTTTGGCTGAAATGATACGCAGATCACAGGATATCAAAGGAGTATCAATTGGCCAGTATGAATATAAGCTTTCTCTGTTCGCGGATGACATCCTGCTGACTCTTAGATCCCCACAAACCTCGGTACCTGCCTTGTTAAAAGTCATTGAAAACTTCTCAGGGTTCTCTGGCTTTAGACTTAATCTGGATAAGTCAGAAATGATGCTATCCCATACGGGACCTGTGGAGGGACAGAGGTTAGCTCAATCTTTAGGCCTCCAATACCAACCCAAGTACTTGAAATATCTGGGCATAAATCTTTCAAATGACCCGAACAAATTGTATGATCATAATTATCCTGCTATGTTTAGAAAGTTGGCAGCTGACCTAGAAACATGGAATACATACCCAATGTCCATGTTGGGTAGGGTAACATCAGTCAGAATGACTCTTCTCCCCCGAATTCTCTATCTTTTTCGGGTCCTCCCAATTCCAGTAAAGAAAGGGATGCTGGGTCGTCTCCAGAAACAGATCCAACAATGTATATGGCGGAAAAGGAAGGCCCGTATAAAATATAATACTCTAGCCCGGCCCAGGGATATGAGTGGTCTAAATGCCCCAATCCTAATAAACTACTACTATGCAGCACAGCTAACTCAACTGGCAATAGTGAACTCCGCAACAACTCACCCACTATGGGTGAAACTTGAAGCGACCCTCTTGAGTCCTCTTTCTTTAGTGGGCCTTATGTGGGCAAAATCTATACATCCCAACAATATAAAGAAAAAGGCCCCGATAGCTGGACATTCTCTAGCATTATGGTGTAGATTAAGATATCTTCATGGTCTACAATCTTCCACTTCTTGTATGACTAATATCTTACATAACCCTGACTTCCGACAGGGCCTTCAGCCCTGGAAATATCAATGGTGGATCCAGAAAGGTTTCCTTACTATGGGTAAATTCTTAACACATTTCAAACTATCCTCGCCACATCAATTCGCTACTGACCATAATGTACCACAAGAAGAGAGGGCCAGACTTGAACAGATAATAAAATTCTTAAGATCCTTAGATCCATTCGAGGAGGTCCTAGTATACTCCCCATTTGAGATTAAATGTAAAACCCAAGCTATGGATAAAGGACTAATATCTGATCTATACATGATACTTACCCAGACTAACACTGCGCCTAGACTTAAGATACATGACGATTGGGGAAAAAAACTGTAATAAGACTATGTCTGATGTCCGCTGGGCCCATTGCTCCTCTATACTCACAAGGGGCTCTCTATTCTACTCTTCCATAGAGACCTCCCTGAGGTTGCTCCACAGGATATACTTTAATCCCACCAGGATTCATTTGTTCTACCCCGAGACTCCAGATTTATGTTTTAGAAAATGTAATAATAGGGGAGATCTATGGCATATATGGTGGAGCTGTCCGGTGGCCCAGCGCTTTTGGAGGTCTATTTGGAATAAAGTATGTTTGATGTTAAATAAACAGATTACCTTGGAACCAGCAATTGTATTATTAGGGGATAGGCCCCAATCTATCTCACACTCCACTCATAAATTAATACAGTATATAATGGCCCAAGCTAAACGACACCTAGCCTCCTGTTGGAGACTTCCTATCCTATCCCCAGAAAATGTCTATAAAGATTTGAATAAAACAATGTTATCAGAACACATAAGAGCTAGAGTATTTGATAGGTTGGAAAGCTTCTTCAATATCTGGGATCCCTGGATTCAATACCAGGATAATTTGGGTCTTAGATATACCCTCCACACATTTTGAACCCCCTGGCATAAGATGTGGTATATTATTGCAGACTACTTGGAGTGAGACCTAAGTAGAGTTCAAGTAGGAATGGTATTGTATGTTAGAGTATAAATAAATTTTTAACCTAGAGCTCACCTCCCCCCCCCTTCTTTTTCCCTCACCCCCTCCTTCTCCCCTCCCCCCCCCCCCCCCCATTAACCTTTCTCCTTCCTGGGCAGTTCCATAGGCATGTTGTGGCAAACCCACTCATGGTCTGCCCTGACCCCTACTCTCACGCCCCCTTACCTTACCCTTTTACCCCATGTTTTCCTCACCTTTCCCTCCCCAATCCTGATAAAGCTGTTATTGATACCAATAAGTTTGTTACCCGTTCTTGATTGCTTTACAGCCATCTTTTTTGCACTGTAACAAATATCTTTCTTGAGATGATGTACATTAAGATTTCAATCAAGCAATTGCCCCATGTGTGGGGCCTATGTGAATTTCACTTGTTTGTATATATATCTTTTGTTCAATAAAAACCCTTGAAACGAAAAGACACCAGAGAAGACAGACTCAGCTATAATCTTTCCGTAGCAAAGCTAGACTGAGTGCTCAGTCGGGGATTCTTATCAGAGGTGGTAACAGTCAGATTAAACAGAGAACAATGAAACAAAGAGCAGATTAGGTGTTTACTGTCACGTTCCCACTGATTTATAAGGTAAAATACAAGAGGGTGCTTCATCTCTGGTTCTCTTTAAGAGGGTCTATCAACATATTATTTATAGTGTATCTCCCTCTGGGTTTTCAGTGACACGTACTGGCAATCAGAGGCATAGCTAGACCTAATAGGGCCCCCTGCAAAAATGATAGCCCTCTTGGTCCCCGAGCCCCATGAGGGTCACGTGATCGGCGAATGGCAGCAGAGTGTGTTCTGCTATGAAGCAGTGTCTAGAAGTGGGCGGAGGTGGCAGGGACATTTTTTGTGAGCAGAAAGGAATGTTTTTTACTAATTGGCTGCACTTGCTGTTGGGGAAAGGGTGGAGAAGGTCTCCAAATCTTCTGGGCCCCCCTGCAATGGCGGGGATCACAGGGGTAATTGCTATGCCCATGCTGGCAATTCTTTTATATAACATACAGTAACATTTGTAAAGTGCTTTTCTCCCATAGGACTCAAACCGTATAGTTATCATTTATACAGTTGTAGGGTGGATTGTGCTACAGAGGAAATAGTCCGGTGTACAAAATGGCTTTCTAGTTTGCTTCCAGGGATGGAGATGTCCTGATTGGGTGGGGCAGGGAGTTCCAGAGTGTACTAGCAGCATGACAGAAGGCTCTGTCTCCAAAGGTTTTAAGATGGACTCTGGGGGTGACCAAGTTATTAGATCCTTTTGAGTTAAGATTGTGGAAGGTGTGATGCAGTTCCAATAGATCCTTCAGTTATCCAGGGCCCAAATTGAGTAAAGATTTGAAAGTTAATAGGCCAATCTTGAAGATGACGCTCCATTTTATGGGTAGTGGATGGAGAGAGCGAAGGATTGGTCATTTTCTTTGTTACAATTCCTGTGCGACTTCAGATTTACTGCAGTCCAAAAATGGGAGGACTTTGGCTATGTCAATGATGTCATTGGACTGGAAGTTCTTCGGTCATGGGACTGAAGTCCACCGATTGGATGGAGTGACGTGTAAAGGTGGCCATACACGTGTCGATTTGCCATCAGATTCGACCAAAAGAAAGATCCCTCTCTGATCGAATCTGATCAGAGAGGGATCGTATGGCCACCTTTACTGCAAACAGATTGTGAATCGATTTCAGCCTGAAACCGTTCACAATCTGTGGAGCTGCCGCTGCTGCTGCCGCCCCCCCTCTGCATACATAACCTGCTCCGGCCGGCGCGAGTCCCCTGGTCCACCGCTGTCTTCTTCTCCGCCTGGTCCCGGCATCTTCTCCCATCACCTTCCGCATCACACATCCGACACATCAGTCGTATAACTTTCTGTCACTGACAGCGGAAGTTCAAATAGAGCGCCGTCTATTAGTACTTCCGCTGTCACTGCAGTGACACAGGAAGTTATGCCGGATGCCGTGATGCGGAAAAGATGCCAGCCGGGAGGTGACAGCGGGGACTCGCGCCGGCGGAGCAGGTAATGTATACCCGCTGTATTGCGCTGGTTGTCGGGCATTCGAACGCCACTATCGACGCACTCCCGACCCGCCGGCGACCGAGAAAAATCTTCAGCGCTAATGGAGCGACGGGAGTCGACGGGAACGATGAATTTCGGACGGAAATCCATCGTTCTGTCAGCGGTGTGCGCGTCGATTTCACGGCCGTTTCGGCGGGAAAATCGTTAGGTGTATGGGCCCCTTAAGAATAGCGTTTTCCAGAAGTCTGTCTTCCTTCTCAGTAGGCCTGTTTGTAGCGTACTATATCAAATGTTTTCTTGTGAATGGGGTGTGGCAGCTGGTGGCTCGGAACCCGCCCTGTGATAAATTGTTTCACTCCAAGCTTTCACTCTATTATCTGTAACCTTGGCACTGTTGACACGCGCTAGATAATGGCATTCATTACTGGTGACTCAACATATACATGGGGAACATTCACTCCACCAGAGGGAGCCCAGCCTGTCAATATTTCTGTGTATTGTTCCTATCGCTCTTTTTTATTACAACCTAAAGGCCATTTTCAGTCCTTCCTTCCAGAAAGGGAATTAAAGGACAACTGAAGAGAGAGGTGTATGGAGGCTGCCATGTTTACTTCCTTTTAAGCAATACCAGTTGCCTGGCAGCCCTGCTAATCCTCTGCCTCTAATACTATCAGCCATAGGCCCCTGAACAAGCATGCAGCAGATAAGGTGTTTCTGACATTATTGTCAGATCTGACAGATTAGCTGCATGCTTGTTTCAGGTGTTATTCAGACACTACTGCAGCCAAATAGACCAACAGGACTGCCAGGCAACTAGTATTGTTTAAGAGGAAGTAAACATGGCAGCCCCCATAGTCTTCTCACTTGAGTTGTCCTTTAAAGGGCATTTTGGATTTTAATTTTACTTTTAAAGATCACTAGTTTGTTTGTCAGGTAGAAATAATAAAGGATTAGTAAACCTTCTTATTTTGTTGTATTTGTAGCCTATAAGATTGTTAAAGTGAACCCGAGGTTAAAATAAACGGATGAAATAATATTTATCCTCTTACTCCTAAAATGACTTTTTTAGGTACCCCCGGGGTTTTCTTTTATATTCAAACATTTACAAAGGAGGTTGACTGTGTTGCTGTCTCTAATCAATGACAGCCTATTAAGTGTCCCAGAGTTATATCAGAGGGATAATCGTTCGAATTTCTTGATCGAAAAAAAAAAATATTTTCAACTTTCATTCAATTCGATCATTTAGATCGAATAAACGGGAAAATCGAACGTTTTTATTGTACCGTGTATGGCCACCATAAGACTCACTTTTTCTCCCCCAAAAGTGGGGGGAAAAGTAACTGCGTCTTCCAGTCCAAATGCAGGGAATTCCTGGACTGTGAACTTCTGCCAATACAAACCTCCAACCTGCTGCAATGTCAGGGACTGTACTGTGCCCATGCAGAGGAGGACACAAGGGGGGCACAAAGGGGCATAGAGGGGGACACAAAGGTTTATAGAGTAGGGCACAAGGAGGACAGAGGCAGACACATGAGGGACACAGGGGGACAGAGGAGGGCACAGAGAGACATAAGAGGTGCAAGGGGGCATGAGGTACAAAGGGGGTATAATCCACAAGATGCACCTTCACCATGGATGCACCAGGTTTAGTATGTATATTTTTCCCTGTTTTTTGTCCTCTAAACCGAGGAGCGTCTTATGGTCAGGAGCGCAGTGCCGGGCAGAGGCGAGAGAGGCTCCAGCCTCAGGGCGCAGCGTTGGAGGGGGCACAGGGCCGGGCAGAGGCGAGAGAGGCTCCAGCCTCAGGGCGCAGCGTAGGAGGGGGCACAGGGCGGGGCCGGGCAGAGGCGAGAGAGGCTCCAGCCTCAGGGCGCAGCGTAGGAGGGGGCACAGGGCGGGGCCGGGCAGAGGCGAGAGAGGCTCCAGCCTCAGGGCGCAGTGTAGGAGGGGGCGCACAATTCACTCAGCTATCATTCCCTTATTGTATTTGAAGCAGAGAGAAAGAAAAGGAGATACATGGCAGAGACTACAATCCAGATAACTAGAGATTAAGGTGTTGGGGGCCCTGGGGAGCCTCTTAGTCTAATAGCAATCAGTGTGTGACGGCTGGGGTGGGAGGGATGGAGGGGCGCACTTTGGTGTCTCAGTCTTGGGTGCTGGAGGACCTTGTCCCGACTCTGCAGGAGCGTCTTACAGTTCTGAAAAATACGGTAAATACCAAGACCAAAATGAAAAATAAATTATCGCAGAAAGGAAGTGTTTTGCCGCTCTATTAGCAGGTCACCGGTGGCCGCCATGTGTACCGTAGTAGGAGATGCCACTCGCAGATCACATGATGTCACATGACACCTCGCACAGTCATTCACCTACGGCGCGATCCATTTCCTAACACCTATGTATTTTTATGTCTCTGCCTGTTTTGTGGCTCCTTGACAATTGTGGCAAATTAGAAATAATGAGTTATTTATTGTTATTTCTCTCCCCCCTCCGACACTGTGCAGCTGAACTCTTCATGGAACAACAGCATATGAAAGAAGCAGGCTTTTGTATCCAGGAGGCAGCCAGCCTTTTCCCCACATCACACACTGTGCTGTACATGCGTGGGAAGCTCGCCGAGATGAAAGCCTGTTTGGAGGAGGCAAGGCAATTGTACAACGAAGCGCTAACAGTCAATCCAGATGGAGTGAAAATTATGCACAGCCTGGTAAGTTTGTGGGTTCTCCGCTCCACTCATTGTGTAAGTGTTTAGAGGCCGCAGCTGCGGCTCCCATTGTCGTATCGATTGTATGGTAATCTCAGGCCATTATTTTTAGAACGAGCACTCACTTTTTTCATGTACATAAAAGAAATGGCCACAGTGAGGGAATCAGTGTTGAATGTAGCGCTAGCACACCTTATGTACTGCGCCTATGGGTAGAGGGCTTGTACTGTCATGAAACATGTCCTGACAGCATGCTGAACAGTCCATACGGCATTGTTGTAGGTACAATGTGTTTATTCTGCAAAGTTCCAAAATACAACCATCCCCTAACAGCAAATTTTGAAGGCCATTGGTGGGCGTACATATGAAAAGCGTGTTACAGTAATTATGGCGCCTGATAAACCAACATGTGGGATATCCGTAAAATTACCGATATTCCACTATTCTCAGTGCCTAACACCAATGGTAAAATATCGGTAAAAATTAAAGATATTTTACCGATGCCAATCCCTAACCGACAACCCACCCCTCCCCCTCCCACTGCAAAATGTACTGATATTTACGCATAAATTGTTCTCACACAAGCCATCCTTCTAACGATGCCTAACGCTAAAGGCTGCCCAGCTCTGGGCGGAGCCACCGCACCGAGGCGGTAATTTGTGTCTATGACACAACCATTTTACTGCAGCTCACCCAAATTACCAGCTTTGACCCTTGGCCCCTTCCTCTGGGTGCTCAAATGTAGTGTAGCTATTCAGACTTGGAGAAGGAAGTGTAAGTACTGGTTGATATCGAGTAATCGTATACAATTCCAAGCAGCGGTAGCTAAAGCAGATAAAATTCCGGGGTGCATAAAATGGGAAATAATATCTTGAGATGCTAGTATACTACTCCCTCTGTATAAATCACTTGTGATGCCACATCTGGAATATGGGATAATGTGAGGGGAGGAGACATTATGTGAGGGGAGGGGACATGATGCAGGGGGAGGGGCACACTGCTCCCTCTGTATAAATCACTTGTGAGGCCACATCTGGAGTATGGGATAATGCGGTGGGAGGGGACATTATGTGGGGGGAGGGGACATGATGCAGGGGGAGGGGCACACACTGCTCCCTCTGTATAAATCACTTGTGAGGCCACATCTTGCGTATAGGATACAGTTTTGGGCACCACACTATAGAAAGGACATTGACCTTCTAGAAAGGGTACAAAGACAGGCAGCTAAATTATTCAGAGGGATGGAAGATCCCACTAACCAAGAAAGGCTGGACAAAGTGGCCTTATTTAGCTTGAAAAAAATGCGACTGAGAGGTGACCTGATTAACATGTAGAAATACATCAGAGAGCAATATAAAAGCTTGGCGATGAGCTTTTTGTCCCTAGAGTTGTACGACGGACAAGGGGACATGATCTGTGTATGGAGGAAAAAAGTTTTTGCCATCTATTTAGAAAGAGATCCTTTAAGCCCCATCTACACGAAGGGACATTGTAGCGATCCGGCGGCTCGATTAGCCGCCGGATCGCCTCTTCCGCATGCCCGCCGCGTCCCCGCTCGCCGCGCGTGCGCCGCATTCGATTCCCCGCTCGTGCCCGCTCGTCCCCGCCGGCGCCGCTTATCTCCCGCACGATTCCCTGCCATTGTCCCCTCGCGGGGATCGAGCAGGGAATCGGCGTTGCGGAGATCCGTCCTGTCGGATCTTATCAATCGAGCCGCATCAGTGGCTAAAATCTGGAATATCTTACCGCAGGAAGTAGTTATGGCAAACTCTATATCTACATTTAAAGAGGGCTTGGATGGTTCCATGCTATATCTACTGGGTAATTCCCAAGAGAGTTGATCCAGAGGGTGGCTTTAGGGTAAATCATCAGGAAGGAGGTTTTAGGGTTAGGTAACAGGAAGGGGGGTTTAGGGTTAGGCAACAGGAAGGGGGGGGTTTAGGGTTAGGTAACAGGAAGGGGGGTTTAGGGTTAGGCAACAGGAAGGGGGGGTTTAGGGTTAGGTAACAGGAAGGGGGGGTTTAGGGTTAGGTATCAGGAAGGGGGGGTTTAGGGTTAGGTAACAGGAAGGGGGGTTTAGGGTTAGGCAACAGGAAGGGGGGGTTTAGGGTTAGGTAACAGGAAGGGGGGTTTAGGGTTAGGTATCAGGAAGGGGGGTTTTAGGGTTAGGTATCAGGAAGGGGGGTTTAGGGTTAGGTATCAGGAAGGGGGGTTTTAGGGTTAGGCGTCAGGAAGGGGGGTTTTAAGTGTAGGCATCAGGAAGGGGGGTTTTAGGGTTAGGTATCGGAGGGGGGGGTGACTGTGTGAGAGTAGGGTTAAGTTAAGTTGTAGTAAAATATGGTTACTATATACTGATATTTTATAATGATAATTTACACTATTTACACTTAAAATATTGGTAGATAGTAACGGTAGTTTTATTAACGAAAACATGCACCAGTTGTTCTTTGCTCCCCTTTTTCATGCACGCCCCGTTTCCACCATTGCTTCTAAAGCATCCTTCTCCCTGGTTGTAAACTGTTTGTCTGCCATACTTGTCATCCTCCTCTATGGAGCTTATCAGGACAACCTGTTCCTCATGGAGGGAGGAGGGATAAACGCACAACAGCGATTGCGCAGGGTTTTTCTCTTGTTTGATTGGTAATAAGTAGTGTGTACGCTCTTTGGAAAGGCTCTCAGACAATCACACATGACCATTTTGGGCAAGGAGTACAGGCCTTTTGCCAGAGAGACACTACAGACAGATCGCTGAATGGTCAGATACAGAAATAACAGATTCAAGATAATGAAGTTACTCATATTATGTCACAAAGTCTTTTGGGGCAGGAAATGCTATTTTTTAATTGCTTCCCTAAACAAAGAAAAACAGAACAGTGTTTAAATGCTCTGAAACAGCGGCCATAACTTGAGGAATACTCGTATTTAATGCATCCTTGAACTCTTCCCTAAATAATTTAAAGGGTAAGTGTACTCTTAGCAACTAAACTGTCTAAATAGCTCAATATTAGAGCTCTCTAATGCAATGTACTTGCATTATTGATTTTGCCCTTCTATTCAGTTACAAGGCAATCGTCATCTCGTTATATAGGAGGCTGTCAGCCAGCTGGCTATCCTCTCCTTATGCGTCAATTGGTAGCAAAGTGGTGCACCACAGAATGAGTCACCCTGGCAACCGGCAGAAGGGTGGCTGAGTTCCTATACCAATGTAGTCATCGAGGGAAAAGGATCAGGCAGCTGCTTAAAGTGAACCTCCAGTCTAAAAATCTACTCGGCAGCACTGAAAAGGCTTGGTGTTTCTTTAAAGAGAATCTGTAACATCAAAACGTCCCCTGGGGGGTACTCACCTCGGGTGGGGGAAGCCTCAGGATCCTAATGAGGCTTCCCACGCCGTCCTCCGTCCCTCGGGGGTCTCGCTGCAGCCCTCCGTACAGCGGCGACGTAAATATTTACCTTTCCGGCTCCTGCGCAGGCACTCTGGTGGCTGTCGGCTCCGAACTACACGGAAATACCCGATCGCCGTCAGGTCAGCTCTACTGCGCAGGCGCAAGTCTCTGGCGCCTGCGCAGTAGAGCGGACCCGACGGAGATCGGGTATTTCCATCTAGTTCGGAGCCGAAAGCAGCCACAGCGCCCCCGCTGGAGCCAGCAAAGGTAAATATTGAATTGACAGTCGGGTCTGACGCCGGCTGTTCGGAGGGCTGCAGCGAGACCCCCATGGGACAGAGGACGGCGTGGGAAGCCTCATTAGGATCCCGAGGCTTCCCCCACCCGAGGTGAGTACCCCCAGGGGATCTTTTTCGATGTTACAGTGTCTCTTTAACAGTTTCACAGCATCAGAACTTTGTTTCTCTTACCCAAGCCTCATTTTTAGCTGCACAGAAGAAATCTGCCCGGGCATTTTTCCCTGATGCTGTGCAAAGCATGATGGGATTTCTGATATGGTTTTTCTCGTTCTGTTGTTTTGGTGCAGTTTTTTTTTTTTATTGAGATTTGAAGCCAAGCGAGCGCAGCTGCGAGGGGTGCTCAGGACACAGGACAGTTGGAACTGTGTCTCATGCTCCCTGTCACCTCCTTTCAACCAAAAAGATGGCTGCCCCCATGAAAAAGATGGCTGCCCCCATGAAATCACAAACATTTGCCTGCTCTTTTAAAACAGGGTGGGTACGAGATTATATTACCGATCTATTTTAATTAGCATAACTAATGTAACTTAATGACAATATGTTTGTTTAGGCTGAAGTTCCCCTTTAATGAAACTGCTATAGGGCAGCAGCACGGAGGAAGAGGGGGAGGATAGACCGGCCAGGTGACCACCTATCACTCATGTCCATATAGGGATGCTGCTACCCTGTATATATACAAGCAAAATTACTAAAAGAAGTATACTGTGATGCTAATGTTCAAGTTTCAATACATTTACTGTATATACTCACATATAAGCCGACCCGTATATAAGCCGAGACCCACTTTTCCCTCAGAAACCAGGAAAAATTGATTGACTCGCGTATAAGCCCCATCCCCAATATACCCACTGCCACAGTAGCCAGATGTTCCCCAGTACAAGCCAGCCCCCCTCCCCATAGCCAGATGTGCCCAAGGATGATACAGCTGTGTCCGAAGACGTCACTAGATGGAGTCATAGATATGAGACACAGCGATTGCCACACAGCAAGAATCCCTGATCATTGCACAGCTGACACGTTGCTTGCACGCTCCGCTCCACAAGCCAGGGGACACAGGTAGTCTTGAACAGCACACTCTGCACACCATGTTGCAGGGGATGGGGTAACGGACACAGCAGGGAGCCAGCTGGTAAGAGCAGGATCACTAGTACACAATCCTCTGCCATTAACAAAACCTGCTCCACCATCTGTTCTGCTCCACTGACTCGCATATAAGCCCAGGGGGTAACTTTTCAGTACATTAATCTGTTTCAAGTGACAGGCAGCCTACAGGGCCAATCATAGTGCAGGATTATTGTACATTGAAGCTATTGTACCTGCCGGACTCCGGGCGGGTTCAGTGGAGCGCTCGTTAAGTGTACCGAATCACTCTTTAACCTCTTGAGGACCACAGTGTTAAACCCCCCTAAAGACTATCATGTTGAATCGACCAGCTTAGTGGATCGAGCAGGGTGCAAGATATCAGTCGATCCCCCAGGAATCGGCTACTGTTTACGTATCATTCCATCGAGACACAACATCACCGCTGCGTAATATGTTGGCGCTTTATAAATACAATAAATAAATTAATAAATAAATCTGTCAGATCGATTAGTGAAGGTGAATCGCTTGCAGTGTGTGGGTCACTAGTCGATCGACTTTCTATGAACCATACTGAAGTCAATCCCCTAATAAAGTTGATCGCTTTGTCGATTGAATCAGAATCGCTAGACGTATGTCCACCTTTACAGCCGATAACCTATCGTGGCTGAAATAACAGGGCCACACTGAAGCACCCGATCAGCTGGCATGACCTATCTTTTCACGGGTTCACCACAATAAATGAATTTATTGCCCCACACATACCTAGAAAATAATTCTTGCCTGGAGTTAAAGAGGACATAAAATAATGAATAAAATTGCTTATTTTTTACAATATTCATTTATAGATTATTTAGTCAATGTTTGTCCGTTGTAATATCTTTCCCTGATTTACATTATGACATTTATCACTGATGGTGACATCTGTAGTCCTGCCAGGTGATCTGTATGGAATGTTAGTCACAGAGAGTTCCATGCACAGAGGCACAGAGTGAGATATTGCTTGCTTGGCAGTTTGAAAAGGCCTCGTTCACATCACACGCGCTTCCGTGCGCATTTGGAAGTGCGTATGATGTGCTGAAACGCAAGAATGGCAGAAGGGCATAGACAGCCCTTCTACCGTTCACATCTACTGCGCTGTGCAGTAGTACGATGCACTAGGAAGCGCTTGCGTACTGCTGGCTGCATTTTACATGCAAGCGCAGAGCTGATCCCATCACTGTCAATGGATGGGATGGGCAGCGGCACAGACGGTGTGCTATCGTACGCGTTGCGTTCCGATCGCACAGCCATCTGCGCTGAAGAGATTTGAACGAGGCCAAAAGCTGTTATTTCCCACAATGCAACAAGGTTCACAGACAGGAAACTGTCAGGACTATGGCAATGACATCACACTGTGGGTGGGGTTTCACCACAATATCAGTCATACAGCGCCCCCTGATGTTCTGTTTGTGAAAAGGAATAGATTTCTCATGGGAAAGAGGGTATCAGCTACTGATTGGGATAAAGTTCAATTCTTGGTTAAAGTTCCTCTTTAAATTCTGTCATTTTGAGATACTTGCCTTGTATTTTGAGCCTTTCTGCAGCGACAGGAGCGTTTCTGCACCCCTGGATACAGCTCTGTACTGGATTGTATCCTCGTTGGGGATTCTATTATAGGAATAGCTTTGCTCTGCATCCTTAAAGGGAACCTAAACTGAGAAGGATATGGATTTTTCCTTTTAAAATAATACCAGTTGCCTGACTCTCCTGCTGATCCTGTGTCTCCAGTACTATTATCACAGCCCCTGAACAAGCATGCAGATCAGGTTCTCTGACTAAAGTCAGTCTGGATTAGCTGCATGCTTGTTTCAGGTGTGTGATTCAGCCACTACTGCAGCCAAAGAGATCAGCAGGACTGCCAGGCAACTAGTATTGTTTAAAAGGAAACATCCATACCCCTCTCAGTTTAGGTTCCCTTTAAACCCAGCACATAATGGGTTCAGAGCCTTGTAAAGCATTGACATTACAGGAAGTGACTGAAGATGTCACCATTATTATCAGCAGACTTCAGTGATATAACCCTTTCCCATCCCAGCATCGCAGTTCGTTTGGTTTACAGTACTCACCCGGGTGTGTCAGCCAGCGTCGCAGCCAGCCATGTGGCAGCAGCCGGTCAGTCCTCAGTGCAGGATGACAGACCGTACAGCCAGCGTCGCAGCCTGCCATGTGGCAGCAGCCAGTCAGTCCTCAGTGCAGGATGACAGACCTGTACAGCCAGCGTCGCAGCCAGCCATGTGGCAGCAGCCAGTCAGTCCTCAGTGCAGGATGACAGACCTGTACAGCCAGCGTCGCAGCCAGCCATGTGGCAGCAGCCGGTCAGTCCTCAGTGCAGGATGACAGACCGTACAGCCAGCGTCGCAGCCAGCCATGTGGCAGCAGCCAGTCAGTCCTCAGTGCAGGATGACAGACCTGTACAGCCAGCGTCGCAGCCAGCCATGTGGCAGCAGCCGGTCAGTCCTCAGTGCAGGATGACAGACCGTACAGCCAGCGTCGCAGCCAGCCATGTGGCAGCAGCCGGTCAGTCCTCAGTGCAGGATGACAGACCGTACAGCCAGCGTCGCAGCCTGCCATGTGGCAGCAGCCAGTCAGTCCTCAGTGCAGGATGACAGACCGTACAGCCAGTGTCGCAGCCAGCCATGTGGCAGCAGCCGGTCAGTCCTCAGTGCAGGATGACAGACCGTACAGCCAGCGTCGCAGCCTGCCATGTGGCAGCAGCCGGTCAGTCCTCAGTGCAGGATGACAGACCATACAGCCAGCGTCGCAGCCTGCCATGTGGCAGCAGCCAGTCAGTCCTCAGTGCAGGATGACAGACCGTACAGGCAGCGTCGCAGCCTGCCATGTAGCAGCAGCCGGTCAGTCCTCAGTGCAGGATGACAGACCGTACAGCCAGCGTCGCAGCCTGCCATGTGGCAGCAGCCGGTCAGTCCTCAGTGCAGGATGACAGACCGTACAGCCAGCGTCGCAGCCTGCCATGTGGCAGCAGCCAGTCAGTCCTCAGTGCAGGATGACAGACCTGTACAGCCTAGGTGTAACCTTTCCCGCCCTCTGCCTCCTGCTAGCTTCAGGTTTCTCCGCAAGCGGCTATTTCTGTCTGCTGTCATTACATCACTCGCCTGTAAATAGCCCCGTGAATTCTACCTAAAAGGCCAGCAAACGTAAATTACAAGCGGGTTAATGACATTTAATTATACATAAGTAAAAGTTCTGGGAGCTGCGGAACAGCTCATGCTGTCCAGGAACTGCTCAGCGTTTGTTGCTAAGGCTCTCTAGAAGGATGTCGGGCTGGCGGCAGAGATGGAAGGTGAACATGTGACGGGCCATAGGCAAGGTTCTAGATTTTGGGCCCCCCTTGTGGACTGTTTATTAAAGCGGAACAGTAAATCCCTTTTAAACAAAACTGTTTCACTTACCTGGGGCTTCCCCAAGACCCCCCAGCAGCCCGCCGGTCCTGCACGAGCCTCTGTTCTCCCGCCGCCAGCTACTTTCGTTACCGCCGTCGGTAGCAACGGAGGCTGCGCGCCCCGGGCTATGCGAAGCTTTCTGGGGGCATTGTGGCTGAACTATGTGTACTGGGGGCATTGTGGCTGCACTATGTGTACTGGGGTCCTTGTGGCTGCACTATGGCTTCAATTCATCAATCATTACCGCATTCGGTAATGCTGAAAACAGCTGACTTAACGAAGCACTTTAGAAAATGTTAATTCATCAAAGCTGTTACCGAATGAGAAGCTGAAATGACACAGCAATGAGATAAGTTACCGACATGTGCTCAACAAATGTTAATTCATCAAGGTTACCGCATTAGCGCATTAGCTCACACATTCGGTGTTTATCTCAAGCTCTCCCCTGTCTTTACAGGCTTCGAAAGCCTTCTGTGTGAATGTTTTCATGATTAACAGGAGCAGGCAGCCAATAGAAACAGCCCCTGTTCTCCTGCAAGTGCCGCTGATAGGTGCTGATAGGTCACACAGGCTTCTCCACACAAGCTGCCAGACCCCCCAGGCAGTGAGCAGAGAGAAAGAGAGAACAGGACAAAAGATATCCCCAGATGTCCTTAGGTCGTTTAACCCTTTGAGTCCCTGTTTGAATATGCAAAGATGCAAGTGGTGAAATCACCAAGCATGGCATTTGTAATGTCTCCAGGAAGTTTATCTACGTTGTGGCAAATAAGTAAAATGTTAAGAAACACTGATGGACAGATTCAGAGCAGCAGAGGCAGTATAAGTAACAGTAAATATAACACACGTTTACATGTAAAGGGATGTCTGGATGCCTTCTATTGTTATCAGCTTGTAACAACACAGGGACATTCCAAGCTGCTCTGCACCACTCTGCTGTTATCAGACAGCCTTTGATGAACTGAAGCCTAGTAGTTCGGTAACTTAACGAACCTCTACCACACATGGGAAAATATTGATGAATTAGCACAGTGAAGTGTAAAATACCGAATGCGGTATTTTAAGGACTGGGATTTTGTTATCGAACACCCTTTGATGAATTGAAGCCTATGTGTACTGGGGGCATTGTGGCTGGACTATGTGTACTGGGGGCATTGTGGCTGCACTATGTGTACTGGGGGCATTGTGGCTGCACTATGTGTACTGGGTCATTGTGGCTGCACTATGTGTACTGGGGGCATTGTGGCTGCACTATGTGTACTGGGGGCATTGTGGCTGCACTATGTGTACTGCGGGCATTGTGGCTGCACTATGTGTACTGGGGCAACGTGGCTGCACTATGTGTACTGGGAGCACTGTGGCTGCACTATGTGTACTGGGGGCATTGTGGCTGCACTATGTGTACTGGGGGCATTGTGGCTGCACTATGTGTACTGGGGGCATTGTGGCTGCACTATGTGTACTGGGGGCATTGTGGCTGCACTATGTGTACTGGGTCATTGTGGCTGCACTATGTGTACTGGGGGCATTGTGGCTGCACTATGTGTACTGGGGGCATTGTGGCTGCACTATGTGTACTGCGGGCATTGTGGCTGCACTATGTGTACTGGGGCAACGTGGCTGCACTATGTGTACTGGGAGCACTGTGGCTGCACTATGTGTACTGGGGGCATTGTGGCTGCACTATGTGTACTGGGGGCATTGTGGCTGCACTATGTGTACTGGGGGCATTGTGGCTGCACTATGTGTACTGGGGGCATTGTGGCTGCACTATGTGTACTGGGTCATTGTGGCTGCACTATGTGTACTGGGTCATTGTGGCTGCACTATGTGTACTGGGGGCATTGTGGCTGCACTATGTGTACTGGGGGCATTGTGGCTGCACTATGTGTACTGGGGGCATTGTGGCTGCACTATGTGTACTGGGGGCATTGTGGCTGGACTATGTGTACTGGGGGCATTGTGGCTGCACTATGTGTACTGTGGGCATTGTGGCTGCACTATGTGTACTGGGTCATTGTGGCTGCACTATGTGTACTGGGGGCATTGTGGCTGCACTATGTGTACTGGGGGGCATCCTGGCTGCACTATGTGTACTGGGGGCATTGTGGCTGCACTATGTGTACTGGGGGTATTGTGGCTGCACTATGTGTACTGGGGGCATTGTGGCTGCACTATGTGTACTGGGGGCATTGTGGCTGCACTATGTGTACTGGGGGCATTGTGGCTGCACTATGTGTACTGGGGGCATTGTGGCTACACTATGTGTACTGGGGGTATTGTGGCTGCACTATGTGTACTGGGGGGCATCCTGGCTGCACTATGTGTACTGGGGGCATTGTGGCTGCACTATGTGTACTGGGGGTATTGTGGCTGCACTATGTGTACTGGGGGCATTGTGGCTGCACTATGTGTACTGGGGGCATTGTGGCTGCACTATGTGTACTGGGGGCATTGTGGCTGCACTATGTGTACTGGGGGCATTGTGGCTGCACTATGTGTACTGGGGGCATTGTGGCTACACTATGTGTACTGGGGGCATTGTGGCTGCACTATGTGTACTGGGGGCATTGTGGCTGCACTATGTGTACTGGGGGCATTGTGGCTGCACTATGTGTACTGGGGGCATTGTGGCTGCACTATGTGTATTGGGGGCATTGTGGCTGAACTATGTGTACTGGGGGCATTGTGGCTGCACTATGTGTACTGGGGACATTGTGGCTGCACTATGTGTACTGGGGGCATTGTGGCTGCACTGTGTGTACTGGGGTAACGTGGCTGCACTATGTGTACTGGGGGCATTGTGGCTACACTATGTGTACTGGGGGTATTGTGGCTGCACTATGTGTACTGGGGGGCATCCTGGCTGCACTATGTGTACTGGGGGCATTGTGGCTGCACTATGTGTACTGGGGGCATTGTGGCTGCACTATGTGTACTGGGGGCATTGTGGCTGCACTATGTGTACTGGGGGCATTGTGGCTGCACTATGTGTACTGGGGGCATTGTGGCTGCACTATGTGTACTGAGGCATTGAGGCTGCACTATGTGTACTGGGGGCATTGTGGCTGCACTATGTGTACTGTGAGCATTGTGGCTGGACTATGTGTACTGGGGGAATTGTGGCTGCACTATGTGTACTGGATCATTGTGGCTGCACTATGTGTACTGGGGGAATTGTGGCTGCACTATGTGTACTGGGGGCATTGTGGCTGCACTATGTGTACTGGGGGCATTGTGGCTGGACTATGTGTACTGGGGGCATTGTGGCTGCACTATGTGTACTGGGGGCATTGTGGCTGCACTATGTGTACTGGGGGCATTGTGGCTGCACTGTGTGTACTGGGGTAACGTGGCTGCACTATGTGTACTGGGGGCATTGTGGCTGCACTATGTGTACTGGGGGCATTGTGGCTACACTATGTGTACTGGGGGTATTGTGGCTGCACTATGTGTACTGGGGGGCATCCTGGCTGCACTATGTGTACTGGGGGCATTGTGGCTGCACTATGTGTACTGGGGGTATTGTGGCTGCACTATGTGTACTGGGGGCATTGTGGCTGCACTATGTGTACTGGGGGCATTGTGGCTGCACTATGTGTACTGGGGGCATTGTGGCTGCACTATGTGTACTGGGGGCATTGTGGCTGCACTATGTGTACTGGGGGCATTGTGGCTACACTATGTGTACTGGGGGCATTGTGGCTGCACTATGTGTACTGGGGGCATTGTGGCTGCACTATGTGTACTGGGGGCATTGTGGCTGCACTATGTGTACTGGGGGCATTGTGGCTGCACTATGTGTATTGGGGGCATTGTGGCTGAACTATGTGTACTGGGGGCATTGTGGCTGCACTATGTGTACTGGGGACATTGTGGCTGCACTATGTGTACTGGGGGCATTGTGGCTGCACTGTGTGTACTGGGGTAACGTGGCTGCACTATGTGTACTGGGGGCATTGTGGCTGCACTATGTGTACTGGGGGCATTGTGGCTGCACTATGTGTACTGGGGGCATTGAGGCTGCACTATGTGTACTGGGGGCATTGTGGCTGCACTATGTGTACTGGGGGCATTGTGGCTGCACTATGTGTACTGGGGGCATTGTGGCTGCACTATGTGTACTGGGGGCATTGTGGCCGTACTATGTGTACTGGGGGCATTGTGGCTGCACTATGTGTACTGGGGGCATTGTGGCTGCACTATGTGTACTGGGGGCATTGTGGCTGGACTATGTGTACTGGGGGCATTGTGGCTGCACTATGTGTACTGGGGGCATTGTGGCTGCACTATGTGTACTGGGGGCATTGTGGCTGGACTATGTGTACTGGGGGCATTGTGGCTGCACTATGTGTACTGGGGGCATTGTGGCTGCACTATGTGTACTGGGGGCATTGTGGCTGCACTATGTGTACTGGGGGCATTGTGGCCGTACTATGTGTACTGGGGGCATTGTGGATGCACTATGTGTACTGGGGGCATTGTGGATGCACTATGTGTACTGGGGGCATTATGGCTGCACTATGTGTACTGGGGGCATTGTGGCTGCACTATGTGTACTGGGGGCATTGTGGCTGGACTATGTGTACTGGGGGCATTGTGGCTGCACTATGTGTACTGGGGGCATTGTGGCTGCACTATGTGTACTGGGGGCATTGTGGCTGGACTATGTGTACTGGGGGCATTGTGGCTGCACTATGTGTACTGGGGGCATTGTGGCTGCACTATGTGTACTGGGGGCATTGTGGCGGCACTATGTGTACTGGGGGCATTGTGGCCGTACTATGTGTACTGGGGGCATTGTGGATGCACTATGTGTACTGGGGGCATTGTGGATGCACTATGTGTACTGGGGGCATTATGGCTGCACTATGTGTACTGGGGGCATTGTGGCTGCACTATGTGTACTGGGGGCATTGTGGCTGCACTATGTGTACTGGGGGCATTGTGGCTGCACTATGTGTACTGGGGGCATTGTGGCTGCACTATGTGTACTGGGGACATTGTGGCTGCACTATGTGTACTGGGGGCATTGTGGCTGCACTATGTGTACTGGGGGCATTGTGGCTGCACTATGTGTACTGGGGGCATTGTGGCTGCACTATGTGTATTGGGGGCATTGTGGCTGCACTATGTGTACTGGGGGCATTGTGGCTGCACTATGTGTACTGGGGGCATTGTGGCTGCACTATGTGTACTGGGGGCATTGTGGCTGCACTATGTGTACTGGGGGCATTGTGGCTGCACTATGTGTATTGGGGGCATTGTGGCTGAACTATGTGTACTGGGGGCATTGTGGCTGCACTATGTGTACTGGGGACATTGTGGCTGCACTATGTGTACTGGGGGCATTGTGGCTGCACTATGTGTACTGGGGGCATTGTGGCTGCACTATGTGTACTGGGGGCATTGTGGCTGCACTATGTGTACTGGGGGCATTGTGGCTGGACTATGTGTACTGGGGGCATTGTGGCTGCACTATGTGTACTGGGGGCATTGTGGCTGCACTATGTGTACTGGGTCATTGTGGCTGCACTATGTGTACTGGGGGCATTGTGGCTGCACTATGTGTACTGGGGGCATTGTGGCTGCACTATGTGTACTGCGGGCATTGTGGCTGCACTATGTGTACTGGGGCAACGTGGCTGCACTATGTGTACTGGGAGCACTGTGGCTGCACTATGTGTACTGGGGGCATTGTGGCTGCACTATGTGTACTGGGGGCATTGTGGCTGCACTATGTGTACTGGGGGCATTGTGGCTGCACTATGTGTACTGGGGGCATTGTGGCTGCACTATGTGTACTGGGTCATTGTGGCTGCACTATGTGTACTGGGGGCATTGTGGCTGCACTATGTGTACTGGGGGCATTGTGGCTGCACTATGTGTACTGCGGGCATTGTGGCTGCACTATGTGTACTGGGGCAACGTGGCTGCACTATGTGTACTGGGAGCACTGTGGCTGCACTATGTGTACTGGGGGCATTGTGGCTGCACTATGTGTACTGGGGGCATTGTGGCTGCACTATGTGTACTGGGGGCATTGTGGCTGCACTATGTGTACTGGGGGCATTGTGGCTGCACTATGTGTACTGGGTCATTGTGGCTGCACTATGTGTACTGGGTCATTGTGGCTGCACTATGTGTACTGGGGGCATTGTGGCTGCACTATGTGTACTGGGGGCATTGTGGCTGCACTATGTGTACTGGGGGCATTGTGGCTGCACTATGTGTACTGGGGGCATTGTGGCTGGACTATGTGTACTGGGGGCATTGTGGCTGCACTATGTGTACTGTGGGCATTGTGGCTGCACTATGTGTACTGGGTCATTGTGGCTGCACTATGTGTACTGGGGGCATTGTGGCTGCACTATGTGTACTGGGGGGCATCCTGGCTGCACTATGTGTACTGGGGGCATTGTGGCTGCACTATGTGTACTGGGGGTATTGTGGCTGCACTATGTGTACTGGGGGCATTGTGGCTGCACTATGTGTACTGGGGGCATTGTGGCTGCACTATGTGTACTGGGGGCATTGTGGCTGCACTATGTGTACTGGGGGCATTGTGGCTACACTATGTGTACTGGGGGTATTGTGGCTGCACTATGTGTACTGGGGGGCATCCTGGCTGCACTATGTGTACTGGGGGCATTGTGGCTGCACTATGTGTACTGGGGGTATTGTGGCTGCACTATGTGTACTGGGGGCATTGTGGCTGCACTATGTGTACTGGGGGCATTGTGGCTGCACTATGTGTACTGGGGGCATTGTGGCTGCACTATGTGTACTGGGGGCATTGTGGCTGCACTATGTGTACTGGGGGCATTGTGGCTACACTATGTGTACTGGGGGCATTGTGGCTGCACTATGTGTACTGGGGGCATTGTGGCTGCACTATGTGTACTGGGGGCATTGTGGCTGCACTATGTGTACTGGGGGCATTGTGGCTGCACTATGTGTATTGGGGGCATTGTGGCTGAACTATGTGTACTGGGGGCATTGTGGCTGCACTATGTGTACTGGGGACATTGTGGCTGCACTATGTGTACTGGGGGCATTGTGGCTGCACTGTGTGTACTGGGGTAACGTGGCTGCACTATGTGTACTGGGGGCATTGTGGCTACACTATGTGTACTGGGGGTATTGTGGCTGCACTATGTGTACTGGGGGGCATCCTGGCTGCACTATGTGTACTGGGGGCATTGTGGCTGCACTATGTGTACTGGGGGCATTGTGGCTGCACTATGTGTACTGGGGGCATTGTGGCTGCACTATGTGTACTGGGGGCATTGTGGCTGCACTATGTGTACTGGGGGCATTGTGGCTGCACTATGTGTACTGGGGGCATTGTGGCTGCACTATGTGTACTGGGGGCATTGTGGCTGCACTATGTGTACTGAGGCATTGAGGCTGCACTATGTGTACTGGGGGCATTGTGGCTGCACTATGTGTACTGGGGGCATTGTGGCTGGACTATGTGTACTGGGGGCATTGTGGCTACACTATGTGTACTGTGAGCATTGTGGCTGGACTATGTGTACTGGGGGAATTGTGGCTGCACTATGTGTACTGGATCATTGTGGCTGCACTATGTGTACTGGGGGAATTGTGGCTGCACTATGTGTACTGGGGGCATTGTGGCTGCACTATGTGTACTGGGGGCATTGTGGCTGGACTATGTGTACTGGGGGCATTGTGGCTGCACTATGTGTACTGGGGGCATTGTGGCTGCACTATGTGTACTGGGGGCATTGTGGCTGCACTGTGTGTACTGGGGTAACGTGGCTGCACTATGTGTACTGGGGGCATTGTGGCTGCACTATGTGTACTGGGGGCATTGTGGCTACACTATGTGTACTGGGGGTATTGTGGCTGCACTATGTGTACTGGGGGGCATCCTGGCTGCACTATGTGTACTGGGGGCATTGTGGCTGCACTATGTGTACTGGGGGTATTGTGGCTGCACTATGTGTACTGGGGGCATTGTGGCTGCACTATGTGTACTGGGGGCATTGTGGCTGCACTATGTGTACTGGGGGCATTGTGGCTGCACTATGTGTACTGGGGGCATTGTGGCTGCACTATGTGTACTGGGGGCATTGTGGCTACACTATGTGTACTGGGGGCATTGTGGCTGCACTATGTGTACTGGGGGCATTGTGGCTGCACTATGTGTACTGGGGGCATTGTGGCTGCACTATGTGTACTGGGGGCATTGTGGCTGCACTATGTGTATTGGGGGCATTGTGGCTGAACTATGTGTACTGGGGGCATTGTGGCTGCACTATGTGTACTGGGGACATTGTGGCTGCACTATGTGTACTGGGGGCATTGTGGCTGCACTGTGTGTACTGGGGTAACGTGGCTGCACTATGTGTACTGGGGGCATTGTGGCTGCACTATGTGTACTGGGGGCATTGTGGCTGCACTATGTGTACTGGGGGCATTGAGGCTGCACTATGTGTACTGGGGGCATTGTGGCTGCACTATGTGTACTGGGGGCATTGTGGCTGCACTATGTGTACTGGGGGCATTGTGGCTGCACTATGTGTACTGGGGGCATTGTGGCCGTACTATGTGTACTGGGGGCATTGTGGCTGCACTATGTGTACTGGGGGCATTGTGGCTGCACTATGTGTACTGGGGGCATTGTGGCTGGACTATGTGTACTGGGGGCATTGTGGCTGCACTATGTGTACTGGGGGCATTGTGGCTGCACTATGTGTACTGGGGGCATTGTGGCTGGACTATGTGTACTGGGGGCATTGTGGCTGCACTATGTGTACTGGGGGCATTGTGGCTGCACTATGTGTACTGGGGGCATTGTGGCTGCACTATGTGTACTGGGGGCATTGTGGCCGTACTATGTGTACTGGGGGCATTGTGGATGCACTATGTGTACTGGGGGCATTGTGGATGCACTATGTGTACTGGGGGCATTATGGCTGCACTATGTGTACTGGGGGCATTGTGGCTGCACTATGTGTACTGGGGGCATTGTGGCTGGACTATGTGTACTGGGGGCATTGTGGCTGCACTATGTGTACTGGGGGCATTGTGGCTGCACTATGTGTACTGGGGGCATTGTGGCTGGACTATGTGTACTGGGGGCATTGTGGCTGCACTATGTGTACTGGGGGCATTGTGGCTGCACTATGTGTACTGGGGGCATTGTGGCGGCACTATGTGTACTGGGGGCATTGTGGCCGTACTATGTGTACTGGGGGCATTGTGGATGCACTATGTGTACTGGGGGCATTGTGGATGCACTATGTGTACTGGGGGCATTATGGCTGCACTATGTGTACTGGGGGCATTGTGGCTGCACTATGTGTACTGGGGGCATTGTGGCTGCACTATGTGTACTGGGGGCATTGTGGCTGCACTATGTGTACTGGGGGCATTGTGGCTGCACTATGTGTACTGGGGACATTGTGGCTGCACTATGTGTACTGGGGGCATTGTGGCTGCACTATGTGTACTGGGGGCATTGTGGCTGCACTATGTGTACTGGGGGCATTGTGGCTGCACTATGTGTATTGGGGGCATTGTGGCTGCACTATGTGTACTGGGGGCATTGTGGCTGCACTATGTGTACTGGGGGCATTGTGGCTGCACTATGTGTATTGGGGGCATTGTGGCTGAACTATGTGTACTGGGGGCATTGTGGCTGCACTATGTGTACTGGGGACATTGTGGCTGCACTATGTGTACTGGGGGCATTGTGGCTGCACTATGTGTACTGGGGTAACGTAGCTGCACTATGTGTACTGGGGGCATTGTGGCTGCACTATGTGTACTGGGGGCATTGTGGCTGCACTATGTGTACTGGGGGCATTGAGGCTGCACTATGTGTACTGGGGGCATTGTGGCTGCACTATGTGAACTGGGGGCATTGTGGCTGCACTATGTGTACTGGGGGCATTGTGGCTGCACTATGTGTACTGGGGGCATCGTGGCTGCACTATGTGTACTGGGGGCATTGTGGCTGCACTATGTGTACTGGGGGCATTGTGGCTGCACTATGTGTACTGGGGGCATTGTGGCTGCACTATGTGTACTGGGGGCATTGTGGCTGCACTTGATTTAATTTGCTTGTCCAATAGAATGATTGCAGCATTATTGTATAAATATCATGATGCTTACTAATGGCTTTTTGAATGGTTTGTCGTGGCTCTTGGGACCTGTTTAACTTCAGCAAGGTCTGTTTATCAGTTTGCATTTACAGTGTGCATGAGATAACACCAATCAGTAACCTATTAAACATAAGCTCCCTTTTTGCCCCAGAGCCCCATTGTATATAAAACCGTCTCCTTACAAGAACTCCGGGCACAGAAGCAGCAGGCAGCAGAGGCAGCGGTCACATGACCCCTTTCAGGGTGTCAGACTCTGGCCAGCACATGTCGCCGCTCTCTCGTTGCAGGCGAAAGCACTCATTGGCTACATCCGTGAATTGTTGAGCTTTCAAACAACGCCCTGCCTTTCAATTAGAAGACGGAGTTCTTATTTAATTTGCTTTCTTCATAATCGTGTAATTGATAGCGTTGCAATTAAACATTGATGCCGGGAGAGTATTTCATATCAAACGAGATACTAGAGGCCACGCCATAAGGTTACTAATCAGAGATCAGAAAACAAGTCAAGCGTCCGCTGCCTCCAATTGTGCGCGGCGAATAATGTTACGGAATACACAATGTTATGGAAACCTGCTTCATTCCCTTTGTGCCCCGAAGCGGTTTTGGTGTTGGGTGACCACTTATGCCTATTAGACTTTCGGCGGGTGTAGCTATCAGCGGCTCTGTGAAAGGACACACGTGAGGAAGTGACACCGGCGCTCGGCACGGCCGCCGCCACGGCCTTCAGCTGCGTAACCTTTTACAGAAGTGCGAAGCGATTTTTATTTTCTCTCGACTTCCAGGAATCCGATAAGTGTGTCACGTTGCATCAGTCGCGGGCGGCTCTATCTGACATCACTGACCCAACGCGGGAGCTGAACTCATTTACAACTCAAATGTATCTGAATTAATATGCGCGGCGCTCGGGTCCGCATACGGCACGGGGACATTACGCGTTGTTAGTGCGGCCTGCGGAGGATCCGGGAAAGGTTTGTGATTAACACTTCCAGAATGTGATTGTTGGAGCAATTACAGCCGGAGACTGATCAGGGGAAAGAATGAGGGGACGCTGCGCTACGACTTAGCTGCACATTTAAAGGGAACCTGAAGCGAAAAAAAACCGTATAATATAATGATATGTATGTGTAGTACGGATAATGAATAGGACATTAGAAGCAAACTAAAGAGTCATGTTTTTATTTTCAGTTATAAAGCTTTTTTTTTTTTTTATAACATTGCATCATTCTGTCTCAGTTGCAATTTTAAAACCACACTCTGCCTTTTAAGCTGTAAAATGAAGTAGAAATAATGACCCTTTGAACCTTCCTTCAGTCAAACCTTATCTCAAGCTGTCTCATACTGTTTCTTAGCTGTTTTAGTGCTTCAGAAAACAGGACTGTCTCCTACCTGACTTGGGTCAAATAGCTCAGAGAAGTTTTCAACTGTTATTTCCCACAATGCAACAAGGTTCACAGACAGGAAACTGGTCCTGACATCACAGTGTGGGAGGAGTTTCTCCATGATGTCAGCCATACAACCTTCCCCCTCCAGATAATCGGATTGAGAAAAGGTAAAGAATTCTCATGGAAAAGGGGGTATTATTATTATTATTATTATTGATTTATAACGCGCCAACATATTCCGTGGCGCTGTACAAAGTAAGAAACAAACATGGGGTACATAATACAGACAATGGTGTACACTAATATACAAGATACAGGTATCAGGTATCAGCTACTGATAGGGATAAAGTTCATTCCTTGGTGACATTTCCTCCACACCACTGAGATTTTTTTTAACCCTCAAGAGGAGGTAGGTTTAGGTTTATCTTTCCCTCCTCTATATTTAAACTGTTTTTAATCATTTTATTTCGCATTGTCGCCTCTGAACCACCTACATAATCATAGCTGACATGACTATGTACTCTGTACAGCGCTGCGGAAGATGTCAGTGCTATAGAAATACTAAATAACAATCTCAGAGTTTTAGTGCTGCCAGTGTGAACAGGCTGATATCGATGTTGTGGATCTGGCGGTGGTAGTTCACCGGAGGGCGGCAGTAAGCACGAGCCTGGTGGCTGAAACAACCCTTGTGACATCTGCTCGTCCGTCAGAGCCAGCGTCCCTCTTCATGCTGTCATGTGACACCAGCACGCCCAGAACGAATTGCCTTTCCCGAATAATAAGACAGATCTATAGAAATATGCCGTTCACCTTAACCCAGAATCCTCCTCACTGTCCTTGCAAGAAGGAAAATCGCTCAACCTTCCCAGCCTGTGTCAGGCCCCAGCTGCATTGCAGATAAACCTATTGCCGAGAGACTTTGCAGTACAAGCTTCTGCACAGCCTGGCTGTGGCTTTCCAAGGATAACAGCCGAGATGAAGGAGCATAATGGATTTCTGCATTCAGGCAATTACAGCTGCAATAGTTTTAGTGATGTCTCTTTAGACAGGAGGTAGTCCTTTGTTTGGGAGTATTTTTGTTTTAGCTTGTCCAGCCAGTCTTGTCATTTAAGGCTCATACACACGTCCAACTTAATGCACAACCAACCGCACAACAAGTAGTTTACACGACAAGTATGTACACACACGCCAATCAACAAACACCCAACTCACTTAAAGGATACCCGAAGTGACATGTGACAATATGAGACAGATATGGGTATGTACAGTGCCAAGCACACAAATAACTAGCCTGTGTTCCTTTTTTTCTTTCTCTGCCTCAAAGAGTTAAATATCAGGTATGTAAGTGGCTGACTCAGTCCTGACTCAGACAGGAAGTGACTACAGTGTGACCCTCACTGATAAGGAATTCCAACTATAAAACACTTTCCTAGCAGAAAATGGCTTCTGAGAGCAAGAAAGAGATAAAAAGGGGAATTTCTTATCAGTGACGGTCACACTGTAGTCACTTCCTGTCTGAGTCAGGACTGAGTCAGCCACTTACATACCTGATATTTAACTCTTTCAGGCAGAGAAAGAAAAAAAGGAACACAGCATAGTTATTTGTGTGCTAGGCACTGTACATACACATGTCTATCTCATCATGTCACATGTCACTTCAGGTATCCTTTAAATGCTGCTGGTGGGAAACTCAGAGGTTCTCAGGCTGCTCTGCTTATAACTGAATAATGCTCCCTCTCGTATAGGGAGTACCATCTACAGTCTTGTTGGGTATCAGTCAATGAATGGATGATCAATCTTTACTTTACAGCGGGGATGGCAAAGATACACAGTGGGCCAAAACTGAAAGTTGGGACCAACTTTGATGTTTACTGGCCACCTCCCTCCTTTATATACTGTCGTTCCTTGGTATCTAGTGGGCCCCTCTTTCCTTATGCAGTTCCCTGGTGTCTAGTGGCCCCCTCCCTCCCCTATACAGTTTCCTGGTGTCTAGTGCCCCCCCCCCCCTATACAGTTCCCTGGTTTCTAGTGCCCCCCCCCCCCCCCCCCCTATACAGTTCCCTGGTGTCTAGTAGTCTCCCCTTCTATCCCCTGCACTAGTGTCCGCCTCCCTTCCCTTTACCGATCCCTGGTTTCTATTGGCCCCTCTCACCTCACCATGTTGCTTTGTAGTTTCAGTTCTGATGAAATAAAGAAAACAACCTGCCAGGTAATATAATGATAGGAGTAATTTGATTCAGATTTGTAGCATTTATTTATTTTACTGTGCTGCCGGCTCGTGGATAATTGAGTCGGTGTTTAATGGCGGCTGTCTAAACAGATCTAAAACATACGTTTATTTCCTTTCCTTTGTGGTGCAGTTATAGAAAGAGAAGTAGCAAAATTGAGATATTTTCATCATCACTGTACATTTTATTTAACTGGCCTATTGTCGCAGCTTTGTAATTAGATTAGGATAAAACTCTGACATAACATTCAATAAAAATGTGTTTTCTTCTTTTTATTTCCCATAGTAATATTGTCTGTTTACAAATGACAACGTCCCAAAGTACAGTTTATCTGCTCTGAAAGCTGCTGTTGCATTTTATTGCATAGCTGCTGTATCTCTATATCAAAATCTATCTAGTGATCACTTCTCCGCTCTTTCTGCTCCTCAGCTCAGTTTCCGCAGTTTGCTAATGTTTACTAAATGTATCTGACAAAGGAATGTAAACAAAAGATAATGTTATCACCTCTTTGGATGCTGCCAGAATAGAATAGAATAGAATAGAATAGTTTTATTTCGCCAAGCATGACTGGGTCATGCCCGGAACTGGGTTTGGCACAATATTGAGCGGTACATAGACAAGAAAGGCAGGACAAAGCGTCAGAATAAGGCAAGACAATATTTACATACAAAGATATACAATCAACATCAACTCAAATATGCAATCACATCCGTATGCACCTTCCAAGGAAACGCTGCTGAAGTCTACCAAATGTGCCGGATATTTTCCAGTTCGTTGCTATGCAGGTGGTAGGGCACTGATGGAGGGTGGGAGAATATTAAGGGAGTTTAGGAGGCTAACGGCCATAGGGAAAAAAGAGTTCTTGTGTCTGGTGGTCTTGATGGGGATAGCCCGGAGTCTCCGGCCCAATGGAAGTGGGGTGAAAAAGCAGTAGCCCGGGTGTGAGGGGTCACTTGCAATCCTCGGTGCCCTGGCACGCAGTCTTGTATTGTACAGAAAGTCAAGTGGAGGCAGAGGTCTCCCAATGATTCTCTCTGCCGACCTGATGGTCCTCTGTAGTTTGTGCCTGTCGCTGGCATTGGCTCCCGCATACCAGACCAAGATGGCGGAGCAGATGATTGATTCAATGGTGGCAGAGTAGAAACAGGTTAGGATCTCCTGCGCCATGCCGAACTTCCGCAGTTGACGGAGGAAGAAGAGTCTCTGCTGGGCTTTCTGCTGGGTTGATGTAATGTTGGCCCTCCAACTAAGATCACTGGAGATGGTAGTGCCCAGAAGGCGAGCGCATGGCACTCTGGTCACCTCGGTGCCATTGATGTAGATAGGAGGTGGGGTGGGAGCAGACTTCCTAAAGTCCATTATGAGCTCGACGGTTTTGGCCGCGTTGAGCACCAGACTGTTCTCCTTGCACCAGTGGCATAATCTCTCCACCTGCTGCTGGTAATCCTGGATGTTATCCTTGGTGACGAGGCCGACGATGGTGGTGTCATCGGCAAATTTTATGACTTTGACAGAGTCAACCGTGGATCTACAATTATTTGTGTAGAGGGAGAACAGCAGCGGGGACAGGACGCAGCCCTGGGGTGTCCCTGTGTTGGTTATCATTTCTCGCGAGTAGATGTCCCCCAGCCTGACAACTTGGGATCTGTTCGAGAGAAAGTCCGCGATCCATAGGCGTAGGGTGGGGTGGACCCCAAGTGTTGCAAGAACATTCAGGAGGATGCGTGGGCATATAGTGTTAAACGCTGAGCTGAAGTCTAGTAGCAGTACTCTGGCGTACGCATCTTGTTTGTCAAGATGGTTGTAGATGAATTCCAGACAAATGTTAAGAGCATCATCAGTGGACCTATTTGCCCTGTAGGCGAACTGGAGTGGGTCTAGTAGGGGCAAGGTGGATAGCTTGAGGGTGGACAAGACTACTCTCTCTAGGGACTTCATGATGACAGATGTCAGGGCCACAGGCCTGAAGTTGTTGAGGTCGGAGATACCTTGTTTCTTAGGAACAGGAATTATGGTGGACCTCTTGAAGCACGCAGGGACTCTGCCCTCTGCTAGTGACTTGCTGAAGATGGCAGAGAGGATGGGGGCAAGTTGCCACGAACAGGTTTTGAGGCAGGCTGGGGACACGCCGTCGGGGCCTGGGGCTTTCCTGGCATTTAGCGCGGACAGAAGGTGCCGAACGTCTGCCTCCCCCACCTCCAGGGTGGGTGGATCCTCACTTGGGTCGCTGATCACGGGGGCTGGAGGGAGAGTGGGAGGTGGTGGGTGCCCCCCAGGCTCAGCCTGATTCTCAAAGCTGCCCACTGAAGCAAGGAGCTTTCCACTGAAGAACAAAGGGCTGTTTGAATGCTGTTCTGCTACAAATTGTTTATGTGGCAGTAGATTGTATGCTGTAAATAATCTTTTACAGCAAAGAGGAAATGCTGAGTTTCAGACCACTTTATAGTCTACGTGTGGTGAAATTTAAAGAATTAAATATTTACTATACCTCAGTAGTGGGAGCCTCAGGACAGTTGCATGCTGCAGCCATGTATGAGCGTATCCGTACTGGACATGTGTGAATAAGCCCTGCTGTACTCAGTAGAACGAATCCACTCATGCAGAGATTTCTTCCTCTGTACATTAACGCTTCATACTACTGAGTATAGCACGGCGGGCAGCACGGTGGCGTTGTGGTTAGTGGTTGGTGGCTTAGTGGGGCCCCCAGTTCAAATCCCAGCCATGTCAACATTTGCAAGGAGTTTGTATGTTCTCCCCGTGTCTGTGTGGGTTTCCTCTGGGCATTCCGGTTTCCTCCCACATCCCAAAAACATACAAATAAGTTAATTGGCTTCCCCCTAAATTGGCCCTAGACTACGATACACACACTACATGATACATACATAGACCTATGACTATGGTAAGGATTAGATTGTGAGCTCCTCTGGGGACAGTCAGTGACAAGACAATATACTTTGTACAGCGCTGCAGCAGATGTCGATGTTATATAAATACTAAATAATAATTATAGCAGGGCTTATTCGCACATGTCCAGTGGGGAAATGCTTGTACATAGACGGGAGCGTCTGGTAAGTATCCTGGTTTTACATCTTTCCTCCTGACATGTTTGCTTTACGTTACTCCTAGGAACACTGTGGGATAGCAGTGTTTGTGGAATATTACGCAAAATCAGGAAAACTGGAGTAGAACATCCTGCCGGGGCGCTATGGATTTTCTGCTGAGCATTTCTCAGGACCAATAGGAATGCCCAGCAGAAGTTCAGGGGTTGAGGGGTTAATTAAACTTCCGCACTTACAATTGGCAATCGTGAATGGACCAACTGGTAGCTCTAGCGGCGAATTACAATAATGTTGAAACACAATAATTAAAAACAAATTAAGACAAAGGACAGACTTAAAGGGGCACTACAGCGAAAAACTGTACAATTTAAAATATGTGCAAACACATACAAATAAGAAGTACATCTTTCCAGAGTAAAATGAGCCATAAATTACTTTTCTCCTATGTTCCTGTCACTTACAGTAGGTAGTAGAAATCTGACAGAAGTGACAGGTTTTGGACTAGTCCATCTCTTCATAGGGAATTCTCAGCAAGGCTTTTATTCTTTATAAAGATATTTCCAAAAAAGGATTTAAACAATGATGCTGGCCAGCTTCCCTGCTCGCTACACCGTTTTTTGGCAGTTGGACAGAGCAACTGCTATTCACTAAGTGCTTTTGAAATTAAATATATCCCTGAGAATCCCCTATAAAGAGATGGACTTGTCCAAAACCTGTCACTTCTGTCAGATTTCTACTACTTACTGTAAGTGACAGCAACATAGGAGAAAAGTAATTTATGGCTCATTTTACTCTGGGAAAAAATGTACTTCTTATTTGTATATATTTGCACATATTTTAAATTTTACAGTTTTTCGCTGTAGTGCCCCTTTAACGTAACTGAGGTTTATTACTGTATAAAGAAGTGATTAATGTAAATTACCTTCTTAAAATAGAACATTACCCACAATGCATTACTACTTTTCAGCCTCTTTTAGTCCCCTATACTTTCCTATTGGTTTCGGGTCACTCCGAGCTGCTTAGGTATTCTGTTGCATCGTTAACTGAGCTCTAGATAACTGGGGTTTTACTGTATACAGGTTTTGCAGGTACACCTGTTGCCATCAAGATTCCAGACTTGCTTATTTCAACAAGACAATGCGGAAACTACATTGTGCACGTATTACAACAGCATGGCTTCATAGTAAGCAAGTCCCACAATCCAGACCTGTCGGCCTTTGACAATATTTTGCACAAAGAAAACCTCAATCTGACGACTAGCTGAAATCCTGTGTCAGACAAGAATGAGACAACATCTCACTTTTAGAATGACAGCCATTGGTCTTCTCCTTTCCCAAACATTTGCAGAATATTATTATTATTTTATTTTTTTTAAAAAGATGTTGCAACATGGCGCTAAACATGTCTCTGGACCAACTTTTTTTGAAATGCATTACTTGCATCAAATTCAAAATGTACAGTACATATATTGTTCAAGAACAATAATATTTCTCACTTTCAACCTTCGCTTACATTGTCTTTGTATCATCTTCAGTCAACCACAAGAATGGCACGATTTGCAAATCATTTGCATTCTGTTTTTATTTACATTTCACACCACGTCCAATTTTTTTTTTCCAGAATCGTTCTTGTTTGTCTGAAACGTCTCATTTCCTGTTATCGCGGCTGTTGTGCTAACAATACTCAATTAAATGGCGGGTAAGAGGCTCAATTAGGAGTGCCCGGGATGTAATACGCGAGTGTCGCAGTGCGGGCACGCCGAGGCTCGCCACGGAGAAAGGGAGATGATTCCGCGCTGACATCCGCTGAACTCAATTAATTTCTGTAAATCCTCCCAATAAAGACAAAGTTGTGGAATTGCACGGCGAGGGCGGAGGAAGGGGTCTGTATTAGCAGGTGTTAGGAACAGTCGCACCGTGGAGGGAGTTGCTAAATGTTTGGAGGAGCTGGTTAATAGGGGTCACACATCCTCTACGGAAATCAAATAAAGGCGGCTGGAAAGGTGTCACAGTTTGTAATGGAGTTTTATTAACTGTTTATTATGCCGAACGCTCTTTATTTGAGAAAGGTTTTGACTTGGTCCTCTAGAGAAGGTCGGGGTGGCTTTCATCACTGTAAATCCCAGCAGTGGGCAAGTTTTGTTGCCCTTTAAAAATTGAGAATAAAAAAAGACTCATATATGTAAAGGTGCACCCCCAACCTGCCGCCTAGACGAATCCCCTTGGGTAGGCGTGTCCAAATTTTTGAGGCCGAGGGCCATATCTCCGATCCTGAGAGTGGCAGGGGCCGAACTTACGAGATTAAACACAATTTTTGTTGATTGGCGTTCTAGGTACACTATGCCTGTGACATTTTGTCAAATAAAACATTTCCATGGGAAATAATCCATATAGCGTGCTGGCACAGTGGTAGCTGCTAATCAGTGGCTGCTGCTGCTACTGCTGGCATAGTTGTGGCTGCTTATCAGTGGATGCTACTGCTACTGTTGTGGCTGCTTATCAGTGGATGCTACTGCTACTGTTGTGGCTAATGACCTACAGGCAGCAAAGGGGCAAGCAGAATGGTGTCACAAGGTGGCACTGCAGCGACAGCTTTGTGGGCCACCAGAAAGGGCTTGTAGAGCTGCATTTGGCCCCCGGACCGAACTTTGGACATGCCTGCTCTAGGGTGACAATTTTAACCCCAAACATTATACAGACATGCTGCTCGGCTACAGCCAAGCAATGTCTAGGAATAAAAAAAGGCCTCTATGGATGAATAGAAAGGTTAGGGATAAAATACAGAGGAAAAATAATGCCTATAAGGTCCTAAAACAGGAGGGAACCGAGGCTGCACTAAGCAATTATAAGGAGTGCAATAAAAATTGTAAAAAAGAAATTAGGCTGGCAAAGATCGAAGCTGAAAATCAAATCGCTAGGGATATCAAATCTAACCCAAAAAAGTTTTACAAGTACATCAACTCTAGAAAAGGTAAAGGTTGACTGTATAGGACTCCTAAAGGATGAGGGTAGGAACTCAATGGTGGATGACCAAGGTAAGGCAGAGTTATTAAATGCTTATAAGCAATATGGAGGGCGCTTGTGGGGGAGCTAACATACTCAGGGAGAAATTCATGGAGAAGGGATACCGAAAGAACGAATTAAATATAGCCATCCAGACCATGGGAGATAGAGATAGGGAAGAACTGCTAAAGAAAAAACCCAGGATACCAACAGATGATCACGTTATGAGGATTAGTATGGGATACCATACAAATAATAAAAGGACACAGAATATCATAACAAAACATTGGAATGTTCTTAGGAGAGATAAGATCCTAAATACAATTATTCCGGAAACACCGTCCTTTATATTCAGGAGGGCCAGCACAGTTGGACTGAAAGTAGCCACAGCTACTGGCGTATGGAACAAAAATAACAAAAATATTAAATTTGGAAAAGGATTTGCTAGATGCGGAAGATGCCCCAACTGCAGAGATACTAGAGGCTACAACAAAATCACAGAAGTTGCCACAGTGAGTGGCCCCATGAAGATTAATGAATTAATCACATGTGACACACGAGGAGTGATTTATTGCATAAGGTGTCCATGTGATAAATATTATGCAGGTAGAACCAAACGATTACTTAGAGAAAGGATAGGGGAACATCTCAAAAACATGAAGAAAGGATGGGACGGACATCCCCTATCAAGACATTACAAGGAGAAACACAATTGCAGCATTCAGGACACCAAATTCATAGGCCTAGAAATAGTAAGCAGAGACCCGAGGGGGGGTGATTATATAGCAAGAATGTCCAGTAGGGAAAGTTTTTGGATCTTTAGCCTAGGGACTATGGCCCCCAGGGGATTGAATGCAGAGTTTGAGATATTTGGGTTCCTATGAATGTAATGCCTGCATACAGACCTACCCAATGTGACAGACAATCCATATGTGCAGGGGACTATATGGCCCCTATCCTAATGTAAAATAAAATAAAATATTGTGCATTGATGTCCCTTATGGGTACCCTTCAAGTTTATATATATATATATATATATATATATATATTTATTTAGATAATATGTATCCACTAGGTAGTCCCCCAATTTTGAACGCATAGGGGATATTCTAGTACGTGCACATGTCGCATGTACACATATATATACCCTATATAATTTACATCCCCAATACTCCCAGCCTTCAAAAAAATACACATTTTTTCCACATCTCACATTTTCTCCATATTCCCAATTTTTCCATATTTCCACCCCTTTCTATATTTTTTTACATTTTTTTATATATTTTTTATCTTGTACAGATTAGGGATTTGTGGTAATGCTTAAATGCACGCAAGAGGACCCCAGTGTGAAGGACACACGAAAAATACGTATTGACACGGAAAACACGTATTAATACGGAATACAGCCACTTTGGGACCCAGGGGAATCCACACCAGGAGGAGAGGAGGAGCTAATGGAGTATATCAATCCAGAGATGGCTGTTCACGAATCACAGGCTTTGAGAAAGGCGGCCGTAGTCCGCTGAAACGCGTAAGCCCTCATCATACGACCCACGCTGTCCAAAATTGCTACAGGAACAAATGCCTTGCAGCCGCATCAACTAGGTACAGGACGCATTCAACGGACTGACCCACTCAAGCTGTTACCAGGCAACAGCTGAGCAATACAGGACGCGGGGAAGAGGTGACGTCACCGGAAGTGAACCAGCCGTCACCCGGAACTACCTTAGTGGTGGACGGCGGAACGGATTGAGGATACAGCGTGTGCACCCGCTGAGTTGAGTCACGGAGCAGCCGGCCGGAGCTCTGATTTAAATACTGGACTCCAGCCTGACCCTAAACCTACCCGTCAGGAACGTGAGTAGAACCAGTGTGGATGCTTTATTGCAGGAACCATAGACGCCAAGGTAAACACTAATAACTCATCTGGCTCTACTTGGAACTTATAGTGAAGAGGATACACTCTTGTGATGTGATAACTAGTTCCCCATGGGGTATCTCTATTGGAGCACATCAACCTACTCCACTCCTATTAAGGATTAAAAAGACATTACAAGTGACACATATTCAGAACTATCAATAGAGACTATACCATACAGATTTTCTATTTTAAAACCTCTCTATTTTAGTTTTTATCCCATTTTTTATCCCAATTTTTATCTTGATTTTTTTCATGCACATTGGAAGGTCTGTGTATGTCTGAGTGAGTGGATGATATATATACATTGAATATGAAATATATGCAATATCGTGATGAAAAAATTGCTTTATTTATGCAACAACTGACAGTTTGTGTTTTATAAGTATATTTTGAATAAATTCTGATAAATGTTTTCATTAAGTTGAACAGTATCTATTATTCGCTAAACTGCTAGATAACATCTTTAGGCCCAGCGCAACTAGTCTCTTTGTTTACTATAGAGTTATTAAATGCTTTCTTTGCTTCTGTCTTCACAAAGGAAACAGCACTGTTGCAAATTACAGAGGCAGAAGAGTCTCAATCTTCTAACTGTAATATTAAATACTTAACGCAGGAAGAAGTAAAGGATAGACTAAATAAATTAAAAATAGACAAGGCACCTGGCCCGGATGGCATGCATCCTCGGGTCCTAAGAGAATTAAGTTCAGTTATAGCTAAGCCCCTTTATCTTATCTTTTGTGACTCTCTTGCAACTGGCAGAGTCCCAGTGGATTGGCGTACAGCCCATGTTTTCCCATTATTTAAGAAGGGCAAAAAATCTGATCCAGGAAATTATACACCTGTAAGCTTAACATCAGTTGTATGCAAACTATTTGAGGGGTTACTAAGAGATATACATGACTTCATAGTAGAAAATAATCTTATTTCTCAGCATCAACATGGGTTTACTAAAGACAGGTCCTGTTTGACTAACATGCTCAGCTTTTATGAGGTAGTGAATGCTAATATGGATATTGGGAATGCTGTAGATGTGATATACTTGGACTTTGCAAAGGCCTTCGACACTGTTCCCCACAGAAGTCTGGTGCAAAAGTTGAGGATGCAAGGACTGGGGAATAGTTTGTGTGCATGGATAGGGAACTGGCTAATGGACAGAAAACAAAGAGTTGTGGTCAATGGATCGTACTCAAAATGGGAGACTGTTAGCAGTGGGGTCCCACAGGGGTCTGTACTGGGTCCAGTGCTCTTCAATTTATTTATTAATGACCTAGTAGATGCAGTAGTGAGCAATGTTGCTATTTTTGCAGATGATACAAAATTGTGCAGAATCATCAACTCTCAGGAAGATAGTGTCATATTGCAACAGGATCTGGATAGGATGGCTATAAGGGCACATACATGGCAGATGAAATTCAATGTTGACAAATGTAAAGTCATGCATTTTGGTCGTACCAATGGTCTAGCACCATACAAAATAAATGGGATACAGTTGGGGACATCAAACTTGGAGAAGGACTTAGGAGTACTCATCGACAACAAGTTAAATAATCGTACTCAATGCCAAGCCGCTGCAGCTAAAGCTAACAAAATTTTGGGATACATTAAAAGGGAAATAAAAACTCGAGATGCTAGCATAATATTGCCCCTGTTTAACTCTCTAGTAAGGAAACATCTGGAATATGGAATTCAGTTCTGGGCACCACATTACAAAAAAGATATTGCAGTTTTAGAGCAGGTGCAGAGACGAGCAACAAAATTGATACGTGGGATGGAAGGTCTCGCTTACCAAGAAAGGTTAGATAAACTGGGTTTATTTAGTCTAGAGAAAAGACGCCTTAGAGGAGATCTAATTAACATGTATAAATACATCAGAGGGCAATATAATAGCTTGGCGGATGAGCTTTTTGTCCCTAGGCCTTCTCAAAGGACTAGAGGACATGATCTGCGCATGGAGCAAAAACGTTTTAGCCATTTATTTAGGAAAGGGTTCTTTACAGTAAGAGTGATTAAGATGTGGAATGCATTGCCACAGGAAGTCGTTATGGCAAACTCTATACCTGCATTTAAAGGGGGCTTAGATGCTTTCCTTGCGTTGAAAGACATCCATGGCTACAATTACTAGGTTATGCCTAATGATGTTGATCCAGGGATTTTATCTGATTGCCATCTGGAGTCGGGAAGGAATTTTTCCCTTTTGGGGCTAATTGGACCATGCCTTGTAAGGGTTTTTTGCCTTCCTCTGGATCAACAGGGATATGTGAGGGAGCAGGCTGGAGTTGTACTTTGTACTGGTTGAACTCGATGGACATATGTCTTTTTTCAACCAAAATAACTATGTAACTATGTGTACTGTTGAAGGGGACATAGGAGAGGGACATCAATGCATGATGGGGCGGGGTAAAGAAGTTAACAGTCCACTCTTTCGTTGCTGTCTTTAATAATCCAACATGCTAAAAGTTGAAGTGATGTCTGGAGATCCTGTACACACGTTTGAGTCTTGGCTGACATCGCCCGATAGCCCTGAGCTAAAAACCTAATGCCAATCACTTCCTGATCCCTAGCCCTGTACTCCCAACCTAATGCCAACCACTTCCTGATCCCTAGCCCTGACCTCCCACCCTAACGCCAACCACTTCCTGATCCCTAGCCCTGACTTCCCAGCCTAATGCCAACCACTTACTGATTCCCAGCCCTGACCTCCCAGCCTAATGCCAATCACTTCCTGATCCCTAGCCCTGACCTCCCAACCTAATGCCAATCACTTCCTGATCCCTAGCCCTGACCTCCCAACCTAATGCCAACTACTTCCTGATCCTTAGACCTGACCTCCAAACCTAATGCCAGTCACTTCCTGATCCCTAGCCCTGACCTCCCAACCTCACCCCAACCGCGTCCTGATCCCTAGCCCTGACCTCCCAACCTAATGCCAACCACTTCCTGATCCCTAGCCCTGACCTCCCAACCTAATGTCAATCACTTCCTGATCCCTAGCCCTGACCCCCCAACCTAATGCCAACCACTTCCTGATCCCTAGCCTTGACCCCGCAACCTAATGCCAACCACTTCCTGATCCCTAGCCCTGACCCCCCAACCTAATGCCAACCACTTCCGGCTCCCTAGCCCTGACCTCCCAACCTAACACCAACCACTTCCTGCTTCCTAGCCCTGACCCCCCAACCTAATGCCAACCACTTCCTGATCCCTAGCCCTGACCCCCCAACCTAATGCCAACCACTTCCTGATCCCTAGCCCTGACCCCCCAACCTAATGCCAACCACTTCCTGCTCCCTAGCCCTGACCTCCCAACCTAACACCAACCACTTCCTGCTTCCTAGCCCTGACCCCCCAACCTAATGCCAACCACTTCCTGATCCCTAGCCCTGACCTCCCAACCTAATACCAATCACCTCCTGATCCCTAGCCCTGACCTCCCACCCTAACACCAACCACTTCCTGATTCCTAGCCCTGACCTCCTACCCTAACGCCAACCACTTCCTGATCCCTAGCCCTGACCTCCCAACCTAATACCAATCACCTCCTGATCCCTAGTCCTGACCTCCCACCCTAACACCAACCACTTCCTGATCCCTAGTCCTGACCTCCCAGCCTAATGCCAACCACTTCCTGCTTCCTAGCTCTAACCCCCCAACCTAATGCCAATCACTTCCTGCTCTCTAGCCCTGACGTCCCAACCTAATGCCAACCACTTCCTGATCCCTAGCCCTGACCCCCCAACTTAACCCCAACCACTTCCTGATCCCTAGCCCTGACCTCCCAACCTAATGCCAACCACTTCCGGCTTCCTAGCTGTGACCTCCCAACCTAATGCCCACCACTTCCTGATCCCTAGCCCTGACCTCCCAACCTAACACCAACCACTTCCTGGTTCCTAGCCCTGACTCCCCAACCTAACCCCATCCCCACCACCACCACCACTACTACCTAATGCCAACAACTTCCTGGTCCCTAGCCCTGACCTCCCAACCAAGCCCCAACCACTTCCTGATCCCTAGCCCTGACCTCCCAACCAAGCCCCAACCACTTCCTGATCCCTAGCCCTGACCTCCCAGCCTAATGCCAGTCAATTCCTGATCCCTAGCCCTGACCTCCCAGCCTAACACCAACCACTTCCTGATCCCTAGCACTGACCTCCCAGCCTAACACCAACCACTTCCTGATCCCTAGCCCTGACCTCCCAGCCTAACACCAACCACTTCCTGATCCCTAGCCATGACCTCCCAACCTAATGCCAACCACTTCCTGATCCCTTATTGGGCATAAGTCAAGCCAATAGTATAGATCAAAAAGAGGAATTACCCTTCAAACACAAACAATTTTCAGTGCAATTCTACAACACATGCATGCTGATTGAATTAACTAGTAAAGCCAGAAAACATTTGCTATTTGGAACATTTTCCGGATAAATATTTTGCCGTAATAAGCAGCTGTGAAATCCTTGAAGAGCAATATTCTTTGCTGTACTCCCCAAAAGCCTATTGGGTGATTCACAAAGTTCAAAGCAAAATAAGTTTGCACACCAGGTGCGCAAATTGTGATCCAAAGCAAAATTCAGTCAGATGCCGGGTTACATGACTTGTGGAATAGTCTCAGTGCGGTGGAAGTTCTGGCGGACGCACAATGTGAATTCTCTGCATGTTCTATGCATACAAATAGAGATGGGTTTTGTCTTACGAAGGGGAAAAACTTGCAGGTGCAGATCAAGGCGTGCCAAGGTCGTGGATAAGTCACACGGCAGCCGGATTACTTTATACAATAGAAATTCTAGAAGGACTTCTCTTCACGAGAGCGCGCTGTTGTCTGCCTAAGTGCGACATTCATCTATAGATACTCTTAAAACCACTTAATCCTCAATATTATGCTTCCTAAAGCTTTGAGTGAGTACAGAATTGCGCTTATTCATCTCCTCCCACCGCGCATTAGTCAGGTTTAGCAGCTTCTATTTATGTGACACATAAACTTTCAAGCACACTGTAAATATGTCGGAGCTTTATAAGATTTTATGCTTGTCTCTCTCGCTCTCTTTTGTGTAAAAAATATTAATGTGTGTACATTGGTTGCAGCATATATCATTGTCATTTTTAGCCATGTTTGTCAGCTTCAGTGTGCCTCTGTGGGTATTACAAGTTTATTGGATCAGTTGCTGGACTCTGTTCTTGATGGCAAAAACAAAATTCTAAATAAATCCCGCTCTGGTCATGTGCATGCCTCCCAACTTTTTGAAATAAGAAAGATGGACACTTATGCCACGCCCTTGCCACACCCCATCACACCCCCTAGTCACACATGCCATAAAGATTTTATAAGAAAAATATGTTGTTTTATAATTCAAACCACACTGGTTCTTTCTATCCTGGTTTATTTTCCTTCCTGTTAACACTTGAAAATAAGAAATACAGCAATTTAAAGGAGGGGAATAAAGTTTAGAGTATACAGTATTAAAGACATTTTTTTCAGGAGAAAAATACTTATATTTAGATCTGTGCATCAGTTCTGAAAGAAGGACAAATGGGGTAGAAAGATGGACAGAGAGATTGGGTTCCCAAAAAGTGACAGTCCCTCCAGAAAAGGGACAGTTAGGAGCTATGGTCATGTGTGCCTTCCTGAGTCTGTCCCTCCGCCCCTTTCATAGCAAGAAAACTAGCCCAGAAGCTAGCAGTGAGTCTGTACAGAATTTAAGTCCTGATACCTGCAGGTGACAGTAATTGGTCATGTAAGGAGTCAGCAGGCCGCCGCCCGCCCTGCCGCTGACTCACAGTTGTTGCCGTCCCTGCCGCTGACTCCCATGCGTGCAGGGCGGCAGGCGGAGGACACGTCTCTGTGCGCGCTCCGACTGTAGTCACATGTCTCCCTGGTTGTCAGCTGATTAGCTGACACGCCGAGCTCCGATTGGTGGATGCCTTGTATTTGAATCTGGTGAGCGGTTCAGTTTGTGCCCATGATAGCCTATGCTGGGCTTGTAGCTGAGATTGCGCTCACACCAAGTGCCTTGTGTTGCTGCAGATTCTGTCTGTCTCTTGACCAAGCTTCTTGTAGATTGATTACCCATTGCCGACTCGGATTGTACCTGACAATGTTTCTTCTGATCACCTGTTATCGACCCGGCTTGTACCTGACCTTGCATCTCTATTGGACTTCCTGTTGCCAACCTCGGGTTGTTAAAGTACCTTGCATGAACGCTGACTGCCCTGATCCCGGCCTGTTTTGACTACGCATCTGTACTGTGATTACACTTTCGTCTGGATTGCCTCAGCCCATAGACCTCAGGTGACTATTCAAGTATACTGTGTCTGCATTACCTTGCTGCTGACCTATAGCTACTAGCCAGACAAGCCTGACAGGTCATGTGTATGTACCTTAACTGGCTATGCGCTTTCCAATCTGCCTATGCCTTGTCTGTCTGCCTGGCTAAGCCCTGACCAACCTGTCTGGCTATGTCTTGTCTGTCTGCCTGGCTGGGCCCTGACCAACCTGTCTGGCTATGCCGTCATTTTCTAATTGTTGCTTTTTATCTCTGTCGTCATTTTTTAGTGTATTACTCCAGTTGTTTATTGCCTGAGGAAGCGGGATTTTGCCCGTGAAACGCGTTGCAACTTGTCTTTGGAGTATATAAATAAATTATTTATTACTTGAATCGACAGTACCTGTGTCTGTTTTGGGTTGGCTGGTCCACCACCGCATCCCGAACGTTTTAAACGTTTTAGTGACTTTTATCCTACTGGCGCCTCTGTACAGCTCTACACATCAAGAATCCACCCTTGGTGGAAGGTTGGTACACCCTCTTCTTTTCCTCTATCCACAGAGAGCGACGTCTTAATCTTGAGTGGGGACAGGCTTGGTCTCCCCACCTGCCTTTTCAGTGGTTGCCTTGGAGGTAACCCTGGTTTGTAAGTACAATACTTACGTTTCATCATTATCATTCGCACTCCTCCAATACAAGCTACACTATATTGGGCTCTCGGTTTTCTACCTTTTATACGGCTATGCCTTGTCTATCTGCCTGGCTAAGCCCTGACCAACCTGTCTGGCTATGCCTAGTCTGTCTGCCTGGCTGGGCCCTGACCAACCTGTCTGGCTATGCCTAGTCTGTCTGCCTGGCTAAGCCCTGACCAACCTGTCTGGCTATGCCTAGTCTGTCTGCCTGGCTAAGCCCTGACCAACCTGTCTGGCTATGCCTAGTCTGTCTGCCTGGCTAAGCCCTGACTAACCTGTCTGGCTATGCCTAGTCTGTCTGCCTGGCTAAGCCCTGACCAACCTGTCTGGCTATGCCTTGTCTATCTGCCTGGCTAAGCCCTGACCAACCTGTCTGGCTATGCCTAGTCTGTCTGCCTGGCTGGGCCCTGACCAACCTGTCTGGCTATGCCTTGTCTGTCTGCCTGGCTAAGCCCTGACTAACCTGTCTGGCTATGCCTCGACAGGGATCATTCTTCTGTTACGATAATTTATATCCCAAAAGCAAAATAAATATATGAAGTTTCCGAGACCATGCGTGTAAATGGAAAGAAAAAGAAGAGGACCAGGGACAGGACCCTGAGGCACCTCCACAGAGGATGTGAAGAGGAGATATTTTAACAAGAGACAGTAAAAGTTCTAGAAAGATAGGAATATATCTAAGAAAGAGCGAGGCCCCTAATACATAAAAAGAAGGGGACCACGGACAGAGCCCTGAGGTACCTCCCTAGAGGATGTGAAGAGGAGATATTATTTGAACCAGAGACAGTGAAAAACACACACATACATCACTAAACACACACAGACACACACTAATAAACATGCATCTGTGAGTAATTGAACCTTTTTGGTACTAACCAGCTGTGGCCCCTTATGGCTCATACACACGGGGTACGGCTGTCGCTGCAACCACGTGGCACGCGCGTGTTGCTGCGACAGGTCGCCCGTGTGTATGACTCGTGCGCCCCGAACCGTCGCTACTCAGAGCTGTCGCCAGGCGATTGACTTGTTCAATCGCCGGCAACAGCTGTCGCCACAACTTCGCCGCAACTGTCGCTAGTCCGCGTGTGTATGCGGACTAGCGACAGGAGACCCAATGCAAGTGAATGGAGCATCCGGCTGGGGGATGCTCCATTCACAGACAGCTTCCGCCGCATCTCTGCCTTTCTGGCGAGACGTGTAGATAGCTGTCGCCGGCAGGGAGCTATCGCTCCCTGGTCACTTGTAGCCATGCAACGGGGGACAATTGTGCCCTGTGTGTATGTAGCTTTAAAGACCAGGGTCCTCTTTTCATATCCTAACCCTGTGACCACTGTGATTGGCTTACTGGGTCATTGGCTTCTGACCGGCACACGGTACAACCCCACCGTTGCCGCGCACAGACTCTGTGAACATAGCCGATAAGAGCTTGGCAGGAGTAAATATTGCCCAAGTACAGCAAAGTCTCTGTTATCTGGAATTCAGGCAGCCAGAAGAAGTCTCAACTAACCAGCATGCCTGAGGGGATAACAGGGGCTGTGCTTTGGTTTTGGGTGGGTGGGGGTTTGCAGAGCTTAAAATACTTACCAAGCCCCAGCGCTGCCTTCTAACCTTCCTGTAGCACCTATCAGCTTTCTGGCGTCCGTTTCACAGCTCCCGTCTGGTTGCCAGAGGCGTAGCCAGGGTTTTCAGCGCCCGGGGACAAAGACAGTTTTTGAGACCCCCGCTGCACAAAAAGAGGCATGGCCACACATCAAAATATGTCAATGGGTGGAGTCAAAAGTTATTTAGATAGCTATATGTGCCCCCTCACCCCATTCAGATAGCCAAATGTGCCCCCCTTTAAATAGCCAAATGTGTGCCCCTTTAGTTAGCCAGATGTGCCCCTCTTTACCCTTTTTAGATAGCTAGATGTGCCCCCTATAGATGCATGTGGGGGTGCAGCAGCCGCGCTGAGCGACCTCATAGTGCTGCGCCTGGGGACATATGTCCCCTTGCCCCCCCCAATAGCTACGCCTCTGGTGGTTGCATGACCTGAAGCGGGTTAGGTGACACGCCAGGAGCCATTGGTGTTGTGCTTTGTCCGTTGGTGTTTCGGCTTATGCTGGCATCAGGCGATCCCCACCGGTGCCAGATACTGAGGACTTTGCTGTACATATATACAGGCTCCAAAATGTTGGACGTGGGCGTGTTTCTAAAATTCCTTTGAGTCAGCTGACAAGAAGTGTGCTTGATCTCCCTCTGCCTGACGCCACGTCTGCACCACTCAGCCCTCTGTCCCCCCAACGCAAAATAATGTATCGGCAGCATGTAAGCTGACTAGGCATGTTTAATTCCTCCGCCCAGCGATGTTGCCCGAGGGATCAGATCCCGACATCCATCATGTGTGTGTATGGGCTCTTAGAGTTGTATGTAAACAAAAGCACATAGTGGATCTCGAAAGGGGAGGAGCATGGTGTTCTCTCAGTGGATATACAAATTGTGGTATGGTGTCAGAGAGCACGGCATAGGAGTTGTCAGCAACACTTGAATTAAAACACATAATAACAGGCTGATTGTTGGCAGCGTGGCCATTCTTAAAGGACACCCGAGGTGAAAATCAACGAATGAAATAAACAATTGCATCTATCCTCCTTCTCCTAAAAATTACTTTTTAAGATATTCCACAGTTTTATTCTATATTTAACCACTTCAGTGCCAGGGGGGGGGTTTGCCTGATCGGTGCTGCGTGGGCTCTCCAGCCCGCAGCACCGATCAGCTGGCAGCCAGGGCGATCAGACTTCCCCCCTTTTTTCCCCACTAGGGGGATGTCCTGCTGGGGGGGTCTGATCGCCGCCGGCTGCATGCGCTTGCGGGGGGGGGCTCTTCAAAGCCCCCCTCCGCAGCGCTCCCTGGCCTCCTTCCCCTTCCCTCCCTCTCCCTCCCTCTGTGAGCGGCGCAGGACGGAACTCCGTCCTGCGCCGGATAGGATAGGCTTCAGCCTATCAGGAGCCGGCGGTCCCCGGCCAATCAGAGGCCGGGGATCGCCGATCTCTGCCACGGCGCTGCTGCGCAGCAGCGCCGTTTACATGTAAACACCGGGGAAGATCTTCCCCGGTGTTTACATTTACCCTGCGAGCTGCGATCGGCGGCTCGCAGGGTGTTCACGGAGACACGCTCCGTGAACTGACATGGAACGGTTTCCATGGCATCCACTTCAGGATTCAGGGGCGTAGTTAAGCGTACGCGGAATCCTGAAGTGGTTAAATCTACTTTTTAGGTTTTAACTGTTGTATTGTTTTTGCTCAATGACATATTCATTGAAGTATGCCAGAGCTAAACTCTATGAACCATTGAACCTTTTTATCTCTTTCCTGCTCTCAGAAGCTATTTTCTGCTAGGAAAGTGTTTTATAGTTCTATCAGTGAGGGTCACACTGTAGTCTGACCCAGTCCTGACTCAGACAGAACCTGCCACTTACATACCTGATGTTTAACTCTTTCAGGCAGAGAAAAAAAAAAAAAAAAAAGGAACACAGCATAGTTATTTGGGTGCTAGGCTCTGTACATACACACGTCTATCTCATCATGTCACATGTCACCTCGGGTATCCTTTAAACTGGAGTCTCTTTTGGTGACGGGATACACCTGGCTAGTTAGCGTTTGATTCAGAGGTGAACTGGGACTTGTAGTTGCAGAAACGCGTGCAGGAGGCCATTTCTCCAACTTGAAGCAAAGCATTCATTAGTATTATACACGATATCTTGCCTCATCTTGAAAGAAGGATCCTAATTCTTTGAGACGTCACAGAGCCATGGCGAAAGATTGATGAAATGCAACGATCAGGATAAAATAGCCCTGATAAAGCATAACGTTGGTAATAAGGCAGGTCTGGCAGACTCAGAATGTCATCTGCATTACATTCCTCTTGATATAATGCTGGCTGGCTCCCGGCAGAGTCCTCTGTGCAAGCGACACACACTTCCTATCCTTGATAAGCACCATGTAAGTGTCTGACAGTAATGCAGGATAAGCAGAGCACAGCAAGATACTTATCTGCAGGATCATTGACGTTTCACCGCGGCGGGAGCTTCTTCATGCCGATGAGCAAATCCACACGGATCCCACCCAAATAAAAAGTTTATGTTTGTGTAAAAGTGCAACTTTTTATAAAGCCGTAACGTTCCATAAGACTTCAGAAAATTGTATTATTTGAAATGTATACTATATATACTGTATACTTGTTTCACCTAGCACTAGCACCTTATCACTGAGCAATTTATTCCCCTGACAAAGCCCCCATTGAGTGGGTGAAACATGTAGGGTTGGTGGTGGGGTGTGTGTGTGTGTGTGTGTGTGTGTGTGTGTGTGTGTGTGTGTGTGTGTGTGTGTGTGTGTGTGTGTGTGTGTGTGTGTGTGTGTGTGTGTGTGCGTGCGTGCGTGCGTGCGTGCGTGCGTGCGTGCGTGCGTGCGTGCGTGTGTGCGTGTGCGTGTGTGTGTGCCGCGATCACTCGAAAACGGCTTGACCGATTTGAACGAAACTTGGTACACAGATCCCTTACTACCTGGGATGACATGTTCTGGGGGTCTCGGGTCCCCCCCTGCACACCTGGGCGGAGCTACAAACAGCAAATCAGATTTCACCCATTCAAGTCAATGGAAAAAATGTAAAAGGCTGCCATTCTCACAGTAATCAAACTAGAGTCCCCACACTTGGCACAGTTGGTCACTTGGTGACCGAGGTTACAAAGCCAGGAAAAGTGGGCGGAGCATAAAACAGCCAATCAAATTTCAGCCATTCATTTTAAATGGGAAAATGTAAACTGCAGCCATTCTTACACTGTTAATCGCAGGGTTTTTAAACTTGCCACACTTGGTCACTGGGTGAATGAGATTAAGATTCAGGAAAGTGGGTGGAACCTACAACAGCCAATCAAAATTCACCTATTGATTTCCAAGGGGAATATTTAAACTGCTGCCATTCTTACAGTGTTAATGGCAGAGGCTTCAAACTTGCTACAGTCTGTCATTGGGTGACGGGTTCAAATTCACTAAAGGGGCGGGGCCACAAACAGCCAATCAGATTTCCTTGGTGGATAAACTGCTTCCATTCACACATTTTTGATGCCAGGAACCTGAAAGCTCACAAACTTGGTCACTGAGTGACTGTGTGTCAAGGTTACAAAAAGTGGGCGGAGCCAAAACAAATTTCAATGGTGAAATATAAACTGCAGCCGTGCTTACATTGTTAATGGCAGGGTTCTCAAAATTTGCCCAGATGGTCACTGGGTGATTGAGATTAATATTCTGGGAAAGGGGTGGAGCCCATAAGAGCCAATGAAAATCCACCTTTTGATTTTTAAGGGGAATATTTAAATTGCTGCCATTTTTACACTGTTAATGGCAGAGGCCTCAAACCTGCTACAGTTGGTCATTGGGGGACTGGGGTTCAAATGCTGGAAAGGGGCAGAGCCACAAAAAGCCAATCAGATTTGTTTAATTTCTATGGGAATATACACATTTTTGATGCCAAAGACCCCAAAGCTCACAAGAGAGTAATTGTGTGTTAGGGTTAGAAAACGTAGGTGGAGCCAACACCACCCAAATACATACCCGGGCAACGCCGGGCAATCGGCTAGTGAACTATATATTTTTTAAGGACAAATTAGGCTTTTTGTGGCTGATATTTGTTTTTAGTCATTACCTTATTTTCTATGCACTTTAAAAGGAAAATATGGTAAAGGTGAAAAAATACACAGTTTATCCACTTTCATAAATTATAGCGTTAAAGGGACACTTAAGTCAAACAAAAAAAATGAGTTTTACTCACCTAGGGCTTCCAATAGCCCCCTGAAGCTGTACGGTGCCTTCGCCGTCTCCCTCCGATCCTCCTGGCCCCACCGGCAGCCACTTCCTGTTTCGGTGACAGGAGCTGACAGGCTGGGGACGCGAGTGATTCTTCGCGTTCCTGGCCACAATAGCGCCATCTATGCTGCTATAGCATATACCATATAGCAGCATAGAGGGTGCTAATGTGTCTGGGAACGTGAAGAATCACTCGCTTCCCCAGCCTGTCAGCTCCTGTCACCGAAACAGGAAGTGGCTACCGGCGGGGCCAGGAGGATCGGAGGGAGACGGCGAGGGCACCAGACAGCTTCAGGGGGCTATTGGAAGCCCTAGGTGAGTAAAACTCATTTTTTTTTTACTTAAGTGTCCTTTTAATGTAAACAGTTCTATTGTACATTAAGGGGACTCCAAGCAGTAAATAAATACAAAATCGGAGCTTACCTGGGGCTTTCTCCACTCCATCGCAGGTCGGGAGGTCCCTTGGCGTCCCTCTGGCTCCTCTCCCAGGGCCTGGCCAGAAATGGCTCCCGGCGACACTGGGCCCGAGTGTCAGGCTCCTTCTTCCTGAGAGATGACGTCAGTCGTCACCACGCCGACCTCCTCGCGTCATCACGGCCTTTAATAACCTGCAGATCTGTTGCTTTGCCCATACACTGAAGTCTGCCTTCACATTCATGAGAAACCGTTTTTCCCAAGTGTTACGCTATCCCACTTATTTACATATTCCAGGTATCACAAGAGTTTAGTGTGAGCACAAATATGTGTGTGTATATAAGTATGAATAAAACACTGTAACCACCTTCTGCAGAGTTTACCGTCTGCGTTCGCTCGTTTATGAAGACAGGTACTCTATTATTATCGTCTATTTTAGTGCTTCAGATTATGAGGGGGAGAAGTGCAACTTCATATTATTCACGCTACGTAATAATACAGACAGGCGGCTAAAAAAAGACGTTTTATGTATTCACTGTTAGGAAGGCTTTGTGTGTAAATCGGTTATTCATCTCCCCTGACGCCTGAGAGAATTAATCATAGCTGTTCCTTTATTAGTTACATTAGGGGGATCATCCACACAAGGGGCTCGATTCACAAAGCAGTGCTAACCCAGTTAGAGACTTTAGGCGTGATAACCATTGCACCACGCTGGTGAAAAGCCAGTTTAGGCGTGATAAGTTTAGGTTTGATAAGTTTAGGCATGCTAAGTTTAGATAAGTTTAGATCGCACGCAAAGTCCCGCACGCAAAGCAGCGCCATTAAACTCTATGCGAAGTGCACCAAACTTTGCTAGCGCAAAACTTTTGATCAGCTGTGCACTGCGGTGCTAACCCAGTTGGTGCTTAAACTTAACATGCCTAAACTTATCACACCTAAACTTATCACACCTAAACTTATCACACCTAAACTTATCATGCCTAAACTTATCACACCTAAACTTATCACACCTAAACTTATCATGCCTAAACTGAGTTTAGGCATGATAAAGGGCTTTTCACCAGCGTGCTAACTGTTAGCACCGCTTTGTGAATCAGGCCCCTAAACTTATCATTCCTAAACTGAGTTTAGGCATGATAAAGGGCTTTTCACCAGCGTGCTAACTGTTAGCACCGCTTTGTGAATCAGGCCCAAGGGGTTGTCAGGGGGAAGTTTTGCCCTATGAGTATCTCTATTAGTATATTTCAGGAGAGGAATGGATGACAAGTAGTGACTTGAGCCTCGTACGCAAGGCTTGGCCCTGAGGCCTCTTTCACACTGGGCTGTTTTCATTGGGTTGCGTCACCCTTTTTTACCGCAGGGTAATGCTACGGCAATGAAAACCGTGCCTTTCATGCCTACCACGGTGCATTGCGATGCTGCAACATCAGCGCGTTATCAGCGAACACCCGCGGTGACGTGCAGGGACCGGAAGTCATGTAATTCTATAGAGACGCAGAGATTTTAATATGTTTGGTGTTCACGTTGCGGTGCGCAGGGCCGGGCCGAGGCATAGGCTGGAGAGGCTCCAGCCTCAGGGCGCAGTGTAGGAGGGGGCGCACAATTCAGTCAGCTGTCATTCCTAATTGTGTATGAAGCAGAAAGAAATAAGAAAAGGGGATACATAGCAGTGACTGCAAGCCAGATAACTAGATATTAAGTTGTTGGGGAGGTTGTGGGCCCTGTGGCGCCTCTTAGTCTAATAGCAATCAGTGTGTGACGGCTCGGGTGGCAGGGATGGAGGGGCGCACTTTGGTGTCTCAGCCTTGGGTGCTGGAGGACCTTGTCCCTGCTCTGGCGGTGCGCATGCGCGGAAGCGTATTTTTGCAGTACACTTTTGCAAAATTCACATTCCGGACACAGGAAATGGGCGTTGGAGAGACTCACCTCTTGCTTGGCTTGCAGCCAGAAGAGAGAATACCGCGCATTGCCGCTGTAATCTCCGAAGGCTATTTTTAGCTTTGCAGTGCGATACGATCACCGCAGGGAAACTATAACGCCGGTTAGAAGTGTGATACAGGCCTTATGCTTGGTACACACCTTCAATTATGATTGGCCAATCACTGTCCAATTTTGCCACCTCCATGTAGTATGACGGTCAACAAATATTGAATACTATGATCGGATTGTGTAGCTAAACCCTAATAATACTAATGGAGGTGTTATAAATGGTTTAGTGGTTGGCCAGTCATAGGTAAAGGTGTGTACCAGGCAGGCATTATACTCGATCCCTCGGGGGGCGGCAGTTCAGGGTCGAGGCTGTATAGATGTGTTGCTGGCCAGCAGAAGAGAAACGTCTCTGATTTGGGTAGACACTGCCTAACCAACTGTTATTTGGCAGCAGTCTGCATTATTCTTGGGGACCTCTTAAAGGGGACTCCCATATGCCACCATGAATTCCCCCAGGGTGTCCTCTGCCCCCACCTCCTCCTGGGGCACCAGAGGTGGGGAAGAGCCCCTTGTCCAGGGATTAAACAAGGGCTCTGAGGGAGAGGGGGAAGCTTGGCTGCCCCTCTCCCCCAGAGCCCCCCCATACCATGGACCATGCGGGCTGGTATAGCTCGGGGTACAGAGCCCCAAGCGGCCAGGGCTCCACATTCTGGCTATCCCAGCCTGCATGGGGACAAGGGGTTAAACAGGCTCGGTAAGGGGGATCCCACATTATTTTTTATTATATTTCCCACACTCTGAACATAAAAAAAATGGTCCAAAAATAGGTTAAGTTGCCAGGAATCTTTATACAGCCATATTGTGGCTGTGTATAGTGATCCCTGGCCAAAGCGTTGCCACTTCCACGGGGTTTCCAGTGGGTCCGTACGCACTGTCATGAAATGCACTGCTCTTTCTTTTGATATATGTAAATTTACACTACCGATAGATTGATACATTATCTGTCATTTGCCGCATTTAAATATATACTTTTTTCCTATCGTAAATTTAAAATCGATTTTCTTCAAAAGTATAAGGTCTTTTTGGGGAAAAAAAACTCTTGTTTACACAGTCCACTTTAAAGTGGTCTGAAATTTCAGCATTTCTACTTTGCTGTAAAAGATTCCTTACAGCTTTAAAACTACTAAACCAGAAAAAATTGTAGCAGAACATCACTAAAATGGTTAAACAAAGCACTTTGTCCTGCTATTCAGTTTCAAATCTGCATCAAGACTGGAGATAACAATATCTTTATTTAAATTCCAATGTTGTTACAATTGTGTAAACACAGTGTAGCAAGTGAAAACAAGCTCTCTGTGACGTTCTCTCTGTTTCAGACACACACATAGTTCAGAACAGCTCACTAGAAGATTTTAATATATAATAAAAAGCAGCTGGAATAAAATGCAATGGCAGCTTTCAGGGCAACATAAACTACACTTTGGAAACTTGTAATTTGTAAACAGACAATATTAGGTGTGCACAAAAGCAAATATGATAACTGTATGAGTAATAAAAAGTAGGAAAACACATTTTATTGAATGTTATGTCAGAGTGTCAGACCACTTTAACATACCCTGCAAATTTGGTGTTAGCACGTACGGGGGTTTTGCTATTAACCTCCCTGCCGTTCTGATTATTTGCGGCGCATGGCCGCGGGAGGTTTTTTTTTGCTATTTTTTGTTTTTAAGCATGTAGCTAGCCTAGCGCTAGCTACATGCTTCCCCCCCTCCCTGCGGCGTCTGCCCAGCCCCTCCGATCGCCGCCGGCCCATAATCCCAAAAGGAAATTTCCTGTATGGGCTTCCCCCGTCACCATGGCGACGATCGGACTGACGTCACCGACGTCATGACGTCAGAGGGAGTCCCGATCCACCCCATAGCGCAGCCTGGCGGTGATTGGCCAGGCTGCGCAAGGGGTCTGCGGGGGGGCCCTCTTTCGCAGCGGATCGGCGACGAGCGGCGGCGATCGGAAAAAAACACGCAGCTAGCAAAGTGCTAGCTGCGTGTTTAAGAAAAAAATTATGCAAATCGGCCCAGCAAGGCCAGAGCAATCCTCCGAGCTCAGCCCTGGATTACCGCCAAGGAGGTTAAAAGTCGGCTAAAGTCGGTGGCCATTGACTTTAATTTAAAAAGCAAATGCAAATTTTTCTTTGAAATAAAATTGCGTTTAATGCAAACGGCAAACAGCCCAAGTTCGCCGGGAACTGTTCGGGCCATCTCTAGTTATTAATATGTCCTGTACTGTAGATACACATGGTTATCTCATCATGTCACATGTTGCCTCGGGTACACTTTAAGCCCTGTTCCTGTTGTCTCCTTCCCTTCTCTCTGTCACAGTTTGTATCTGTTACTGTATATATGGAAATTTGCAATTTGCATCCCTTATTACTCATTGTACAGAACTTCATAACACGGTGCTTTATGGCAGATTTGTGTGTGGAGAGATCTGCCCTTGCCACCTATCCCAGAGGCAAAACAGGAAGTTAGAAAAACATTCTCCTTTGAGAAGTTAGAAGATTTATCCTGTTCTGGTTTCCCATTGGGCGATTCATCCCCAACTCCTGTTCCAGTGACAACTGCGCCATTATTAAAAATGACAAAAACAACGATAAAAACCCCAAAGTGTTTTTTTATTCTTCATATGCTTTCCAAAATAAAATAAAGAAAATACAAAGTTTCCGAGAGGCAGGGTTCACACTTGGGCAAGTTCGCATGGGATTTACCACAATGTGAACTGGGAAATTAGGCTCTGCACATCTATGCTGCTAGTCATTTAGATGCAGCCTGTCTTGGGAAGTGCTGAAACTTCTCGCTGCTGTATAAAAAATGTAAGTTTACTTTATGGCAAGCTGCACCCATTTGCTATTTCAGTTTTGCATTCCATTTAGATTCTGAGTTTAGGGATTTAGTGCATAGTTTTGCATCTGTTTTGAATACAAGGGACCATATGCAATTCACTTTTTCACCTGAGTTTTCTCCTGGGAGATACATTTTCATCTTCTATTTAAAATAACTTTCCAACATTTTTCAACTAAAAAAGTACCAAAAAGTGAATGAAAAAGTACTACCAAAATTATTTCGAGTATTTTCTTGCTTTCTGGTGGCTTAAAAAGGCATTTTATAGACAAGCTTAAAAATATCACCAAGGAGAAAACTCAGATGAAAAAGTGAATTGCATATAGCCCCAGGTGTGTATTTTTCTCCTCTAGGGGGCTCTGGCCGCCTTTGTCGGTAGTCATGTCAGATGCAGCCTGGTTTAGGAGCGCTGCCAATTCTTCCCTTTTGTCTAAAAAACTTGTAAACGATTTTATGGTCAGCTGCTCCCAGGTTCACGCTATGCTTATTTGGTAATTAGAGGTTAGGGTCCCTTCCATGAAGATTGGCCTCATTGCAGTGGAAGGGTGCAGTACAGAGCACTCTGCATGCAAACTGTTTTTGGAAGCTAACATCCTCCATTATTATTATTATTTTGGTGCATCTGTTTTGAATGCAAAATGTGCATCCTGCCTATAATTGTGCTCTGCACATCCATGCTGGTAGTCATTCAGATGCAGCTTGTCTTAAGGTCTTAAGAGGCCCTGTCACCTCTCCCTGTTGTATGGTAAATGTGAACTGGCACACACCAAATGTAAGTCAGTGGTTGTTTCACTGCAAATACCGAGAAGATCTGCACTCGAGAGATATGCTGTCTCAGACATTTATTTAATGAATCAGCAGTATGCACATAAAGATTTCCAGAGGGTAATCAGATCAGCGGAAAGAATCAATGGAAAACCACTTCCCCCTCTGGACCTCCTCTACAACACCAGACTGAGCTCCAGAGCTTTGCGGATCGCAAATGATCCCTCGCACCCAGGCTCCCGCTCTTTCTGTCGTCTCCGTTCAGGCCAGAGGTATCGGGCCATCTACACCAGGACCCCAAGGCACAGGAATAGCTTCTTCCCCTCAGCTGTCCAATCACTGAACTCTCTGGACTCACTCCCATCCCCCACCACCAAAGAAAGAGCGGCCCCTCCTTAGGCAGCTCTTGCTTTACTAGCTGAAATAGTCTTTCTAAGCATGCCTGCACTGCAGGACTCTACTATGAAAAATGGTTGTTATGTAATTACTGTACTATACTGTATTGCATTTGTTTTGATGTATTGCTATCTCTGGTGTGTGTCATTTGCGGTATCTAAGCCCTGATTGTGCCTAATTCCGGGCACAACCCAGTCGTGCTTGGCGAAAAATAAAATTCTGATTCTGATAGCTGAGTGAGTTGTGCGCCCCCTCCTACACCGCGCCCTGAGGCTGCAGCCTCTCTTGCCTCTGTCTCGGCCTGGCCCTGCTGGCACATCTCTGTTGGTATCCATTCAAAATCAACCTAGTGATGCCCTGATTTTTCCCTTTTTGTATGTTTAAAACATTCTCGTCTAGCCGCACCCAGGTTATGCCTATGCGTGTGTTTTAATTTAGTTAGAGGTTAGGGCCCCTCCCGCAGAGGATGACCTCATCATGGTGGGAGGGTCAAATACTTAGTAATTTGCATGCAAACAATTTTGGAAACTAACATTCTCTAATGGTCATTTGTTGCATCTGGTTTGAATACGGGGTGTGCAAGATGCCTATAAGTATTAGGCTCTACACACTCATCCAGCTAGGCCTCCGGATGTAGTTTGTCCTGAGAAGCGCTGCCATTCTCCGATGTGTCCCCTGTAAAAGTGCCTCAAGCTCCGGGGGTCTGGAGGAGCTGAGTGATTGCGTTCTTGGATTGGTTGGTTTGTATCTCGTGCAAAATCACGTTTGTGTTGTATGTGCGGTCTATAATCAGACAGCCAGAAGCAGATGTTCGTGCATTGCGGGCATTCTCCGTATATTTCCTATCGTGCTGCTGTGGACATATAATCTGCATACGATCGCGCATGAAAATGCGATGTTGATTTCGGGGCACCCAATTGTGAACCTCACCCTAAAGTCAGTAACTGCTTTCATTTTTGTAATTTTGCGGTCCTAATGCAAATGGCATGCCATCCAGGTATAAATAATAAAGTATTACCTTGTTTGTTTTATTACACCAGCTGCTGCTTTCTATAATTTAGCTTTGCCTCTGGATATTTACCGTGTTGTATACTGGCAAGCGTACAGAGAATGTGTGAGTTGTGAGTCTCTGCTACCTGGAGTGTAGCTGGGCTATATACTGCATGTGTGGAGTACAGGCTGCAGCCTCTAGACCTCTGCAACACTCTAAAGGTGGCCATACACTGGTCGATTTGCCATCAGATTTGATCAACAGATAGATCCCTCTCTGATCGAATTTAAACAGAGAGGGATCGTATGGCTGCCTTTACTGCAAACAGATTGTGGAGCTACCGCCCCCCCCCCCCATACATTACTTGTTCCGGCCGGCGCGAGTCCCCTGGTCCCCGCTGTCTTCTTCTCCGCTTCGGGCTCCAGACCGTTCCTGAAGCTACTAAACTTCCTGTCCAGGGGAAGTTTAAACAGTAGAGGGCGCTCTACTGTGAACTTTCTGCCGGGACAGGAAGTTCAGTGAAGCTGGAGCTCGGAGCGGAGAAGAAGACAGCGGAGACCGGGGGAGTCGCCCCGGCCAGAACAGGTAATGTATCTCCGCTGTATTTCGTCGGTCGTCAGGCATTCGAACGCCGCTATCGACGCACTCCCGACCCGCTGGCGATCAAGAAAAATCTTCCGCACGGACGGATCGACGGGAACGATTGATTTCGGATGGAAATCGATCGTTCTGCCAGCGTTTGCGCAACGATTTCAAAGCAGATTCGATCACAGTTGCCTGGCTGTCTTGTTGATCTTCTGGCATACGTAGTGTCTGTGAGTCAAAACTCTGGAACAAGCATATGGCTAATCCGGCAAAACCTGAGTCTGAGTATCTGATCTGCTGCATGCTTTTTCAGGATCTATGGCTAATAGTATTAGAGACACAGGATCAGCAGGGCAGCCAGGCAACTGGTATTGTTTAACAAGAGTCTAAAGCCATTTTAAAAACTAGTTTTTACCTGTAATTTAGCTTAAAGATGATGGTCAGTGCTAAAACCCTGCATTCCCGCGGCAGAACGAGGGTTTTATAACCCCCAAATCCCTGGAGCAAAAAACGGGGAGTGCTTCCTGGTAGAGGCGGAGCTTAGCACTGTAGCTCTGTCTCTACTCGCGTCAATCCACGCTGATCGCTGACGCTCTCCGCCCCTCGCAGTCTTCTTTCACTAAGAGGGGCAGGCGGGGGCGGTTATCAGCGGTGGATTGACGCGAATGGAGGCAGAGCTACAGCGCTAAGCTCCGCCTCCCCAGGCAGCAAAATTCAAGACTTTGAAAGTTGTAGATTTTTGCCCCGGGCATTTGGGGGTTATAAAACCCTCGTTCTGCCGCGGGAATGCGGCGTTTTAGCACTGGCAATATTCCTTAAGCTAAATAACAGCTAAAACTAGTTTTTAAAATGGCTTCAGAATCTCTTTAAATGGAAATAAATATGGCAGCCTCCATATCACTTGTCACCTCTGGTTCTCTATAAAGTCCTCATTCACCCACTCACATTGTTTCATTCTCAATAAAGGTGAAAAGAGGACTATGCCATTACACAATTTTCATATGTGATGCAGCTTTTACTGAGATAAATAAAGCAGTGTCTGGGTAGCCAAGGTGCAGAGCTCGGAGCGCCTAAAAGGGACACTTTTTTTAGACACTGCTTTATTTGATCTGAGGAAGCGGACTGTGCTCCGCGAAATGCGTTATCATTTTTGTGTCTGATTATAAAAATTTCTTATATTGGCGTTGCCCCTTCTTCTTACAAGTAAGCCATTTTACTGTATATTTATTACATCCATGGTTATTTTTTGGGGCGCCTGGAGTTCTGGAAACAAAGGGGGAGGCTAAGTCAACACTCTGTTTCAAAGCCACGCCCCTCTGACAGGCACAGGACACTTGGAGAGGAACAGTGTGCATGATGGGGTGTGTGTGGGAGAGGTGTTAATACTAATAGTTCCAAGCTGCAGGAGGATTCATTTGACATCACACTCAGTGCAGGTTTTAGCCCAGTTTCAAAGCCACACAGTATCGGTGCCTGTGAAAGTTTGCTGAACCACTCAGCAGTTCAAGGGACGTTCATTTATATGCCTATTACACAAATGCGTTCATTTCTGCTCATAATCAAGTGTTAAATAATGCAAAACCTTTTCTCCCTGTGAAAGGATGCCTAAAAATATATTCTAAAAATGGGGGAGCAGGCATGTGTAAGCAGCAGTGCTCCTGCCTACCGCTCCCACCTTTTCTGTTCCCCCTCCGTTGGATGAAGGACGCGCGCTGCCGGGCCAATGCTTGCGCTCTCGTGTGCGACCTGGCCAACCCAAAAGGAGGTACGTGGCAAAGGGGGGGGGGGGGGAGGGGGATGGGCAATTGCCAGCCAACGTTTTTAGAATATGCTTTGATTCTAGTATCCTTTTAAGAGGAACTTTAGTGAAAGATAGCAGTAGAGGTCAAGAAATGATTGGTATTTGCCATTTAATTCATTCATGTTGTTTGATCCACCTTCACCCTGCAGGTCATCATTTTTACTGCTGGCAGACAAGAAAAAATAACATCACCAGCCGCATTATCTATAAATGCACCCACTAACAATGTGATAGGCTAGAAGTTTTTTTTTCTATGTTTACAGATGCACAGAGAGAGATACTGCTTGCTTTGAAATTGGAAACAGTTTCCCACGATGCAGTGAGGTTCACAGACAGGAAACCCACAGGGCCATGGCCCTGACATCACATTGTGGGGGGGATTTCACAACAATATCAGTCACTCAGACATCCCTCGTGATCAATTCAAGAAAAAGTTAACGTTTCTAGTGAGAAAGGGAGTATCAGCTACTGATTGGGATGAAGTTTAATATTGGTTTAAAGTTCCTCTTTAAGAGGAGCTGTCAGCTATACTATCTCAGAAAAAAACACACACACACACATATATATATATATATATATATATATATGTAGATAAATATTTGCTCTACTTACATAACACATGTATTGCCCAGTCCACATTTTGATGTTAGTGATTTTTGAAGCCAATCCTGATGTCATTTCCTCCCTTACTCTCCTCTGCCTGATTGTGTATGCATTGCCCGCCCTTCACTATAGAAAGTGCATCATCTCAGCATGAGAGATATTGGCCAATCAGAGAGGAACAGAGGTGTGGGAGGGGAAAACAGGAGGGAAAGAGGCTTCAGCCAATCAGGCTGCATTAGTTAAGTCTGAGGGGAAAGTAGAGAAGCAAAAAAGGACAACCCAGCATGCCCTGCAACTTCCTTAGTGCGGCAATGTACCAAATAAGAGTCAGGTAAACTGGGGAATGATCATTTATCAACAAGAAAAGTAATAGTGATTTTAACTTTTGGATTGCCTGGTTAGCATCCTTATTACTTGTTTACCAGATAGAAATAAAGAATTGATTTTTGATTTTATGCCCGACAGTTACTCTTTAAATCTTTTTGAAATTGGAGATAACGAGAAATCAGCAAAACTTGCAGAGAGAACAGGTGTGACGGGTACCGGACAAGTTTGCTGAACCCCCCAGCGAGTTAAATACAATAATCCCGCACAGGCATAACTCATTATACTGTTTCAGGTTCACCTTTAGACCTTTGATTTGCTTTTATGTGGCTGTGTATAACAAAGACATCAGCGACAGCATGATCCAGCGGCTTCTGTGCACCGAGGTCAGTGTCATTTTTCATGTCACCTTATCTCGGAGAACCGGTAGCTGTGTATATGGAAAGACAAATGTGTGATCTTGTGTTGCATCAGCAATGTCAGCAGCGTTCAGCCCGTCTGCTGTGATCCCTCAATGTTTGCTTATGGAGGTTTCCCTACCCGTATGTAATCACTGCATTGTAATACGAGCGTGAGGGCTGAAGGCAGAAAAACAAGTTCTCATCACTGGGAACCGCATCCTGTCCAGGGTGAGGCGGAGCTGGATGCTGGGAAAGGTCACCAATGGGCACAGAGGAACATCACTGAGTGTGTTTTACTCTAGAATTTATGGGGGCTGTAATTCGTTAAACAGGTGGCACTCCGCCCTCCTCCTTGGCGATGCAGTTGTGGCCATTTTACTAAAGTCTTTCGAAGCCCTTCGGCCGCCCCCGCCTGCCCGCCCCTCAGCTTATCAGCCCCCAATTAGGCTTCCGCTGCCGAACTGGGGGCGGGGCCACAGGAAGACAGGTGGGCCAGAGATTTGGCAGAGTTTTGTAAAAAAAAAAAAAAAAAAAAAAAAAGCCTGCCCTGGCCACTTTTCTGTGAGTAGGAAGCGATCACCTCTGGAATAATGGCCCTGCAGGTAAGTCATAAACCCCAAGATCCCCAATCCTGAATCACTGAAGCCAATTTAAAGTGAAGTAAAAACAAAGAAGACAGATACTTACTTAAATTGGATCGGAGATAAACTTTTACTCATTGCATAATTGTGTTCCTTTTATATAGTTTATATGGCATTACTCAAGCCAAATACTTTTTTTTATGGTTTTAATACCCTAATTCCCTATAAACTAAACAAGCCTCGCCCACAGCTTCTCCAGTTCCTTGGCACTGTAGCAAGGGCTTATGGGAGCTCAGTCTGGGCAGGAGGAGGAGGAGGTTACTAGCCTGAGATTTCAGAGGCAGAGGGGAGGAGGAGAGGGGAGTAAAGTTTTCACAGGCTGAGGGCTGGAGATACAGAGCAGCTTGCTGGTGTGTAATGATCACAAGCAGAACATAGCTGCCCTCATTGTATCACATGAATAATCATATACTGTTGAAGCTGTTTGCAGCTAGATATGCTGTGTAAACCATCTAAACTTTAGATAAGATATATAGACACGTTACTTGTTATAGTTAGTTTTTTGTCTCGGATCCACTTTAAGGAGAGGGAAGGCTCTGGGTCTATAGAGCCTTTCTGTTCCTCTCCTCATCCCGTCGTTCCAATGCTGTGTTCTTGTTCCCATCTTCCACTGCGGGAGGCTATGGAAGCGTAAGTGCTCCCGCGGGTGGGCGGTTGCATACTGCACGTGTGTGAGAGCACGAGAAAGCACGCAAGCACTCGGGCCCCCAAAGACTTCCGAGGCTCCCACGGCAGGACAGAGCAGGATTCGACCGATCGGTCAAATACTGCTACCGGGGGGTGACAGCCCTGGAAAGAGGGGACCATGAGAGGGACAGGAAGACTCTATAGGACCCAGAGCCTCCCCCTCTCCTTAGGTAAGTATCTGTTTTGGTTTTTTACTTCACTTTACATTCAGACAGAGCCCGATATGAGAGTCTTATACTGGAAGGGTCTGATGGAATAGAAATGATGCAATTTTATTTTGATACGTAAAGGAAAAAGAGATTTTTTTCCCAGCAAATCCAGGTGGCGTGTCAGACCTTCCTGTGCTGGAAGTGGATATTCTTCCATAGTAGATCTGAATGCTTCTAGCAATTCCTTCCTGGTAAGAATAAATTATCAGAATTGAGAGCAGGGTCGCTTTTCCACAGCCAGCCATTACTATGGAGGACATTCATATCAGGAACACTTTAATTTGAGACACTACAATGATGGACACTAAAATGAGGAGCATTTTATAAAAACACTATAATGGGGAACATTTAAATGAGACGCTTGGCTCTTCTACTGACCACATATGCCATTGCTCCGTTGTTATTTCCTGATGAAGCGGGAACAAACCTGCGAAACGCGTTGCATTGTCCCCCAGAGTATGTAAATAAACGTTTTGTATTTGACAAACACATTAGCAAATTTTTGTGTCTGCTTGGAGGAGGTAAGTCCACCACTGCCTCTTCATGGTTTAAACATTTTAGATACTTTTATCCTTTTGGCGCCTCTGTATCCATACTGCGCTATATCAAGTCCACCCCTGGTGGAGGGGTGTTACTCCCTTGTTTTCCTCATCTATGGAGAGAGATTTCTTAATCCTGAGTGGGGTCAGGTCTAATCTCCCCACCTGCCTATACAGTGGTTGCCTTGGAGGTAACCCTGCTGAGTATAGCTTATTACTCTATCATACTTCATTTCCACTACCAGTACATACTACACTATATTTGGCTCTTGGTATCCCTATTCTGTGTAACATTTAAATGAGGTACAGTAAAATTGGTAACACTATAGTAAGGAACACCATAATGGGGGAGAGCTGCCGCCCCATTTCCCTGATTGGAGGAGAGCAAATTTGCCCAGTGGACCCAGCGCTTTCCTATGGGGCCAAAGCAAACTTGCCCATTTTCAACTTTGATCACATTTGTCCATTATGTAACGCAGCGGACAGCCCAGACCTGCACAATTTTTTCAGACAGTGGACAAAAATGGTCGCCGATTACCTTTCCTGTTTAGGCTGTTCGTGTTCTACGCCATCTTGGATGTCATGAGGACCGAGAAGAAACCAAGAGAAGCCCTGACAGCACTGTCAGCACTTTGCAGCATTTTCAGACAACTTTTTTTTACTTTCTATTGAAAGCTATCTGACAGACACTAGTGTGGACCACCTAATTTCCGGGCTGTAGGCGTAATCCGAACTCTATAAAAAAGCCAACTACAATCACAATTTCTAACAGCTATCATTTGAAAAATCTTTTGTGCGGCTGTCCTTACAGTCATAAGACCTCTACAGCCTTAGCCACTTCCTGATAGCAGAGCTGAGGTCTTAAAATTGGTCCCACCTACTTCCTGCAATCTACAAAGTCCCACCTCCTCATGTACACTCATAAATTTTACTGTAATGCAGGGAATCTGGGAATTATAGTCAGACATCTATTGTTTTTCCCACCATGGGTCTCAGGCAGTCACACCTGACTGACACGCCCAGCATGTGCATCCAGAGAGGAGAAAAAGCAAGTTGAAGCACAGTTCCAAGCCCATGAAACAGGTATTCTGCCCACCACTTTACTCCTACACGCCGACTTCGCATCTGCTGCAGAATTTGCCTTGTTCGATGTGTGGGTTTGGTTGGCCTGTAACGTGAAAATAGTTTAATGAACAGAGGGCCAATGTGCCGTACGTGTGATGACTGCAGAATAGGACCTTCACCCCACAAAGGAGCAGCAAACATCAAAGGACACGTATTTCCATCTTATGCAAATAAAACCGGTTTTCCCTGTTCCGGCCGCGGCCTGAGGGCTTTGCTGGATCTTTGAACTCCCTGCCAGTCTGGTTTCCAGGCCTCTGGTTTGTAACGCCTTCTGCATGTGCAGACTCTGCATAGCGCATTTAGGGAGTACTTCCCGCCAGAAGAGAACACCCAAACATGGCAATCTCCTGCAGAGAGAGATGAGCAGGAAGTAAGCAGACCTGCAGGAATGCTGGGAACTCTCTACTTCACAGAAGAAGGAAATGCGGGCGGTTGCCTCTTCTTTGCCTCAGGAGGTTCTTGTGTTAACTCCGCACGTGCTGGCCTTCGCTGCTTCCACAAATATTCACATTTAATGCCAGAGTTGCCTTCTAGAAATGTGCAGGTTATCCAATAACTTCTATAAACAAAAGGTGGCGTAGTGGTTTGCGCTCTCGTCAGTGGCGTAACTACAGTTGATGGCGCCACCCCCCCAGCGAAACTTTGCGCGTGAAAATTTGCGTTTGCGCAGCGAAAATTCACAATTGCGCGCAAAACGCTACTGCAACCGTGATAGCAGTTATCGCGGTTTAGTGAATCAAGCCCAATATATGCTGTAGAGCGCTACGGAGGATGTCAGCACTATACAAATTGTAACTAGAGAAAAAATACCCTTAAAGAGAACCCGAGGTGGGTTTGAAGGATATTATCTGCATACAGAGGCTATATCTGCCTATACAGCCCAGCCTCTGTTGCTATCCCAAACCCCCCTAAGGTCCCCCTGCACTCTGCAATCCCTCATAAATCACAGCCACGCTGCTGACAAACAGCTTGTCAGAGCTGGCTGTGTTTATCTCTATAGTGTCAGTCTGCTGCTCTCCCCGCCTCCTGCAGAACTCCGGTCCCCGCCTGCATCCCTTTCCTCCCTGCTGATTGGAGGGAAGGGACGGGGGCAGAGACCGGAGCTATGCAGGAGGCGCAGGAGCAGCTGAGACTGACACTACAGATGTAAACACAGCCTCACAGCATGGCTGTGATTTATGAGGGATTACAGAGTGCAGGGGGACCTTAGTGGTCCCCCCCCCCCCCCCCAGTGATGCCTAGCCTAGGCTATGATGTCATAGCATTCTACCCCAGAGGACTCTGGGAGACCAGGTGCTCAGTTCAATCATCCCATCTGTGATGTTTTTAACTATCTAAGAAAAGGGAGAGGAACGATTTTACAATGGCAAGCAAGCATTGACTAGGCAGTACGGGGATGTTAGCTGGGGATGGACTGGCTGCACAGCCAGCTGGAGAGGACGGTTAGTCCCTAGGCAGTATGGTGACATTAGCTGGTAGTGGACTGGCTGCACAGCCAGCTGGAGAGGACGGTCAGTGCCTAGGCAGGATACATTAGCTGGGAGTGGACTGGCTGCACAGCCGGCTGGGGAGGATGGTCAGTCCCTAGGCAGTATGGTGACATTAGCTGGGATTGGACTGGCTGCACAGCCGGCTGGAGAGGACGGTCAGTGCCTAGGCAGTATGGTGACATTAGCTGGGAGTGGACTGGCTGCACAGCCGGCTGGAGAGGACGGTCAGTGCATAGGCAGGATACATTAGCTGGGAGTGGACTGGCTGAACAGCCGGCTGGAGAGGACGGTCAGTGCCTAGGCAGTATGGTGACATTAGCTGGGAGTGGACAGGCTGCACAGCCGGCTGGAGAGAACGGTCAGTGCCTAGGCAGTATGGTGACATTAGCTGGGAGTGGACTGGCTGCACAGCCGGCTGGAGAGAACGGTCAGTGCCTAGGCAGTATGGTGACATTAGCTGGGAGTGGACTGGCTGCACAGCCGGCTGGAGAGGACGGTCAGTGCCTAGGCAGTATGGTGACATTAGCTGGGAGTGGACTGGCTGCACAGCCGGCTGGAGAGGACGGTCAGTGCCTAGGCAGTATGGTGACATTAGCTGGGGATGGACAGGCTGCACAGCCGGCTGGGGAGGACGGTCAGTGCCTAGGCAGTATGGTGACATTAGCTGGTAGTGGACTGGCTGCACAGCTGGCTGGAGAGAACGGTCAGTGCCTAGGCAGTATGGTGACATTAGCTGGGAGTGGACTGGCTGCACAGCCGGCTGGGGAGGACGGTCAGTGCCTAGGCAGTATGGTGACATTAGCTGGTAGTGGACTGGCTGCACAGCTGGCTGGAGAGGACGTCAGTGCCTAGGCAGTATGGTGACATTAGCTGGAAGTGGACAGGCTGCACAGCCGGCTGGGGAGGACGTCAGTGCCTAGGCCAGGCTGCACAGCCGGCTGGAGAGGACCTCAGTGCCTAGGCAGTATGGTGACATTAGCTGGGAGTGGACTGGCTGCACAGCCGGCTGGAGAGGACGGTCAATCCCTAGGCAGGTGACATTAGCTGGGAGAGGACTGGCTGCACAGCCGGCTGGAGAGGACGGTCAGTGCCTAGGCAGTATGGTGACATTAGCTGGGAGTGGACTGGCTGCACAGCCGGCTGGAGAGGATGGTCAGTCCCTAGGCAGGTGACATTAGCTGGGAGAGGACTGGCTGCACAGCCGGCTGGAGAGGACGGTCAGTGCCTAGGCAGTATGGTGACATTAGCTGGGAGTAGACTGGCTGCACAGCCGGCTGGAGAGGATGGTCAGTCCCTAGGCAGGTGACATTAGCTGGGAGAGGACTGGCTGCACAGCCGGCTGGAGAGGACGGTTAGTCTCTAGGCAGTATGGTGACATTAGCTGGGAGTGGACTGGCTGCACAGCCGGCTGGAGAGGATGGTCAGTCCCTAGGCAGGTGACATTAGCTGGGAGAGGACTGGCTGCACAGCCGGCTGGAGAGGACGGTTAGTCCCTAGGCAGGTGACATTAGCTGGGAGTGGACTGGCTGCACAGCCGGCTGGAGAGGACGTCAATCCCTAGGCAGGTGGCATTAGCTGGGAGTGGACTGGCTGCACAGCCGGCTGGAGAGGACGGTTAGTCCCTAGGCAGTATGGTGACATTAGCTGAGAGTGGACCGGCTGCCTCTGCTGGCTGCAGTATTGGAGCATTCACACTGCAGTGATTGAGGAGTCACCGTCCTCCTGTATATAAATACAGCATCTTCTCTGAAGGTCCCTCCCTTGTCTGCAGCCCTGTCATATTGCAGTAGAAACATCCCACCCTGTCTGCAGCTCTGTGCTGGGATCCTGACATCTCTGCAGGAGCGGCTGGGATGTGTCCCCCATCATTTCTCTACGTGCCTTTGTCTGGCTTGGAAAATAACTGCTGACCGGTTGCCATGGCTAATAGCACCGTTTTTCCTCTGCAGTTTTCATAAATGCAGCTCTGTATTCATTGTCACTCTTCTCCTTTGTCTATCGCTCTATTCACTGCTCTTATCCTTTCTGTCTTCATCGCTGTCTTTCTCAGCTCCTACCTCTTGTCTGTTCCTTATTCTTTACCCCCCACGCCTCTCTTCTTTACTCTTCTCTGTCTGTCTCTGTCATTTTTGTTTTTTTTCTCTCTTTCTGTCTCCCTGTCTTTCTGCCACTCACTCTTTCTCCTGCTTTCTCTCATTCACTCTCTATTACTTTTTCTCTATCTGTATTCTCTGTGTCTCTCTCCTCTTCTCTGTCATTTTCTGTGATCTTGTCTTCCTCTCTGCCTTCCCCCTCAGTCACTCTCTGTCTCTTATTAGCTGTGGTTGCCACATATTATTATTATTTTGTATTTTTAGAACACTGGTATCTCCTGCAGCACATTACAGAGTACGTAGTCATGTCACTGACTGTCCTCAGAGGAGCTCACACTCTAATCCTACCATAGTCCTAGTCTAATGTCCTACCATATTATTATTATGTATTTATATAGCACTGACATCTTCTGCAGCACATTACAGAGTACATAGTCATGTCACTGACTGTCCTCAGAGGAGCTCACACTCTAATCCTACCATAGTCATAGTCTAATGTCCTACCATATTATTATTATGTATTTATATAGCACTGACATCTTCTGCAGCACATTACAGAGTACATAGTCATGTCACTAACTGTCCTCAGAGGGGCTCACACTCTAATCCTACCATAGTCATAGTCTAATGTCCTACCGTATTATTATTATGTATTTATATAGCACTGACATCTCCTGCAGCACTTTACAGAGTACATAGTCATGTCACTGACTGTCCTCAGAGGAGCTCACACTCTAATCCTACCATAGTCATAGTCTAATGTCCTACCATATTATTATTATGTATTTATATAGCACTGACATCTTCTGCAGCACATTACAGAGTACATAGTCATGTCACTAACTGTCCTCAGAGGGGCTCACACTCTAATCCTACCATAGTCATAGTCTAATGTCCTACCGTATTATTATTATGTATTTATATAGCACTGACATCTCCTGCAGCACTTTACAGAGTACATAGTCATGTCACTGACTGTCCTCAGAGGAGCTCACAATCTAATCCTACCATAGTCATAGTCTAATGTCCTACCTTATTATTATTATGTATTTATATAGCACTGACATCTCCTACAGCACTGTACAGAGTACATAGTCCTGTCACTGACTGTCCTCAGAGGAGCTCACACTCTAATCCTACCATAGTCCTAGTCTAATGTCCTACCATATTATTATTATGTATTTATATAGCACTGACATCTTCTGCAGCACATTACAGAGTACATAGTCATGTCACTGACTGTCCTCAGAGGAGCTCACACTCTAATCCTACCATAGCCATAGTCTAATGTCCTACCATATTATTATTATTATGTATTTATATAGCACTGACATCTTCTGCAGCACATTACAGAGTACATAGTCATGTCACTGACTGTCCTCAGAGGAGCTCACACTCTAATCCTACCATAGTTATTGTCTAATGTTCTACCATTTTAGCAAAACTGATGTCGAAAACAAAATGGCCGTATTTGATCACTACTGTGGTTATGAAGGCACACATTGTTGTATAGGTTTTTTGTTTTTTTCTTGTTTTGTCAATAAAAACGACAATACCAATATCATAAAAGCATTCACTCTGAGGGGATAAGGAGTGGACACCAGCGGTATAGTATACTGCTTACCGGCTGTAAGCGGTATATAAGATGACACGTCTGCCTGAAGAAGGGTGAGTTTGAAGGGTGGCGGCTGCTGGACTGACTTAGGGTGGGCGTGTCAGAACCAGGGAGATAAAAGAGCCGCTATGTGAGAATGGGAAGATGTGACTCGGGTGGCTGTGAGGAGATAATTAGAAGAGAGCAGATTGCATGTAGGATGCTTTCTGGAAAGTACTTTGGTGATGTATAGTGGAGCCAGATTGGAAAGCTTCATAAAGCATTGTACACACACTAGACGGAACTCGGTGGAGACGGCTATCTGGTCGCCACTACAGCTGAGAATCTAACATGTGTACCCCAACATCGTCTCTCCTCCCCTCCCCATAATAACAGTGTGTGTTGCCTGGCTGTAGCTGAGAGATGTACTCAGAATTAACCCATGGCCAGAACTGTCAGCCTAGGGATCGAGTCCCAATCCCAGTGGGTGACAGTAATAGTGGGTGTGCCTGGGGAGGTATTACAAAAAATTAAAATACATATCTAAGAAGAAAAATGCCTCTGGATTCTGCAGAGACCTCCCGCATTCTCCTGGCCCCCTACTGTTTCCGCGCATTGGACCCCTGGAATATATGAGACAAGGGCTTGATGCATATGTTGATGTGGCTGCACTCCTTGCCATGCTTACGTAGGCACAGAATGGCTGCGCTCATGCATGAAGAGGAGTAAAAGCGTGAACTTCAAAAAGATCCCAGGCGGTGGTGGTCTGAGGATGTCATGGAAAGCCTCTGGAGGATCCTGGGCAGTGGTGGTGGCCTGTAGGAAGATGTGGAAAGCCTCTGGAGGATCCTGGGCAGTGGTGGTGGTCTGTAGGAGGACGTGGAAAGCCTCTGGAGGATCCTGGGCAGTGGTGGTGGTCTGTAGGAAGACGTGGAAAACCTCTGGGGGATCCTGGGCAGTGGTGGTGGTCTGTAGGAAGACGTGGAAAGCCTGTGAAGGATCCTGGGCAGTGGTGGTGGTCTGTAGGAAGACGTGGAAAGCCTCTGGAGGATCCTGGGCAGTGGTGGTGGCCTGTAGGAAGATGTGGAAAGCCTCTGGAGGATCCTGGGCAGTGGTGGTGGCCTGTAGGAAGATGTGGAAAGCCTCTGGAGGATCCTGGGCAGTGGTGGTGGTCTGTAGGAGGACGTGGAAAGCCTCTGGAGGATCCTGGGCAGTGGTGGTGGTCTGTAGGAAGACGTGGAAAACCTCTGGGGGATCCTGGGCAGTGGTGGTGGTCTGTAGGAAGACGTGGAAAGCCTGTGGAGGATCCTGGGCAGTGGTGGTGGTCTGTAGGAAGATGTGGAAAGCCTCTGGAGGATCCCGGGCAGTGGTGGTGGTCTGTAGGAGGATGTGGAAAGCCTGTGGAGGATCCTGAGCAGTGGTAGTGGCCTGTAGGAAGATGTGGAAAGCTTCTGGAGGATCCTGGGCAGTGGTGGTGGTCTGTAGGAAGACGTGGAAAGCCTCTGGGGGATCCTGGGCAGTGGTGGTGGTCTGTAGGAAGACGTGGAAAGCCTCTGGGGGATCCTGGGCAGTGGTGGTGGTCTGTAGGAGGATGTGGAAAGCCTGTGGAGGATCCTGAGCAGTGGTAGTGGCCTGTAGGAAGATGTGGAAAGCTTCTGGAGGATCCTGGGCAGTGGTGGTGGTCTGTAGGAAGACGTGGAAAGCCTCTGGGGGATCCTGGGCAGGGGTGGTGGTCTGTAGGAGGACGTGGAAAGCCTCTGGAGGATCCTGAGCAGTGGTAGTGGCCTGTAGGAAGATGTGGAAAGCTTCTGGAGGATCCTGGGCAGTGGTGGTGGTCTGTAGGAAGACGTGGAAAGCCTCTGGGGGATCCTGGGCAGTGGTGGTGGTCTGTAGGAGGATGTGGAAAGCCTGTGGAGGATCCTGAGCAGTGGTAGTGGCCTGTAGGAAGATGTGGAAAGCCTCTGGAGGATCCTGGGCAGTGGTGGTGGTCTGTAGGATGACGTGGAAAGCCTGTGGAGGATCCTGAGCAGTGGTAGTGGCCTGTAGGAAGATGTGGAAAGCCTCTGGAGGATCCTGGGCAGTGGTGGTGGTCTGTAGGATGACGTGGAAAGCCTGTGGAGGATCCTGAGCAGTGGTAGTGGCCTGTAGGAAGATGTGGAAAGCCTCTGGAGGATCCTGGGCAGTGGTGGTGGTCTGTAGGATGACGTGGAAAGCCTGTGGAGGATCCTGAGCAGTGGTGATGGTCTGTAGGAGGACGTGGAAAGCCTGTGGAGGATCCTGAGCAGTGGTAGTGGCCTGTAGGAAGATGTGGAAAGCCTCTGGAGGATCCTGGGCAGTGGTGGTGGTTTGTAGGATGACGTGCAAAGCCTCTGGAGGATCCTGGGCAGTGGTGGTGGTCTGTAGGAGGACGTGGAAAGCCTGTGGAGGATCCTGGGCAGTGGTGGTGGTCTGTAGGAAGACGTGGAAAGCCTGTGGAGGATCCTGAGCAGTGGTGTTGGCCTGTAGGAAGACATGGAAAGCCTCTGGAGGATCCTGGGCAGTGGTGGTGTCTGTAGGAAGATGTGGAAAGCCTCTGGAGGATCCTGGGCAGTGGTGGTGGTCTGTAGGAAGCTGTGGAAAGCCTCTGGAGGATCCTGGGCAGTGGTGGTGGTCTGTAGGATGACGTGGAAAACCTGTGGAGGATCCTGAGCAGTGGTGATGGTCTGTAGGAGGACGTGGAAAGCCTGTGGAGGATCCTGAGCAGTGGTAGTGGCCTGTAGGAAGATGTGGAAAGCCTCTGGAGGATCCTGGGCAGTGGTGGTGGTTTGTAGGATGACGTGGAAAGCCTCTGGAGGATCCTGGGCAGTGGTGGTGGTCTGTAGGAGGACGTGGAAAGCCTGTGGAGGATCCTGGGCAGTGGTGGTTGTCTGTAGGAAGACGTGGAAAGCCTGTGGAGGATCCTGAGCAGTGGTAGTGGCCTGTAGGAAGATGTGGAAAGCCTCTGCAGGATCCTGGGCAGTGGTGGTGGTCTGTAGGATGACGTGGAAAGCCTGTGGAGGATCCTGAGCAGTGGTAGTGGCCTGTAGGAAGATGTGGAAAGCCTCTGGAGGATCCTGGGCAGTGGTGGTGGTCTGTAGGATGACGTGGAAAGCCTGTGGAGGATCCTGAGCAGTGGTGATGGTCTGTAGGAGGACGTGGAAAGCCTGTGGAGGATCCTGAGTAGTGGTGGCCTGTAGGAAGATGTGGAAAGCCTCTGGAGGATAGAGTTGGGCCGAACGGTTCGCCTGCGAACGGTTCCATGGGAACTTCAGTGGTTCGCGTTCGCGTCCCGCAGGCGAACCTTTGCGGAAGTTCGGTTCGCCCCATAATGCACATGGAGGGTCAACTTTGACCCTCTACATCACAGTCAGCAGGCCCAGTGTAGCCAATTAGGCTACACTAGCCCCTGGAGCCCCACCCCCCCTTATATAAGGCAGGCAGCGGCGGCCATTACGGTCACTCGTGTGCTGCCTGCGTTAGTGAGAGTAGGGCGAGCTGCTGCAGACTGTCTCTCAGGGAAAGATTAGTTAGGCTTAACTTGTTCCTGTCTGGCTGCATACCTGTTCTGTGAACCCACCACTGCATACCTATGCTGTGAACCCACCACTGCATACCTGTGCTGTGAACCCACCACTGCATACCTGTGCTGTGAACCCACCACTGCATACCTGTGCTGTGAACCCACCACTGCATACCTGTGCTGTGAACCCACCACTGCATACCTGTTCAGTGAACCTGCCACTGCATACCTGTTCTGTTCAGTGGACCCGCCACTGTATACCTGTTCATTGAACCCACCACTGCATACCTGTGCTGTGAACCCACCACTGCATACCTGTTCTGTGAACCCACCACTGCATACCTGTTCAGTGAACCCGCCACTGCATACCTGTTCTGTTCAGTGGACCCGCCACTGTATACCTGTTCAGTGAACCCGCCACTGCATACCTGTTCTGTTCAGTGGACCCGCCACTGTATACCTGTTCAGTGAACCCACCACTGCATACCTGTGCTGTGAACCCACCACTGCATACCTGTTCTGTGAACCCACCACTGCATACCTGTTCAGTGAACCCGCCACTGCATACCTGTTCTGTTCAGTGGACCCGCCACTGTATACCTGTTCAGTGAACCCGCCACTGCATACCTGTTGTGTTCAGTGAACCTGCCACTGCATACCTGTTCTGTGAACCCGCCACTGTATACCTGTTCTGTTTAGTGAACCCACCACTGCATACCTGTTCAGTGAACCCGCCACTGCATACCTGTTCTGTTCAGTGGACCCGCCACTGTATACCTGTTCAGTGAACCCGCCACTGCATACCTGTTGTGTTCAGTGAACCTGCCACTGCATACCTGTTCTGTGAACCCGCCACTGTATACCTGTTCTGTTTAGTGAACCCGCCACTGCATACCTGTTCTGTTCAGTGGACCCGCCACTGTATACCTGTTCAGTGAACCCGCCACTGTATACCTGTTCTGTTTAGTGAACCCGCCACTGCATACCTGTTCTGTTCAGTGGACCCGCCACTGTATACCTGTTCAGTGAACCCGCCACTGCATACCTGTTGTGTTCAGTGAACCTGCCACTGCATACCTGTTCTGTGAACCCGCCACTGTATACCTGTTCTGTTTAGTGAACCCGCCACTGTATACCTGTTCTGTTTAGTGAACCCGCCACTGTATACCTGTTCTGTTTAGTGAACCCGCCACTGCATACCTGTTCTGTTCAGTGGACCCGCCACTGTATACCTGTTCAGTGAACCCGCCACTGCATACCTGTTGTGTTCAGTGAACCTGCCACTGCATACCTGTTCTGTTTAGTGAACCCACCGCATCAGTGCGCATACCTGTGCAGTTAAGTGAACCCACCTACCTACGTGAGTGCACGCAGTGTGATATACCACTCCGTGCATACCCGATATGGACAAAACAGGTAGAGGAAGAGGTAGTGCCAGAGCCAGAGGAAGGCCACCCGGCAGGTCTGCGCGAGGTCGTGTAAATGTAATTTCGTGTGGACCTGGCCCACAGTACAGTGCTCGGAAGAAGGCACGTCCCATCACCTCCCAAGATTGTCAGGACGTGGTTGAGTATTTAGCGACACAGAACACCTCATCTTGCTCAGCCACCAGCGCTACTACTAGCACCACTTCCGCTGCATTTGACACTTCGCAAGAATTATTTAGTGTTGAAATCACTGATGCACAGCCATTGTTGTTACAGCCAGATTAATTTTCACCAGCTAATATGTCTGAGGTACGCGGCAACACTATGGATGTAACGTGTCAGGAGGATGAAGGACCTACTGATGGTGCAAGTTTGGATTTGTCTGAGGCAAGCGAAGCTGGGCAGGATGACTACGATGATGACGGTAATAGGGATCCTCTGTATGTTCCCAATAGAGGAGATGAAGAGGGGGACAGTTCAGAGGGGGAGTCAGAGAGTAGTAGGAGGAGAGAAGTTGCTGAAAGAAGCTGGGGCAGCTCTTCGTCAGAAACAGCTGGTGGCAGAGTCCGGCACCATGTATCGCCACCTATGTACAGCCAGCCAACTTGCCCTTCAGCATCAGCTGCTGAGGTCCCCATAGTGCCCACATCCCAGGGTGGCTCAGCGGTGTGGAAATTTTTTAATGTGTGTGCCTCAGATCGGACCAAAGCCATCTGTTCGCTCTGCCAACAAAAATTGAGCCGTGGAAAGGCCAACACTCACGTAGGGACAAGTGCCTTACGAAGGCACCTGGAGAAAAGGCACAAACAGCAATGGGATGGCCACCTGAGCAAAAGCAGCAGCAGCACACAAAAGCAAAGCCACCCTCCTTCTCCTCTTCCTCCTCCATCAGGTGCATTATCTGCTTCTGCCGCTTTCTCCCTTCCACCTTCACAGGCACCCTCCTCCACTCCACCTCTGCCCTTGAGCGGTTCCTGCTCCTCTGCCCACAGCAGCAGTCAGGTGTCCGTGAAGGAAATGTTTGAGCGGAAGAAGCCAATTTCGGCCAGTCACCCCTTTGCCCGGCGTCTGACAGCTGGCGTGGCGGAACTGTTAGCTCGGCAGCTGTTACCATACCGGCTGGTGGACTCTGAGGCCTTCCGTAAATTTGTGGCCATCGGAACACCGCAGTGGAAGATGCCAGGCCGCACTTATTTTTGGAGAAAGGCCATACCCCAACTGCACCGTGAAGTTGAGAGGCAAGTGGTGTCATCTCTTGCGAAGAGCGTTGGGTCAAGGGTACACCTGACCACGGATGCCTGGTCTGCCAAGCACGGGCAGGGCCGCTACATTACCTACACAGCCCATTGGGTGAACCTGGTGGTGAACGATGGCAAGCAGGGCGCAGCGGACCAAATTGTGACACCTCCACGGCTTGCAGGCAGGCCTCCTGCCACCTCCTCTCCTCCTGCTACATGCTCTTCGCTGTCCTCCTCCTCCTTGGCTGAGTGGCAGTTCTCCTCTCCAGCTACACAGCCCCAGCTCCGCAGGGCCTATGCTGCATGCCAGGTACGACGCTGTCACGCCATCTTAGACATGTCTTGTCTCAAAGCGGAGAGTCTCACTGGAGCAGCTCTCCTGGCTGCTCTTAACAAACAGGTGGATGAGTGGCTGACCCCGCACCACCTGGAGATAGGCAACGTGGTGTGCGACAACGGCAGCAATCTGCTTGCCGCTTTGCATATGGGGAAGCTGACACACATACCCTGCATGGCACATGTCATGAATCTAGTGGTTCAAAGATTTGTGGCAAAGTACCCTTAGTTACATAGTTACATAGTTATTTTGGTTGAAAAAAGACATACGTCCATCGAGTTCAACCAGTACAAAGTACAACACCAGCCTGCTCCCTCACATATCCCTGTTGATCCAGAGGAAGGCGAAAAAACCCTTACAAGGCATGGTCCAATTAGCCCCTAAAGGGAAAAATTCCTTCCCGACTCCAGATGGCAATCAGATAAAATCCCTGGATCAACATCATTAGGCATTACCTAGTAATTGTAGCCATGGATGTCTTTCAACGCAAGGAAAGCATCTAAGCCCCCTTTAAATGCAGGTATAGAGTTTGCCATAACGACTTCCTGTGGCAATGCATTCCACATCTTAATCACTCTTACTGTAAAGAACCCTTTCCTAAATAAATGGCTAAAACGTTTTTCCTCCATGCGCAGATCATGTCCTCTAGTCCTTTGAGAAGGCCTAGGGACAAAAAGCTCATCCGCCAAGGTATTATATTGCCCTCTGATGTATTTATACATGTTAATTAGATCCCCTCTAAGGCGTCTTTTCTCTAGACTAAATAAACCCAGTTTATCTAACCTTTCTTGATAAGTGAGACCTTCCATCCCACGCATCAATTTTGTTGCTCGTCTCTGCACCTGCTCTAAAACTGCAATATCTTTTTTGTAATGTGGTGCCCAGAACTGAATTCCATATTCCAGATGTGGCCTTACTAGAGAGTTAAACAGGGGCAATATTATGCTAGCATCTCGAGTTTTTATTTCCCTTTTAATGCATCCCAAAATTTTGTTAGCTTTAGCTGCAGCTGCTTGGCATTGAGTACGATTATTTAACTTGTTGTCAATGAGTACTCCTAAGTCCTTCTCCAAGTTTGATGTCCCCAACTGTTTCCCATTTATTTTGTATGGTGCTAGACCATTAGTACGTCCAAAATGCATGACCTTACATTTGTCAACATTGAATTTCATCTGCCATGTATGTGCCCATATAGCCATCCTATCCAGATCCTGTTGCAATATGACACTATCTTCCTGAGAGTTAATGATTCTGCACAATTTTGTATCATCTGCAAAAATAGCAACATTGCTCACTACTGCATCTACTAGGTCATTAATAAATAAATTGAAGAGCACTGGACCCAGAACAGACCCCTGTGGGACCCCACTGCTAACAGTCTCCCATTTTGAGTATGATCCATTGACCACAACTCTTTGTTTTCTGTCCATTAGCCAGTTCCCTATCCATGAACACAGACTCTTCCCCAGTCCTTGCATTCTCAACTTTTGCACCAGACTTTTGTGGGGAACAGTGTCGAAGGCCTTTGCAAAGTCCAAGTATATCACATCTACAGCATTCCCAATATCCATATTAGCATTCACTACCTCATAAAAGCTGAGCATGTTAGTCAAACAGGACCTGTCTTTAGTAAACCCATGTTGATGCTGAGAAATAAGATTATTTTCTACTATGAAGTCATGTATAGTATCTCTTAGTAACCCCTCAAATAGTTTGCATACAACTGATGTTAAACTTACAGGTCTATAATTTCCTGGATCAGATTTTTTGCCCTTCTTAAATAATGGGAAAACGTGGGCTGTACGCCAATCCACTGGGACTCTGCCAGTTGCAAGAGAGTCACAAAAGATAAGATAAAGGGGTTTATCTATAACTGAACTTAATTCCCTTAGGACCCGAGGATGCATGCCATCCGGGCCAGGTGCCTTGTCTATTTTTAATTTATTTAGTCTTGCCTTCACTTCTTCCTGCGTTAAGTATTTAATATTACAGTTAGAAGATTGAGACTCTTCCGCCTCTGTAGTTTGCAACAGTGCTGTTTCTTTTGTGAAGACAGAAGCAAAGAAAGCATTTAATAACTCTGCCTTACCTTGGTCATCCACCATTGAGTTCCCATCCTCATCCTTTAGGAGTCCTATACAGTCAACCTTTCTTTTTTTAGAGTTAATGTACTTGTAAAACTTTTTTGGGTTAGATTTGATATCCTTAGCGATTTGTTTTTCAGCTTCAATCTTTGCCTGCCTAATTTCTTTTTTACAATTTTTATTGCACTCCTTATAATTGCTTAGTGCAGCCTCGGTCCCCTCCTGTTTTAAGACCTTATAGGCATTCTTTTTCCTCTTCATTTTATCTTTAACCTTTCTATTCATCCATAGAGGCCTTTTTTTATTCCTAGACATTTTGTTTCCATATGGGATATACATACTACAGTATTGATTGAGTATAAGTTTAAAAGCTTGCCATTTCCCTTCAGTGTCTTCCCCTTGTAGTACATTATCCCAGTTCACCAAACTTAGTGCCTGCCTAATTTGAGTGAACTTTGCTTTTCTAAAGTTCATAGTTTTAGTGGTCCCGCTGCCCCTTGGCCTATCAGTCACCAGCTCAAACGTTATCATGTTGTGATCACTATTTCCCAAATGTTCTTGAACCTGCACATTTGATAAATTATCTGGTCTATTAGAAATGATCAGATCCAGTAACGCATTCCCCCTAGTTGGTTCAGTTACCATTTGAGTCAAGTAATTGTCCTGTAGTGCTGCCAGAAATCTGCTGCTTTTACCAGAATGGGTAGCCTCAATACTCCAGTCAATGTCTGGAAAGTTGAAGTCGCCCATAATTATGACCTCATTTTTACCTGCAGCTTTTTCAATCTGCTGTAGTAATCGCAGTTCTGCAGCTTCATTAATAAGAGGTGGCCTGTAGCATACCCCAATAAGCAATTGGCAACTTTTATTTCCACCATGAATATTTACCCAAACGGACTCCACATCTTCGCAATCTTCCTCCATCTCATCGTTGAGGACAGCTGTAAGAGAATTCTTAACAAAGAGACAAACCCCTCCACCTTTTTTCCCTGTTCTATCTCTCCTAAACACATTGTATCCTTTTAAATTAGCTATCCAGTCATGGCTTTCATCCATCCATGTCTCGGTTATTCCCACAATGTCATAGCCTTTGTCATTCAGAATGAACTCTAGTTCGTCTATTTTATTTGCAAGGCTCCGAGCATTGGTTACCATGCACTTTATATTTTTACCACCACATTTACCAATTTTGTTTACATGAAATGGGCTACTGGCTTAGCGAATGTCCTGAAGCAGGCCAGGAAGTTCTGTGGGCATTTGAGGCGGTCTTACACAGCCATGGCACGCTTTGCGGAAATTCAGCGCAAAAACAACATGCCGGTGAGACGCCTCATTTGCGATAGCCCGACTCGCTGGAACTCGACCCTGCTCATGTTCTCCCGCCTGCTAGAACAGAAGAAAGCCGTGACCCACTACCTCTACAACTACAGTAGAATGAAACAGTCTGGGAAGATGGGGATGTTCTGGCCCGACAACTGGACACTGATGGAAAATGCATGCAGGCTCATGCGGCCGTTTGAGGAGGTGACCAACCTGGTGAGCCGCAGTGAGGGCACCATCAGCGACTTTATTCCCTACGCTTACTTCTTGGAGCGTGCTGTGCGTAGAGTGGCGGATGAAGCTGTGAATGAGCGTGACCAGGAACCGTTACGGCAGGAACAGGCATGGGACCAATTTTCATCAGACCCAGCTGTTTCCTCAACACCTGCGGCAGCACAGAGGGGGGAGGAGGAGGAAGAAGAGAAGTCGTGTGCAGAAGACGAGTCAGACTCAGAGGATGATGAGCAAGGTGTTTCTTTGGGGGAGGAGGAGGAGGAGGAGGAGGGGACAGCGGCAGGAGAACAACCTCAGCAGGCATCGCAAGGGGCTTGTGCTGCTCAACCTTCCCGTGGTATTGTTCGCGGCTGGGGGGAGGAGGTTGACTTACCTGACGTCACTGAGGAAGAGCAAGAGGAGATGGAGGGTACTGGATCCGACTTTGTGCAGATGTCGTCTTTTATGCTGTCCTGCCTGTTGAGGGACCCCCGTATAAAAAACCTCAAGGGGAATGAGCTGTACTGGGTGGCCACACTACTAGACCCTCGGTACAGGCACAAAGTGGCGGACCTGTTACCAACTCACCGGAAGGTGGAAAGGATGCAGCACGTGCAGAACCAGCTGTCAACTATGCTTTACAATGCCTTTAAGGGTGATGTGACGGCACAACGCCAGCAAGGTACCACTGCCACTAATCCTCCTCCCGTGTCCACGCAGTCAAAGACAGGACGCTCCAGCGATCTCATGGTGATGTCGGACATGCGGACGTTCTTTAGTCCAACGCCTCGCCGTAGCCCTTCCGGATCCACCCTCCACCAACGCCTGGAACGGCAGGTAGCCGACTACCTGGCCTTAAGTGTGGATGTAGACACTGCTGTGAACAGCGATGAGGAACCCTTGAACTACTGGGTGCGCAGGCTTGACCTGTGGCCAGAACTGTCCCAATTTGCCATCCAACTTCTCTCCTGCCCTGCCGCAAGCGTCCTGTCAGAAAGGACCTTCAGCGCATTGTCACAGAGAAGAGAAGTCGCCTAAGTCACAAAAGTGTTAAGTACCTCACCTTTATCAAAATGAATGAGGCATGGATCCCGGAGGGCTGCTGCCCGCCCCAAGACTAAGTCAGTCCCCGCACACACAGCATCTCTGCCTGCACGCCGTGTGACTGGCTGCCTGGCCTGCCCCAAGAAGACTAAGTCGCTCCCAGTCCCTCCACACAGCATGTCTGCCTGCAGGCCGCTTGACTACCTTCTCCGCCACCACCAACAGGGTCCGGGACTCCAGGCGGATTGCTGAATTTTTTAGGCCGCTGCTAGCAGCGGCCGCTGTAATAATTTTTCTGGTGCGTGTACATGACTGCCTAATTTTTCTGGCTGCACTGCGGGCAGCTGCAACAACAAAAGAAAAGGCATGTACATGCGCCCATTCCCCTTCGTGATCATTACCTTGCCGTGGTGAAGGGGCTTGCGTATCACAATGAAGCAATGACCGGCGCCTAGATGAGTGTCTCGGGGGGCACACCCACGATAATAAGGTCGTTGCCTCATTGTGGTCAGACCAAATTTGATCAGCTGGACAGTCACTGTTCTGTCATTCAGCTACATCAGCCAGGCGACCATATGGGCTGTAAAGCCACCAAAACCTGCACTCTCGCCATGGTGCGCACCAGTCCAGCACGGCCGTCACTACACAAACAGCTGTTTGCGCTGCGTTACACGGTGAGTTTGGTGTGTCAGTGTGAAGCAGTACCTTAATTACACTACCTGATTGATGTATACACATGCAAGATGTTTGAAAGCACTTTAGGCCTGTCATTTAGCATTCAATGTGATTTCTGCACTTAAAACGCTGCTTTGCGTCAAATCCAGATTTTTCCCGGGGACTTTTGGCATGTATCCCACTCCGCCATGCCCCCCTCCAGGTGTTAGACCCCTTGAAACATCTTTTCCATCACTTTTGTGGCCAGCATAATTATTTTTTTTTTCAAAGTTCGCATCCCCATTGAAGTCTATTGCGGTTCGCGAACTTTAACGCGAACCGAACCTTCCGCGGAAGTTCGCGAACCAGGTTCGCAAACCTAAAATCGGAGGTTCGGCCCAACTCTACTGGAGGATCCTGGGCAGTGGTGGTGGTTTGTAGGATGACGTGGAAAGCCTCTGGAGGATCCTGGGCAGTGGTGGTGGTCTGTAGGAGGACGTGGAAAGCCTGTGGAGGATCCTGGGCAGTGGTGGTGGTCTGTAGGAAGACGTGGAAAGCCTGTGGAGGATCCTGAGCAGTGGTGGTGGCCTGTAGGAAGACATGGAAAGCCTCTGGAGGATCCTGGGCAGTGGTGGTGTCTGTAGGAAGATGTGGAAAGCCTCTGGAGGATCCTGGGCAGTGGTGGTGGTCTGTAGGATGACGTGGAAAGCCTGTGGAGGATCCTGAGCAGTGGTGATGGTCTGTAGGAGGATGTGGAAAGCCTGTGGAGGATCCTGAGCATTGGTAGTGGCCTGTAGGAGGACGTGGAAAGCCTCTGGAGGATCCTGGGCAGTGGTGGTGGTCTGTAGGAGGACGTGGAAAGCCTGTGGAGGATCCTGGGCAGTGGTGGTGGTCTGTAGGAAGACGTGGAAAGCCTCTGGTGGATCCTGGGCAGTGGTGGTGTCTGTAGGAAGACGTGGAAAGCCTGTGTAGGACCCTGGGCAGTGGTGGTGTCTGTAGGAAGACGTGGAAAGCCTGTGTAGGATCCTGGGCAGTGGTGGTGGCCTGTAGGAGGATGTGGAAAGCCTCTGGAGGATCCTGGGCAGTGGTGGTGGTCTGTAGGAGGTCGTGGAAAGCCTGTGAAGAATCCAGAGGATTCCCTCTTCTTAGATAAGTATCTATTTTTAATTTTATGCCACCTTTATGCCCCTTGGTAGATTTAACTGAATCATACAGTGAGTGGACAAAAAAATTTGATCTTTCGACTCCATCGCACAAATGCTCAATAGGATTGAGGTCAGGGGACTGACTGGCCATGGAAGCAGGTTGAACTCTGATTTATGTTCCGGAAACCAATTTGAGACCGATCGAGCACGGTGGCAAGGGCCCACAACAGGCATCTTTTCCTATTTTTCTGTGAGACCAAAGGCACTCTTGATGGTCTTCTGCTTCTAAGGCCCATCCTTTGCAAAGTCCATCTTGTTGTGTGTTGGGAAATGCTTTGTGATGCACCTGCACTGATTTCAGCTGACATTTGTTGTGTTGTTGCACTTCTGTTGCTGCAGATTCTGTGTTCTACTCACCTTTCACCTCTCTCCTTCACCAGCCTTTTCAAATAGAATAGTCCTCTTTGCTTAAAGTTTTTCTTCTCGTCTGCTTCTTTCTAAACACCAGAGATACTGTTGGGTAAGAAAATCCTAAGAGTTGTCCTTTCAGAGATGCACCAATGATCATCCCTCGTTCAAAGTCACTTAAAACTTTTGTCTTACCCATTTTGACATTAACTTCCATGATAACTACGTCGTCTGACGCTGAGCGTTTCTTATAAAAGCAACTCTGCATTGTTATGTCACTCTACGTCACTGTTGGACAGGTTTACTTTTAAATAAGGTGAGTCTCTAATTTTTTGGCAACTCCGTCTATATATGATGGACAGCCTGTGCAGGGACTGACACGGAGGAGTAGGGAGGTGACTGAGCAGTGGAGCTTGGCCAGTATACAGACCCTTCTAGTTCTCTCCATTTTTTGCCTGATGAAGCGGGATTGTGACCTGCGAAACGCGTTGCAATTTGGAGCACTCAATAAATGTTATTTTGTTTGAAAATAACCGTTTTCAGTCTGTTTATCTACAAGGGAGTTAAGTCCACCGAAACGTTCCACTTTTAAACGTTTTTATTCTAGTTGGCGCCTCTGTTCAAAAATTTGTATTTTTTCTAGTTCTGGTGGAGGGATGTATCCCCATACTTATTCTATCTACAGAGAGTGATTTCTTATCCTAAAGTGGTCAGGTTCTAATTCTCCCCACCTGCATTGCCAGTGGTTGACTGTGTGGTAACCTTTGTGAGTATAACTCTTGTTGATTTTATTTACAATCACCTGATTGCTATAAATACTTCACTATATTGGGTTCTCGGTCACCTATCTTCGTTTTTCAAGCAGTGGTCAGGATTGCCTGGAAAGGTGCCAATAGCTTCAATAGTAAACCACATTGAAAGGTGTGACAATAGTCCTATCAGCCCAGCAGTTGGCTGATGGTGTAATGGATAAGGGCTCTGCCTCTGACACAGGAGACCAGGGTTCGAATCTCGGCTCTGCCTGTTCAGTAAGCCAGCACTAATTCAGTAGGAGGCCTTTGGCAAGTCTCCCTTACACTGCTACTGCCAATAGAGCGCGCCCTAGTGGCTGCTGCTCTGCTCTGGCGCTTTGAGTCCGCAAGGAGAAAAGCGCAATATAAAAGTTATTTGTCTTGTCTTTGTCTATCAGGATAGGATGAGGGCATGCAGTCCTTTGTTACTTACATCCTGCATCAGAAAGAAACAGATTTGTGAGATATTTTTTAGAACCATGGTACAAGTGGGCGGGGCTCAGACAAAGCTGTCGGAGAGGATCGCAGCTTCCATCTCCAGAGGTCTGTCCTGCAGGAAATAGGCAGTGAGGGAGCTCCTAACTATCTTTCAAATAAGGTAATAAAGAGAAGCTCTGCTACTTAATACTATAGAGATGAACGTAAACTGCAAATTGCAATTACACAAAAGTTCGTGTACATTTTTACAATTACGATTTGAACATTAAACTGATTTTGTGTAATCCATTTTTAATTTTGCTTATTTTTTGTGCAATTTCATGCCGACCTTAGAGGCTAATAGCAAATCCCTCCATACATGCTATCGCCACCAAAATTGCTATGGGCATGTTAAAGAGACACTGAAGCGGAAAAAAAAATATAATATAATGAATTGGTTGTGTACTATGAATAATTACTAGAAGATTAGCAGCAAAGAAAATATTCTCATATTTTTATTTTCAGGTATATAGTGTTTTTTCTAACATTGCATTATTCTATAATATGTGCACATTACACAACACTCAGCATTCAAAATGAGTCTTTCAGAGCAGTCTGTGAAGTAATGACCTCTCCTCTAGCAGAGGAAAAGTAAATAGTCCAGGAACAGTTGAGATAATAAAAGTCAGATAACAGCCCTCTCCACGACTAACTTAGTCAGAGAGCTTAATGGCTTTTTTGCATAGAGATAACAACTGGAGTTTCTCAACTCTTCCTGTACTGGAAACAATTACACTGATGTATCTGATCTTAATGTTTTATTTCTTAGCTGTACTACAGATACAAATCATAATATCATCATTTTTTTTCCGCTTCAGTGTCTCTTTAAGGAGTAGGGTGGGAACAAGGCAATTTGTTTAAAAAGCCTTGTGATTTTTAAGAAAATCGATTTTAAAAATGTAATGGAAGAATGTTTTTTAAACTGTTATTTTTCTGAGTTTAAAAACTATTTTTCCTTTGCATTTCTCAAATCAATCAAACTACAAGGTCTTTTGAAAAACTTTATTTTTGTGCCTTGCTCCCACTCTTCCCCTTAAAGTGGACCTGAACTCTTGCAAAGGACAGAAGGAAAACAGAGAGAAATGAACCCTGTATGTATTTAGAGAGTATAGTCTTTTTAATTCCCCCTCATTTGTATCTAATCACAAGTTGTAATTTGATCTCTCCCCTGTGTCACATGACTGCCACGGCAGATAAGGCAGATAAGCTCATTTGAAAGCACCAGAAGTTAACAATATGTCTGCTTCCATAAATCAGGAAATAGAAACTGTGCAAATTTATTTTAGGATTTGTATCAGCTGTAACAAAAAAAAGTTATTGTTTAAAGGGTATTATGCTGCTGCTTATCTTTAGTCCGAGTTCAGGTCTGCTTTAACAATTTTTGGGGCTTTGCTGTTAACCTCTAAAGTTGGCACGAAATTACGTGAAATTGCCAAATTACGGATCCTGGTTACATTTACAAATGGAATTATGATTTTACCCAATGGCCTTGATTCATAAAGCATTCCCCCATGCGGTAATGCTGGAAACAGCTGACTTTTTCTCGAGCACTTAGGAAAGTGTCAATTCATAAAAGGTGTTACCGCATGAAAAACTCAAATTACTGAGCAGTGAGGTAAATTACCAACTTCAGCGGTGAACTCCTTCAGCGCATGTCAGTAAATGTCAGGAAATGTCGATGCATAAAAGATTAGAGCAAGTGGTATTGCCACGGAGAATACCGCCTGCTGTGAGGCGGTAATAACACTGATAACAGTGCAATGAGAGGGCCCTGGACTGTGTAAAAAGCCAGCAGCAGAGCATCTGAACAAACAAGGCTTCTCGGAATACCCCAGGCTGTGTTTTTAACCTCTTGGGTACCTGTTTCAGATGTTATTTCACATCAGAAAGCCTGGCATGTGTAAAGTTTCTTGAAGTTCTTCTAAGCTGTGGCAATTAAATATATTGTTTAGAAAGACTAATAGACAGATTCAGAGCAGATTCAGGGCAAGCAGAGGCAGTATAACTAAACATGCATCTAAACGGGAGTTGGGTTGGGGATGCCCCTTTTATTGTAATGCTGTCTCTGCACCTCATACCGACAGCTCAGTTCGGAAAATCCCCGCATTTCCACCGCACCTGTGAAATTGTTTATGAATTAGCACACAGAAGTCTAAAATACTCTTGGGTACCTGTTTCAGATGTTATTTCACATCAGAAATCCTGCATGTGTAAAGTTTCTTGAAGTTCTTCTAAGCTGTGGCAATTAAATATATTGTTTAGAAAGACTAATAGACAGATTCAGAGCAGATTCAGGGCAAGCAGAGGCAGTATAACTAAACATGCATCTAAACGGGAGTTGGGTTGGGGATGCCCCTTTTATTGTAATGCTGTCTCTGCACCTCATACCGACAGCTCAGTTCGGAAAATCCCCGCATTTCCACCGCACCTGTGAAATTGTTTATGAATTAGCACACAGAAGTCTAAAATACTGAATGCTGTATTTTCCCGACAAGATTTTTTTACCACAAAGCCTTTTATGAATCGGGGCCAAAGTGTTGCATTACGATTTTGCATTGTAATTGCGAATTAAGATGTGAAATTACAATAATATGAAGTTTGTGCTGCTCATCACTGCTTCTGATTGCCTATACAAGACTGGGAACACACATGTGCTGGGTGTTAGGCCTTGAGAACAAAAAAACCCCTAAAATTATGTACGGAGCTCAATAACAATCCTAACCTAGCCGGAAACATTAAAACAGACTTCTCTCGTGGGGAAAGGCTGAGGCGAGCCGGCCTAAGTCGTATTAAAAGCACTAACAAGGAGACGTCTAAAGCAGAGACTTGAACTGTTAATGGTATTTTTTAACCTACCGTCAATTACGCTCACAGATCAGAGGAGAGAGCCTGGAAATGAAAGCCTCTTTGTCTGACTTGTGGCCCTAATGGCTCGCAGCTTTTCAGACGCCACAGAAAGTGTATATCTGAGCGACATTCCTCGGGCGGGAGAAAAAGGAGGCAGGTTATTTTATGAAGTACAATGGATAATAATCCTACAGCAAAATGTATCGGCTGCAGGAATTAGACTAATATCGAGCCGGAATGTCCTCTCCCTCCAGTGATCGCTAAGCAGGCTTTCTATTAATTCTTATTATAGTTCAGTGAATAATGAGTATAATCAATTATGTGGAGAGAACCGCTCATTATACGTAATCTTGTGGGGTAGAGGAAAAACCATTACAGAGCTTGTCATAGTATAGGTAGCCAATGCATAGCGGCGAGAGCCTGGCGGTGAGTTTGGCCTAACGCAGGAGTTGAAGCCCATTTCCGGGGAATATTTTGTTGTATTTTAGTTTTGGATAATGGGGTTTGTGGTTTAGAACTGGGTTTGAGTTTTTATTGCAGTCTTGTGTCGCTAAATGTGAGGATTGACATCACTTCCTGTTGAGACAGGAAGTGGTAAAGTCTCTCCAAAAGTGAGAGCGATCCAGCATTCGAATCCCTCCACCAGTGTCTGTTGTTGTCCTTCATTACCTGTCCCGGCCACTTCTGGGTTCCATATTAAAGAATGCTCCATTGGGGTGCGAAGAAAATAACCCCTCTCCACCAATCTCCCCTTCCCCCTTCTGATGTGTCCCCATAGCTCCCAACTGTCCCTCTTTTGGAGGGACTGTCCCTCTTTCAGAACCAAGTCCCTCTGTCCCTCTTTCGGAAACCAATCCCACTGCTCCTCTTTCAGGACTGATTTACAGATCTGTGTAAATGTATATGTATTTGTCAACTGAAAATGTGTTTAACTGATTCTAAACTTTATTCCCATCAATTAAATTGATATATTTCTTATTTTCAAATGTTAAAATGGATGAGGATAGAAGGGACTAGTGTGGTTTGAATGTTAAAACTCCGTCCTTTGGTTCTGAATTCTTTGTGATATGCATGGTGAAGGGTATGGTAGGGGTGTGGTTATAGGTGGGGTAGGGGTGTGGTTATAGGTGAGGTAGGGGTGTGTCCTAAGGTATCCCTCTTTTTTATCTCAAAAAGTTAAGAGGTACCTTATATACTCACGTATAAGCCTAATTTTTCAGCACAAAAAATGTTCTGAAAAGTTACCCCTTCGGCTTATATGCGAGTCAGTGGAGGAGAACTGATGGTGGAGCAGGTTTTGTTACTAGCAGAGGAACGTAAGGATCTTGCACTAGTGGTCCTGCTCATGAGAGCTGGCTCCCTGCTGTGTCAGTGCCCCCCATCCCCTGCAACATAGTGTGCAGAGTGCGCTGCTCAAGACTACCTGTGCCCCCTGGCATGTGGAGCGGAGTGTGCAAGCAACGTGTCAGCAGTGCAATGATCAGGGATTCTTCCTGTGTGGCAATCACTGTCTCATATCTATGACGCCATCTAGTGGCTTCTTCAGACACCGCTGTATCATCCTTGACGTCCATCTGGCTACGGGGATGGACAGGGGCTGACTTGTACTGTGGGCCCATATGGCTACTATGGAGAGGACTATACTGGGGAGAGGGCTTATACATGAGTCACTTTTTCCTGGCTTCTGTGGGAAAAGTGGGTATCTCGGTTTATACGTGGGTCGCTTATATGGGAGTTTACACGGTATGTGTCTCCTTTGCTTTTCTATTTACTCCCTGAAGAAGATTAACAGAGGGGACACCCTCAGTGGCTGATAAATGTGGGAGGGGGAACACTGTGTACAGCTTTCTGCTGTGGGAGCGAACAACATAACGTATTACGTTCCTGTAGATTGAAGAGAGACTTAGGGGCTGTGGTGAAATATGAGGCCCTTGGGCCATTGCTGTTGTCCCTAACAAAATACTGAACCTGCTGGTTCTGGATCAGGTGCTTGTAATATTAGAGGCAAAGGATCAGAATGACAGCCGAGCGATTGGCATTTTATTTAAAAAAAAAAAAAACGTAACATGGCAGCCTCCATGTCCCTCTCACTATAAGTAAGCCTTTCATTGTTAAAGTGAATCTATGAAATAAAGCAAGTGTAAAAACTTTTGTTTAAAACATATAAAAAAATGTGAAAGAAAATGTCCAAACCTGCATAGCTGTCTGTCAGGTGATTCTGCAGTTTCTTACTTATGCTACAAGGTATCTGGTTAAGTTATAAAGGTAGAGACGACGAAAAAAATATATGATATAATGATTTGTATGTGTAGTACAGCTAAGAAATAAAACATTAGGAGCAGAGACGTAAGTCTAATATTGTTTCCAGTACATGAAGAGTTAAGAAACACCAGTTGTTATCTATGCAAAAGAGCCATTGAGCTCCACCACTTTCAAAGTTGCAGAGAGCTCTGTCTTCTGAAGCTTGTTCATTGTATTTTCTTTCTCTCTCCAGAGAACAGTTCAAAAGTTTACTGGTCTGCTCTGTTAAATCATTTAAAATGCTGAGTAGTGTGTAAACTGCAAATATTAGAGAATAATGCAATGTTATAAAAAACACTAACTGAAAATAAAACTATGAGAATATTTTCTTTGCTACTAATGTTCTAGTAATTATCCGTACTACACAACCAATTATATCATTTTTTTTTTTTTTTGCTTCAGTGTCTCTTTAAAGGGAACCTAAACTGAGAAGGATATGGATTTTTCCTTTTAAAATAATACCAGTTGCCTGACTCTCCCGCTGATCCTTCAGCCACAGTCCCTGAACAAGCATGCAGATCAGGTGCTCTGACTGAAGTCAGACTGGATTAGCTGCATGCTTGTTTCAGGTGTGTGATTCAGCCACTACTACAGCCAAAGTGATGAGCAGGACTGCCAGGGAACTGGTATTGTTTAAACGGAAACATCCATATCCCTCTCCATTTAGGATCCCTTTAAAAAAACTCAAATGTGCCCCCCCCCCCCTTTCAGTTACTTTTGCTGACAATGGTAAACTAGTCAGTCATTATGTTATAAACGGCATTATGAAAAATACTATTCTGATCAGGTGTTCTTTCATTCAGGTGCTTGCTGGATCTTTCTGCTTCCTCTCTATGCCTCTTGTGGTAACTTGTAAAGATGCCTCATTCTAATCTAAACAGAGTTGCTCCTCAGACTAGGCAAACCCCGCCCACATCCAGGCAGCTGACAATGATGTCACTTTTCTTCCAGGTCAAGACAGGGAGTGTCTCTGGCCATTTCTGTGTGAGCCTCCAGCAGGCTGAATTGTGGTCAGAGAGAAAGCCCTGTTTGACAAGGCATTTACATGCAGGAGCCATGAGGATGAGATTAATAACTTCTACCAGCTATAGTGGGGCTACTGCTACTCCTGAATGTTCAGTATAACAGTATAAATAATAATGTAAATAGCTAGGGTTCCTCTATAATAAATCAAGTCTAGGTTTGCTGGGTCACTTGTTCTCCAGGTCTCCCTGCGGTTCTTCAGCTTTAGTTTATCAAGCCCTGCGTGGCCTAGCAGTCCTGTATCAAATGATCTATTATTCTGTACCCACTGCTGCAGCCCTTATTCTATACAAAGGTGTAGCTGGAGATTTTGCGGCCCAGAATTTGATGGATCCATCAGACTTCGGCAATCTTAAAATGTACTCGAGGCGATATGTGACATGAGGATATAAACATGTGCAGTGGTGTAGCTAAGGAGCTGTGGGCCCCGATGCAAGTTTTACATTGGGGCCCCCCAAGCACTCTATACATAACAATTGATACAGCGCACCAAAACCTGCCAATGGCAACTACAGTGTCAGAGGTGCAAGAAGGGGATGGGGAGCAGCTTGTTACTGATTACCCCCAAGCACTCTATACATAGCAATCCCTGCCAATGGCAACTACAGTGTCAGAGGTGCAAGAAGGGGATGGGGAGCAGCTTGTTACTGATTACCCCCAAGCACTCTATACATAGCAATCCCTGCCAATGGCAACTACAGTGTCAGAGGTGCAAGAAGAGGATGGGGAACAGCTTGTTACTGATTACCCCCAAGCACTCTATACATAGCAATCCCTGCCAATGGCAACTACAGCGTCAGAGGTACAAGAAGGGGATGGGGCACAGCTTGTTACTGATTACCCCCAAGCACTCTATACATAGCAATCCCTGCCAATGGCAACTACAGTGTCAGAGGTGCAAGAAGGGGATGGGGAGCAGCTTGTTACTGATTACCCCCAAGCACTCTATACATAGCAATCCCTGCCAATGGCAACTACAGTGTCAGAGGTGCAAGAAGGGGATGGGGAGCAGCTTGTTACTGATTACCCCCAAGCACTCTATACATAGCAATCCCTGCCAATGGCAACTACAGTGTCAGAGGTACAAGAAGGGTATGGGGAGCAGCTTGTTACTGATTACCCCCAAGCACTCTATACATAGCAATCCCTGCCAATGGCAACTACAGTGTCAGAGGAGCAAGAAGGGGATGGGGAGCAGCTTGTTACTGATTACCCCCAAGCACTCTATACATAGCAATCCCTGCCAATGGCAACTACAGTGTCAGAGGTGCAAGAAGGGGATGGGGAGCAGCTTGTTACTGATTACCCCCAAGCACTCTATACATAGCAATCCCTGCCAATGGCAACTACAGTGTCAGAGGAGCAAGAAGGGGATGGGGAGCAGCTTGTTACTGATTACCCCCAAGCACTCTATACATAGCAATCCCTGCCAATGGCAACTACAGTGTCAGAGGAGCAAGAAGGGGATGGGGAGCAGCTTGTTACTGATTACCCCCCAAGCACTCTATACATAGCAATTCCTGCCAATGGCAACTACAGTGTCAGAGGTACAAGAAGGGGATGGGGAGCAGCTTGTTACTGATTACCACTATTCAAAGTATCTATAGAAGTGATTATTATGAGCACAGGACCAATACAGAGCTAATACTGTAGTTGAAAGAGGGCCCTTCGGGGCCCCTCTGGACCAAGGGCCCCGATGCAGTGGCAACCTCTGCAACCCCTATTGCTACTCCCCTGAGCATGTGTATGTACAGTGCAAAACATTAATAACCAGGCTTTTTTTATTTGTTTTATTTTGCTACCTGAAAGAGTTAATTGTCAGGCACGCAAGTGACAGTTTCTTGTCGGCACTGTGTTGGGAAATATAGTTAACCTCACTGATAAGCAAATTTTATCCATGCACGTTTTCCTGGCAGAATACAACTTCTTAGGACAGGGGGAGATAGAAAGGGTCAATAGTTAATATTTTAACTCTGGGACACTTAATAGGCTGCCACTGAGCAGAGACAATAAAACATTCAATCTGCTTTGTAAATGTTTAAATATAAACAAAACCATGGGGTATCTAAAAAAGTTATTTATTACGAGTAGGATGATAAATACAAATGTTTATCTCATCCGTTTATTTCACCTCGAGTTCATTTTAAGCAATGTCACCTCCCCCTACCTTATGGGATATGAGTAGACTGGGCAATGTACACTGCAAACAGTCTATGGGCACCAAGATAAAGTCAGATGGTGGAGAAACCAAGAAAAATGAATAGTTAAAGAGAACCTAAACTGAAATTAAAAGTCAAAATAACCATACACAGGTCACACTTACCTCCTGTGTAGTCTACTCCTCAATCTCTTTCTCCTCTCCCGCGTCCTGTATGTCCACTGTGATCAATGGAATTCTCTGTCCTCCATATTGAAAATGCCCATTATCCCATAACAGCTTCCAGGTCAGCACACTGTTAACCAGTAATATCGCCAACTTGAGCCATAGGGAAACATGGACATTACCTTGCACATCAGTTGTCCTTTCAGTTATAACTGACAGCAACTGATATATAACTGACAGCAAGTGATATATAAATGACAGCAAATGATGTATTTCAGTTCTGACAAAATCTTGCCAGAACTGGAAAGAATCGCTGTAAGAAGATAATGGTGAGCTTCTGCGAGGAACTGATGACAAGGTGAGTATGTAGTATTAATGTGCAGGTACATCATGTGTTTATATTACATAATTTTACTCGCTTCAGGTTCCCTTTAACTTAAAGGGAACCTGAAGCGAATAAAATTATTTAAAATAAGCACATGACATAGCTGCAAATGAATATTACATACTGACCTCACAATCAGTTCCTCTCAGACGCTCACCATTTTCTTCCTACAGTTCTGACAATATTTAGTCAGAACTGAAATATACCAGTTGCTGTCAGTTATATATCAGCAGCTTTCAGTTACAACTGAATGTGCAAGGTAATGTCCACGTTTCTCTATGGCCAATTTGGTGATATTACAGTTTAACAGTGTACTGACCAGGAAGCTGTTATGGGGTAATGGCCATTTTTAAAATTCTCACAGTGGACAAATGGGACGCAAAGAGAGGAGAAAGAGATTGATAGACTACACAGGAGGTAAGTATGACCTGTGTATGGTTATTTTAACTCTTTAACACATCAATTACCACTTGTGCCCCCTATGCTTCAGGTCCCCACTGCAGTTGCTATGGTAGCTATGACTATTGCCACGCCCTTGATTCTATACCTACCTCTGCAGGCTGCTTGGCATTGGATAAGGGCGTTATAAGTGGCATTACTGAGGCCATCCTCACCTGGCAGCATGATTAATACACACGACACATAAACAGATGCGCCTCTGGTGATGTGGATATTTCATCAGATAGCTCCTCTAATCACCAGAGGGACATGTAGTTCACTGCGCACAAAGGAAAGCCACTGATGTAGAAGCGATACTGTTAAGAGAGATGTAATTACATGTGGTCCTGTCATGTAAATAGACGAGCGTTGACAGATGGCAGAGTGTACAAGTCACATTAGTGTGTCAGAGATAAATGGAGCTTATATCATGAGTGGCTGCAGCACGAGGGGGGAGACTGCCAGGCCATCACTCATCTGCACCGGGGTGAGGGTTTAATAGGAAGGCTGACACGTAGCTTCTATGGAGTACAGTAAATACGGGGACTCTCTCTGTGGCCTTTATAGGAAAGCGTTCCATCGCAGCACTGGCCGGTAATATACGCTGTTGCTCGCAGGCGATATCGCTGGGCTTTAACTAACGCTTGGTAAACAGCACTGGTTGGCGGCAGATCGTGTGCTTTGCCTGCGGTATAGAAATGTCAGCAGTTTGTACAATCCTGACTGTATCAGGCTTTGTTGCAGAGGAGACAGGCAAGGCATTGGATCTTATTCAAAGTCCAACTCCAGGGGTGACAAATATACAGGTAGTCCCCGGTTAACAAACGAGATAGGGACTGTAGGTTCATTCTAAACCTGAATCTGTTCCTAAGTCGGAACACTCTTCCATCTCTGTCCTCTGTACCTCCTCTGTGCCTCCAGCCTCTGTGTCACCTCTGCCCCCTGTACCTGCTTATACAAGTTTAAAAGCCATTTTTTCTTTAAAAAATTTTAAAATCGATTTTCTCAAAAGTCCAATTGGAAAAAAATGTTTTTGACTCGTTACCATGCCGTTCATATCGGCGGGTCGTTCGTAAGTCGGGCGTTCGTAAGTCAGACTACCTGTATATATTACTAATATTATAAATGCAAAAGTTTTTATTTTTTTAATCACGCAACAATGGCTGAACGGATGTGAATGAAATTTGGCACACACATAGTACATTACCTGGAATAACATATAGGATACTTTTTATCCCCATAACCAAAAAGTGGGCGGAGACAAATACACATTTCACTGGGAAAATGTAAACTGCAGCCATTCTTACACTATTAATGGCAGGGTCCTCAAACTTTGCACAGTTGGTCATTGGGTAAATGGCATTAATATTCATAAAAGTGGGTGGAGCCTACAAAAGCCAATCAAAATTCACCTATTGCTTTTCAACTGCAATCTTTGATTGCTGCCATTCTTGCACTGTTAATGGCACAAGCCTCAAACCTGGCACAGTTGGTCATTGGGTGACTGGTACTCAAATTCAGAAAAGGGGGTGGAGCCACAAACAGCCAATCAGATTAGTTTAATTTCAATGCAAATTATTGATGCCAAAGACCGCAAACCTCACAAACTAAGTCATCAAGTAATTGAGTAATTATGTGTTAGGGTTAGGAAAAGTTGGCGGAGCCAACACCAGCCAAATACATACCCGGACAATGACGGGCACTCAGCTAGAATATATATATATATGTAATGTAGCCCGGCTGGGGGCAGTACTTATGGGGGAACATAGCCAGGCCGGGGTTAGTACTTGTGGCTCTTTTCACTTTTGAATTTACAGTGGAGGCCCACTTTGAACAACCTTAAAGAGGAACTCCAGTGAAAATAATGTAATAAAAAAAGTGCTTCATTTTTACAATAATTATGTATAAATGATTTAGTCAGTGTTTGCCGGTTGTAAAATCTTTCCTCTCCCTGATTTACATTCTGACATTTATCACATGGTGACATTTTTACTACTGGTGATGTCAGTGGAAGGAGATGCTGCTTCCTTTTTTTGGGCAGTTGGAAACAGCTGTAAAAAGCTGTTATTTCCCACAATGCAACAAGGGTCTCACACTGTGATATCAGCACCATGGTCCTGACATCACACTGGGGGAGGGGTTCCACCATAATATCAGCCATACATGGGAAAGGGGGTAACAGCTACTGATTGGGATAAAGTTCAATTCTTGGTTTCGATTCTTGGGAGTTCTTTACATTCCCAAAACATTTGTGCAGCACCAATATGTATTTTTAGAAGATTTTGAACATAAGTAGAATTTTACTTTAAATATTGATTTAGAGCAGCCACATTACTGAGCTTTGCCTTGTGAGCAGAAGGGGCCTGCTTACATAAAGCATTGGCTCTGTCATCGGTGACAGGTATCAGGGGACAGCCAGTCAGAGCTCTGTTATTATGCCGGTCACATCTCCCTCATATTAATCAATTCCTCCTAAATCCAGTGCCAGACATTATTATCTGTTAAGTAATCAGACGTTGCGGGGACATTGTGCCTGGAGTGAGCAGCACTGAATAAATGCAGCCAGTGAATTTTCAGCAGAAAGCTTACATTTTTATGTGCACTTAATTAAAAGGAAAAGTGATGTAAATTACGGGAATTAGGAGTATCAAGGCTTCTGCGGTACATTTAAGGATAAGAGGCGGAGTGATCCGCGAAGCGGCGGCAGATGCTTCCTCAGACACATTTACATACAGTACATAACATCATACAGTACATGACATCATTCAGTACATAACATCATACAGTACATGACATCATACAGTACATGACATATCATACAGTACATGACATCATACAGTACATGACATCATACAGTACATGACATATCATACAGTACATGACATCATACAGTACATGACATATCATACAGTACATGACATATCATACAGTACATGACATCATACAGTACATGACATCATACAGTGCATGACCTCATACAGTACATGACATCATACAGTACATGACATCATACAGTACATGACATCATTCAGTACATGACCTCATACAGTACATGACCTCATACAGTACATGACATCATACAGTACATGACATCATACAGCACATGACATCGTACAGTACATGACATCATTCAGTACATGACATCATACAGTACATAACATCATACAGTACATGACATCATTCAGTACATGACCTCATACAGCACATAACATCATACAGTACATGACATCATACACTACATAACATCATACAGTACATGACATCATTCAGTACATAACATCGTACAGTACATGACATCATACAGTAAATGACATCGTACAGTACATGACCTCATCCAGTACATGACATGGTACAGTACATGACATCGTACAGTACATGACCTCATACAGTACATGACATCATACAGTACATGACATCATTCAGTAAATTACCTCATACAGCACATAACATCATACAGTACATGACATCATACACTACATAGCATCATACAGTACATGACATCATACAGTACATGACATCATACAGTAAATGACATCGTACAGTACATGACCTCATCCAGTACATGACATGGTACAGTACATGACATCGTACAGTACATGACCTCATACAGTACATGACCTCATACAGTACATGACATCATACAGTACATGACATCATACAGTACATGACATCATACAGTACATGACATCATTCGGTACATAACATCGTACAGTACATGACATCATACAGTAAATGACATCGTACAGTACATGACATCATTCAGTACATGACATGGTACAGTACATGACATCGTACAGTACATGACCTCATACAGTACATGACCTCGTACAGTACATGACCTCATACAGCACATAACATCATACAGTACATAACATACTTTATGGAACTTGTGGCTGGATAACACAGATTAAAAGTGTTTTCCTATAATGATGATTTGCTGATTTGTGAAATAATGTAAATGAATCCACTGCAGCGTATTTTCTACAATCTCCACAAAAGCAGCATCTCATTATTCTGGAGGGATTTAGTCATACCGCCCAACTTTTTGACATAAGAAAGAATGACCGTTAAGCCACACCTCTAACCACACCCCAGGCACACCCCTAGTCATGCATGCCATAAAGATTTCATCGGAAAAATATGCTGTTTTACGATTGAAACCACACTGGTCCTTTCTGTCCTGGTTCATTTAGCTCCATATTAACATATATAAGAAATATATCAATGAAAAGAATGGGAGTAAAGTTTAGAGACAATGAAATAAAAATTTTAGCAGATAAAATACATATATTTACATAGATCTGTACAACAGTCCAGACAGAGGTACAAATGAGGGGGGGAAAGAGGGACAGGTACTGGGCACCCAAAGAGGGACTGTCCCGTCGAAATAGGGATTAGGGACACTTGGAAGCTGTGATTTTAGTGTAAAAAGAATAAAACTATAATACAAAATTTTTAATCATTTCAGTACTTCAGCTTGACTAATTTGTATCTCCGCTTCTGATCTCTCAGTCTCTTGTCTTATTTGAACGATCGTTTGCTGGAGCCAGATGTACTGGAAAGGTGCCTGTGCAAATACAACAAAAACAAAAAAAATCAATTCTGTGTTCAATTAATATTTTTTGGATTGAATTGCCAGAAAACAGAAGATTTTCATTGTTTCTTTCTCTTCCACTTGATGCCGGTTTTGACCTCAGACCCAAAATGATGGGATCAGGTCTTGTGGCCGAAAATAACAGAATTGTTTGTTTTTAGATAACCCGAAAGGCCAGAGCCAATCACGTTCTATCCGAAAACTGAAATGGAATGAGAATAGAAGAAATTGCCAGGTGGGCGGGCACCACAACCGATAGGAAAATGTTGAGAAGGGGCACATGTAATACAGGCACCTGGAAAAATGGGAATTACCGCTGGTAGAATAACGCTAAAATTAGCGATAGTTAAATATTGATAAAATATACCGATATTCTACTATAACTAAAGCTATCCCTACTCTCACGCAGAACCTTCTCACTGCCAACGCCTAACCCTAACTCCCCTTGGTGGTGCCTAACCATAAAAGATACCAGAAGTGACATGTGACATGATGAGATAGACATGTGTATGTACAGTGCCTAGCACACAAATAACTAGGCTGTGTTTCTTTTTTTCTTTCTCTGCCTGAAAGAGTTAAATATCAGGTATGTAAGTGGCTGACTCAGTCCTGACTCAGACAGGAAGTGAATACAGTGTGACCCTCACTGATAAGAAATTCCCTTTTTTATGTCTTTCTTGCTCTCAGAAGCCATTTTCTGCTAGGAAAGTGTTTTATAGTTTCTTATATAGTGTTTTATATATTTCTCATCAGTGAGGATCACACTGTAGGAACTTCCTGTCCGAGTCAGGACTGAGTCAGCCACTTACATACCTGATATTTAACTCTTTCAGACAGAGAAAGAAAAAAAGGAACACAGCATAGTTATTTGTGTGCTAGGCACTGTGCATACACATGTCTATCACATCATGCCACATGTCACTTCGGGTATCCTTTAAGACCCCCTGGTGGTGCCTAACCCGAAGACCCTCCCCTCTCCTCCCTGGTGGTGCCTAACCCTAAGACCCCCCCTGGTGGTGCCTTACCCTAAGACACTACATTGTGGTACCTAACCCCAATATCCCCCCTGGTGGTGCCTTACCCTAAGACCCTCCCTGGTGGTGCCTAACCTTAAGACCCTCCCTGGTGGTGCCTAACCCTAAGACCCCCCCCTGGAGGTGCCTAACCCTAAGACCCCCCCCTGGAGGTGCCTAAACCTAAGCACCCCCCTGGAGGTGCCTAAACCTAAGCACCCCCCTGGAGGTGCCTAACCCTAAGACCCTTCTTAGTGGTGCCTAACCCTAAGACCGTCCCTGGTGGTGCCTAACCTTAAGACCCTCCCTGGTGGTGCCTTACACTAAGACCCCCCTGGAGGTGCCTAACCCTAAGACCCCCCCTGGAGGTGCCTAAACCTAAGCACCCTCCTGGAGGTGCCTAACCCTAAGACCCTTCTTGGTGGTAGCTAACCCTAAGACCGTCCCTGGTGGTGCCTAACCCTAAGACCCCCCTGGAGGTGCCTAACCCTAAGACCCTCCCTGGTGGTGCCTAAGACCCTCCCTGGAGGTGCCTAACCCTAAGACCCCCCTGGTGGTGCCAAAACCTAAGATCCCTCTCGGTGGTGTCTAACACTAAGACTCCCCCCTGGTGCCAAACCCTAATATCCCCCTTCGCCCATCGGGTGCCTCGGAGTGCTGAAATTTTGCCTGCTGTATGGTAATCTGGCACCTAAGGGAGCCCAATTGTACCTTTTTTGCCACCTTATAAAAGCGATTAGCGGCAAAGGAGGTAATTTTCAGTACCCGATAGCGGCCGCTGCCATGTGCCAAAATTTCCCTTGATTGCTGCTAATCATGGACTTTATAATAGGCGTCTATGGTGGGGCATTTTTTTTCCATATGGGCTTTTGCGCCCTTTTTACCTGATTCGAGAGAAGGGTTGCTTCACGCCAGCCTGGGCCACACAGATGTCCTTTCCGCAAACAAACGTCTATTTATTGAGTTATTAGCGGAAGCAGCGCGGCCTGCGCCGTGGTCTGTCAGAGACACTGATTAGTAAACCTCTCATTTCTGGAGTCTAGTAATTCAGCGTTAATTGCTTCATATTGAATTACAGCGAGGAGCGGAGGAGACAGGCAGAAGACGGACAGGAACACTTATCGGTATGACGCGCAGCGCTGCCATAGCAGCGGGGAAACGGGTCAGGAAGCGCAGGGAGAACAATGCTCGGCCAATTTAGGAGTCATGTCAAACTGACTTCACGTTTCAAGAGGCTGAGAGTTTACATAGACACAGTCCATGCCGGGCTAATTAACATTGCAACGGGATCTGCGGGTAATGGGGCCGCCGTCATTACGGAGCAGTCAAACGCTGCGGCGCTGCTTAACATTTCAGCGGCGGAAGGTAGAGAGGCTGCCTGGCACACATAATGAGGTGCGCCCCCCTTCCCCAATTCTTGCCTCTTTGTTTAGTAAACCGCTGACTTTTTTCTTTTAGTTAAACTGTGGAGAAGTCCTCTAGATCCGCAGTTTAATTAAAGAGACACTGAAGCGAAAAAAAAATATGATATAATGAATTGGTTGTGTACTATGAATAATTACTAGAAGATTAGCAGCAAAGAAAATATTCTCATACTTTTATTTTCAGGTATATAGTGTTTTTTCTAACATTGCATCATTCTATAATATGTGCAGATTACACAACACTCAGCAATCAAAATGATTCTTTCAGAGCAGTCTGTGAACTAATGACCTCTCCTCTGGCAGAGAAAAAGTAAATAGTTCAATAACACTTAAGATAATAAAAGTCAGATAACAGCCCTCTCCACGACTTTGAAAGTCGCAGAGCTTAATGGCTTTTTTGCATAGAGATAACAACTGGAGTTTCTTAACTCTTCCTGTACTGGAAACAATTACACTGATGTATCTGATCTTAATGTCTTATTTCTTAGCTGTACTACACATACAAATCATAATATCATAATTTTTTTTTCGCTTCAGTGTCTCTTTAAACAGCGGCTGTTGGTTTCAGTCGGGGAGCTGTCAGAAGTCTGCTAAAGGCAATCGGTTCTGTTTATTCCTTTACTTGCTGGAGCAGAGTTTTTTTTTTTAAAGAGTATGTGGGCAGCACGATGGCATAGCGGTTAGCACTCTCGCCTTGCAGCGCTGGGTACCTGGTTCTAAACTCAGCACGGAGGTTGTATGTTCTCCCCGAGTTTGTGTGGGTTTCCTCCAGGCACTCTGGTTTCCTCCCACACCCCAAAAACATACAAAAAAGGAAATTTGCACTAAACTATGATACATGCACTACACAATACATACGTTGACATATGACTATGGTAGGGATTAGATTGTGAGCTCCTCTGACCGACAGTTAAGTGACAAGATAATATACTATGTACAGCACTAAATAATAATACTAAAGTGCATCTATATACTCAGCAGCCAAGGCTGGATTCACACAGTGGTCAGTTGGATAACGCATGCGCTATGTGTGTGAACTGCAATGGAGACTGGACATAAACGTTGATATGAAGCCAGCATGCAGTGAGTTAGAATAACGCGATCAGTTACAACGCAGCTCTGTGAACAGGCCTGTGCATTAGGTTGACATGCAGAATTATTCTGCAGCACAACTGATGCAGTGTGAAAGGACCCTTAGGCCCTGTTCACAGTGGTCAGTCTCGTTGCAGAATACTTCTGTTTTGGGCCTGTTCACAGTACTGCCTTGTCACCAATTCTAACTCGCTGTATGCAGGCTTTGTATGAAAGTCTATGTCCAGTCTCCATTGCAGTTCACACTCATTATAACGCATGTGTTATGCAACAGACCACTGTGAAGCTAGCCTGAGACCCCTTTCACACTGGGCCCGGTGCAGTGTGGTAATTTGACCGCAGCCCAATGAAAGTCTATGGGGCCATTCATAGCGGTGTGGGGCGAGAAGACGGAAGTGACGTGGCGAACTAGAAGTCACGGTGATGTAGGGATTTAAATAAATGAATGTGGTTGCATTGTGGTGCACATGCGCAGAAGCGTAATTTTACAACAGGTATTTTCACCTTATTAAGATGTAGAGATAAGTTTTCATAGTGAGAGAGTTATCTTATCACTTCATTCCTTAAGTTACCTCCTCTGTAGTTATTTTCACTTGCAGTTAAGTAACAGCCTGTCTTTAACTTTAGAATTCTGGAGTTATTTTAAGGATTGAAATGTTAACTTTAGAGATTTCACCTTAACTTAAAGACAGAGTTAAGTTAAGTTTACTACATGCATTATCACCATGGTGATAACACTAGAAACAGCTCAGAAACTTTATTAACCTCTAGCCGACCACGTCACGCCGACGGGCAGCCCCAGGACCGCCTAACGCCGATCGGCGTAAAGTCTTGGGGCAGGAATTTGCAGAAGATCATGCATGCTGGTGCGCGCGCATCTCTACTTGGATGACAGAGCTCGTCATCAGTCTCCCAGCTGCGATCGCCATCTATTTAGTCTGTACAGCGCTGCGTTCTAAGGCAGCGATGTACTGGGGACAGCCGAGTGACACTCCGATGGCTGTCATAGGCTGGCAGAGGGGGAGAGGGAGGGACTGTTATAAAAATCATTTAAAAAATAGCGTTTTTTATTAAAAAAAAATATTTATAATAAATAAACAATCCTGGGAGCTATCAGAGCCCACCAACAGAAATCTCTGTTGGTGGGCAGAAAAGGGGGGAGATGACTTGTGCTGAGTGGTACAGCCTATTTTGTAAAAAATGGCCTGACCACTAGGGGGGTTTAATCCCATGGTAAGGTGAGAATAATATGGAGGCTGCCATATTTATTTCCTTTTAAGCAATACCAGTTACCTGGCTGCCCTGCTGGTCCTCTGCCTCTAATATTTTCAACCATAGCCCCTGAACAAGCATGCAGCACGTCGGGGGTTTCTGACATGATTGTCAGAATTGACAAGATTAGCTGCATGCTTGTTTCTGGTGTAATTCAGACACTACTGCAGCCAAATAGATCAGCAGGGCTGCCAGGCAACCACTATTTAAAAGGAAATAAATATGGCAGCCTCCATATCACTCTGACCTCAGGTTCACTTTAAGTGGTTAAGGACAGGAGATAAGCTTAGCGAATTGAGGCCATTGCTGTGACATTTTATGCTCCTGTAGGCAATAAAGGAAATACATTTTCCTAGCTGATTTTTGCTGTCTTTCTTTCTTTGCCTACATAGGAGATGTCATCTTGCTGGTGATGTCAGTGCTATACACAGAACAGGGAGAATTCACAACGCTTTGAATCTCTAGTGCTAGTTGTGTCACATCCGCCGGACAACAGAAAGAGAGAATAAGCTTTTATGCTCTGTTCACACCATGGGGCTTGATTCAGTAAGACAAATAGCATGCCTTATCAGAGTTAACACACATTATGAGAGTTATCACGCCTTATCAGAGTTAACACAACTTATGATAGTTAACACACCTTATCAGAGTAGCATAGCGGGCACTACGAATGTATGCCTGCTAATTGGCATTGATGAGAGCTCCACTCATCCTTCCCTGAGCCCCTGCAGGTCCAATCACTTTAGTGGACATTATCACCGCACTTTGATTGGCCCAATAGGCTGCCTGTCAAATTTCCTGTCAGGTGGATAAATTGGGTAAATAGTCAGTGGTGGTAACTCAGTCCAGAGGCCTGGCACTGCTCAATAAAAGTTCTCGCCACTCAGCAAACATGCGATCTCAGTGCTGGTTCTGAGTGCAGAATTAGGCAATGAAATGAATGACTGAATGATATTGTTGCAGCTCATCTGCGATATGTTCGGATACAGTTACCCTACTGGTGGAGGAGATGTATAACAGCTGCTGCTTTCATCTTTCAGGGTCTTGCACTGATGAGGCTCGGGAGGTACAGTCTGGCTGAGAAGTTCCTCAGGGATGCGGTACGGCTGCAGAGCACATCACATGATGCCTGGAAGGGGCTGGGAGACGCTCTACAGGCACAAGGGAAGGACGAAGCAGCTGTGGAATGTTTCATCGCCGCGCTAGACCTGGAGTCCAGCAGTCCGGTGTTCCCGTTCACCATTATACCTCGAGAACTGTGATCAACTCTCCAAGAACTGGAAAATTCAAATCCTGCAATATGACTGCCTCCATATGTAAGGCTGCCAGAATGGACCGCCTCACAACAATCAAAAGTTTTAAAAAATGGCTTCCTCCCTTGCTCTAATGGAGACCGGTCATGTGATAATGCCACACCGATCATTGCCTACTGCATTGGATGAAAATTACCCAGAGCCGAGGTTCAGCTGCTCACTCAAGCCTGCTGCTTCTGCTCACTCACAGTTCAGAGGACATATGGAGGAGGAGTCTTGTGCATGTAAGTGATTGGTTAGTTTTGACTAGTGACAGGAAGGAACAAGCGTGAGTGAGCAGAGAAGTCTAGGCTGCAGGATTAAGCAGTCATTGGCTGACATTATCACTTGACAAGGCTGTATTGGAACGCGGAAGCAAGCTTTTAACCTTTGATTTATCTGAGTTCTGTTTAATCCATTTGGCTGTCCTACATGATTAGCTGAGTCATATTGCCGGGTTTAGGTCCATCTTAATATTTCAACCAGTGAACATTTAGTAATATACTGTCGGGCTAAACTAACCAAAGCCTTCTTATCCTGAGCTGCCTGGACCACTGCCCGCTGCAACTATGGTTAGAAAGGAACTCTGTCCTCATAAACGTTCGCCAATAGAGAACCGCGATTTACTCTATTAGCGCGGCCCGCAGTACATGATTCAGGCGAGCGTTACTAGGGTAATGACCATTGTAACGTATGTTACCGTAGTAACCCTCGCATGAATCATGTACTGCCGGTCGCTAATACCGTAACTCGTGGTACATTGCCGGCGGTTATAATGGTAATACTGTATTCTATTTCCGGCACATAGTGCACTTACCCTAATACCAGTTGCCGTGCTGTCCTGCTCATCTCTTTGGCTGCAGTAGTGTCTTAATCACACACCTAAAACAAGCATGCATCCAATCCAGTCTGACTTCAGTCACCTGATCCGCATGCTTGTTCTGGGGCTATGGCTAACAGTATTAGAGACTCAGGATCAGCAGGACAGCCAGGCAATGTGCATTGTTTAAAGGAAATAAATATGTCAGCCTCCCTATACCTCTCAGTTCTGGCGTGCTTTAACCGATCTTTAGTATCTGGCACCCTGGCAGAGGCGTAGCTAGGGGTTTTGGCGTAGCTAGGGGTTTTCAGCACCCAGGGATAAAGTCAGTGTTGGCGCCCCCTGGTGACAAGGTGTGAGCCATAAGGGGGTCCGTCATGCTTTCCCAGAGATGTTTGAGTTTTAGAATAATTTCCTGAATGTCCGACCTGCACCTGATTAAGAACAGGATCGATTTTCAGATCAGCACTGCACAAAATCGATCCTGTTCTCCATCAGTAGCAGATCGGACATGCCGGAAATGATCAATTTGACCCATTGATCTGGCAGGACATTGCATCGTGTGTACCGGGCATTAGAAAGCTGGAAGATACAAAGAAATACACATCATCTACTCTGCTGATGCAAACATGGCAAGCGCTGATTACAGCAGGGAGATAGAATAGAACAAAACTCCGGGGCAGAGAGGAGGAGGAAGCGGGGAGAAGATTGGATCCTTCCACCGTCTTTCATAGACTCCTCAACGGGGACCCATCAAGGAAAGTAAAACCTGTAACTGCGCCCCCCAGATGCTGCGCCCGGGGACAGATGTACCTCTTGCCCCCCCCCATAGCTACTCCTCTGCACTGGATCATTAGTTTTCTGGCACCCTGGACCATTAAATGACCAGCAATAGAAGATCTACAGGGGTTGGACAAAATAATGGAAACACCAAACATTTTGGCATCATAATCTTTGAACATGTTTTAAGCAGTCAAAACTTGACATATGTTTATTATTTTTCTAATTTGATATGTTTAATCACAATAATTGTTTTTTACAGATATTTAAACCAAAGTTGGTTATAATTTATAAAAATGGCAGATCTCTCAGACTTTCAAAGAGGCCAAATTGTTGGTGCTCGTATGGCAGGCGCTACTGTAACAGAAACTGCCCGAATGCTTGGCATTTCAAGAGGTACTGTCTCAAAAGCAATGACTGCCTTTGAAAGAGAAAGAAAAACGTCCTCAGCAAAGCACAGTTGTGGCCGAAAGTCGAAGTTGTCTGAGAGAGACCGTCGGACTCTAAATCGAATTGTTAGAAAAGCTTGCAAGACCACGGCTCTTAAAATCACTGCAGATCTGAATAAACATCTACAGAACCCAGTTTCCACAAAAACTGTTTGCCGGGAGCTGCACAAATCTGGATTCCACGGAAGAACTGCAATTAGAAAACCTCTGCTCTCAAAGACAAATATTTCAAAGCCTTTAGAATGGTGTAGAAACCACCAGAATCGGTCCCTCGAGCAGTGGAAAAATGTGACTTTCTCTGACGAATCATCGTTTACCTTATTTCCGACCTCCGGCCGAGTGTACATTTGGAGACTGCCAAAACAAGCATTTCATCCAGACTGCCTTCTCCCAACCGTAAAACATGGCGGGGGTTCTGTGATGATCTGGGGTTCTATTTCTTGGAAATCCTCCGGCCAATGATTTCCCTTCATGGAAGAATTAACAGCCGAGATTATTTAGGCATTTTGGGCGACCAAGTTCATCCTATGGTTCAAGAACTGTTTCCGGAGGGAAATGCCATCTTTCAAGATGATAATGCCCCAATCCATACAGCTACAATTGTTAAAGAATGGCACATGGAACATTCTAATGAAGTTGAGCATCTCATCTGCCCGCCACAATCCCCAGACCTCAACATTATTGAGCATTTATGGTCGTTTTTAGAGATTCAAGTAAGAAGTCGAAACCGCCATCATCTCTAAAAGAACTGGAGGGTGTTTTAACTAAAGAATGGGCTAAAATTCCTTTGGAAACAATTCACAATTTGTATGAACCAATACCTCGGAGAATTGAGGCTGTAATTTCTGCAAAAGGTGGACCTTCACCATATTAGAATATATTTTGGTGATTTTCAAGGTGTTTCCATTATTTTGTCCAACCCCTGTAATTGTTTCCATTATTCACTCCCTCCGCATGACACCACTTGATTATACTCTGCCTGTAGTCCCTCCTTCCCTCTCCATAGAACAGGCCATGTAGCAGAACTCCAGGGCTCATATGCAATTACATTTTTCTCCCAAGTCATATTTTCAAACTTGTCAATAAAAATGCATTTTAAATGCACCAGCAAGTAAGAAAATAACTAACATAGTTTTGGTAGTACTTTTCCAACTACTTTTTGGTACTTTTTCAATTGCAAGGCGTTGAACAGTTATTCTAAATAGAAGAGGAAAAATGATCTCCTGGGACATACATGTCAAACTCCGGCCCGCGGGCCAAATCTGGCCCTCAGAGCCATTAAATCTGTCCCTCAAGTGGTTTCTCCACTTTGCATTATGTTTGGCCCACTCTAGACCACCAGGGAAGTTATATTGGAGTTGATGCCCTAGATCACCAGGGAAGCCATATGGGGGAGGTAGGGGAAAGCATTTAATACTAGGGAACTATATAGGGGAGATTGGGCGTCTCTAGTCACCAGGGAACTGTATAGGGGAGGGTGGACCACTAGACACCAGGGAACTGTATAGGGGAGGGAGGACCACTAGACACCAGGGAACTATATAGGGGAGGGAGGACCACTAGACACCAGGGAACTGTATAGGGGAGGGAGGACCACTAGACACCAAGGAACTGTATAGGGGAGGGAGGACCACTAGACACCAGGGAACTGTTTAGGGGTTGGAGGGTGGCCATTAGACACCAGAGAACTTTATAAGGGAGGAATGTGACCAGTAGACATTGAGGCTGGCCCGCGACTTGGTCCCAGTGTTCAATTTCGGCCCACTTTGTATTCGAGTTTGACACCCCTGTGTCCTAGGAGAAAACTCTGAAGGTCTGTATAGCGCTCATTACCTAAACTGTTGCATGACAATCAAACCATGATCATTAAAGGACACATGAGGTGAAAATAAGCTGATGAGAAAAACAATTGTATCTATCCTCCTTTTCCTAATTTTTTTTTAGCTATTCCACCTTTTTATTTCATATTTAAATCTAGTTTTTAAGTTTTTACTGTTTGATTGTCTCTGCTCGATGACACCTTCATTGAAGTATGCCAGAGCTCAAATCTATGAATTGATGACCCTTTTTATCTCTTTCCTGCTCTCAGAAGCCATTTACTGGCAGGAAAGTGTTTTATGGCTGTAATTACTTATCAGTGAGGGTTATGCTATAGTCTGACCTGGATGTTTAACTCTTTCAGGTAGAGAAAGAGGAAGAGGAACACAGCCTAGTTATTGTGTGCTTGGCACTGTTCATACACATGTATTTCTCAACATGCCACCTCAGTTGTCCTTTAAGGTCAACGTTTATCAAATATGTATACAAAACTCTACCTGAATCATATCAGATTATAGTGAAGATGAGGGAATAGCAGTCAGTGGACTGTAACGATTACAGACACTCTACATTTCTGTAAATACATTACTTTTGGTGCTCTTTGAGTTCCTAACAGCAGTAGACACAGGCCACATGGCAGTCTAGCCCGAGCACTCCTACCCAAAGCAATAATGATCAGCCTCAGTGAGGGCGCCCTCTGTGGTAAAGGTCTGCAGCTGCCACGGTACAGAAAAAATATTTTGCAAGGCTTGAAAAAAGAAAAACCTTTGGAAATTTCAGCCCATCAGAATCACCCCAAACACCATTTTGAGTAGGTAAAGAGCAGTATGCAAATCGCTGCAGCCCCTACCAGCCAATCAGAAATGACTGCACTGACTGAATGGTGATATTTGATTGGTGGCTGTGGGTTACTGCAGTTGGGACATTATCACTGCTTACTGAATGTGCCTTATTTCTGTGATCCCCACTGCCTTCTATGCAAGACATTCCTGTCGTTTTATAGGAAGCCTGGCTTGCACTAAATGAGCACTTCTCTGTAAATATGTGTGATTTGGTTGTGGGCAGTGTTCATCTACATGCATTACAATCAAACTATCAGGCGATTAAGTGGAACAATCTTATTTTTGAAATGCAGTTTTATTTTATATATCTTCGTGTGTAAAGGAGGTTAGAACATGTTTTGGGGTTTATTCTGTTGTCTGCGTCTCCCCCGGTAGATCTTCACTTCCTTCCTGTCCCTGGAATCCCAGCAACCGCCATGGGTGGAACTCTGGTGAACCCGGGGACAGGAATTGAGGGATACAGCTCTGCCTGCAGATCTGCCACTTTGTCATAGCAGGTAAGAATGTTGAGATATGCACTACAAAGCACTGCAAAGGGCATTGCAATTATCTCCTGTGTGTGACCGCCCCTTCCCCAATCTGATTCTTCTCCCTGATAACCCCTCTATCTGACTCTTCTCTCTACCTGATACCCCTCTATCTGCCTCTTCTCTCTCCCTGATACCCCCTCTATCTGCCTCTTCTCTCTCCCTGATACCCCCTCTATCTGACTCCCCTTCCCTGATACCCCCGCTATCTGACTCCTCTCTCCCTGATACCCCTCTATCTGCCTCTTCTCTCCCTGATACCCCCTCTATCTGACCCCCCTTCTCTGATACCCCCCTTCTCTACCTGATGCCCCCTCTATCTGACTCTTCTCTCCTTGATGCCCCCTCTATCTGCCTCTTCTCTCCCTGATACCCCCTCGATCTGACTCCTCTTCCCTGATATCCCCTCTATCTGCCTCTTCTCTCCCTGATACCCCCTCTATCTGACTCCCCTTCCCTGATACCCCCTCTATCTGACTCCCCTTCCCTGATACCCCCGCTATCTGACTCCTCTCTCCCTGATACCCCTCTATCTGCCTCTTCTCTCCCTGATACCCCCTCTATCTGACCCCCCTTCTCTGATACCCCCCTTCTCTAGCTGATGCCCCCTCTATCTGACTCTTCTCTCCTTGATGCCCCCTCTATCTGCCTCTTCTCTCCCTGATACCCCCTCTATCTGACTTCCCTTCCCTGATATCCCCTCTATCTGCCTCTTCTCTCCCTGATACCCCCTCTATCTGACTCCCCTTCCCTGATATCCCCTCTATCTGCCTCTTCTCTCCCTGATATCCCCTCTATCTGCCTCTTCTCTCCCTGATACCCCCTCTATCTGCCTCTTCTCTCCCTGATACCCCCTCTATCTGCCTCTTCTCTCCCTGATACCCCCTCTATCTGACTCCCCTTCCCTGATACCCCCTCTATCTGACTCCTCTCTCCCTGATACCCCCTCTATCTGACTCCCCTTCCCTGATATCCCCTCTATCTGCCTCTTCTCTCCCTGATACCCCCTCTATCTGACTCCCCTTCCCTGATATCCCCTCTATCTGACTCTTCTCTCCCTGATGCCCACTCTATCTGACTCTTCCCTTTTTGAGCCCTTTCTGGCTCTTTTACATTGTTCAGGGCCTAGATACAGGGCCACTTCCTGCACTGTGGACTGTCAGTGCTGTTGGCTGCAGTCTTCTCAGATAGATTCAGTCTGTGCCTTAACCCTTACAGTCTAAATGGCATGTTACAAACTGAGCCGCTCACAAGGCTTGGAACGTTTTGCTTTCTCTCTGGAGAGTTGTTCAGCATTACTCAACTGAGCGTTCTTTGAACAGGCTTTTGTGATGAAAAATAACTGGTTTGCAGTGAATTCTGCAGTATGTACAGTGTGTGTCACCAGGTCACACAGATGTTCTCATGTTCTTTTTCCTTCTTTGTTTTCTGGGTCAATCAATGCTGAAGATGAAAATTTGCTAAACAGCTTATTTGTAATTTATTAAAGTCATTTAAATCAAGTTTTCTGTTTTTGTCTTTTTAAAACTTTATAAAAACCTTCAAACCTAAACACAACCACAATCATTGGTTAAATGTTATAGCATTGGAACGTCGAAATAATGTGCCATCTCTGTCCCCTGTACCTCTTCTATGCCCCCCAGGGCCTCCATTGTCCCCCTCTGTGCCACCTCTGCCCTCCTCACCCCCCCACTGTGTCTCCCTGTTCCCTCAGTGTACCCCTCCGTGCCACCTCTATTTCCCCTGAATTTTTTTAAATCATTTTTTTCAAAAACTACAAGGTCTTTTTGAAAAACAATTTTTTTCTTGTTTCCACAGAATCATATTTTAATTTTTTGGGCCCTTTGTATCGGTGGGTCATTCCTAAGTCGGGTGTTCATAAGTCGGGGACTACCTATACTGTACTTGCCTTGGTGATTGCAGGGCCGTTCCGCCCATGACGCCAGGTGACGCTGCTTGCGCAGGCAGCGTCAGGCGGCATCACGCCCACCCCCCTCGCTCACCTGTCCTGATTAGTAGACCTCACATCTGCGTGACCCGCAGCGGCTCCCAAAGCAGTGCTTATACCTGAAGTAATTATTTCCTGTGTATGCGCTGCTATGGGAGCTGCTGCGGGTCACATGATTCTGAGGTCTATTAAGCAGGACAGGTGAGGGGGGCCCAGTGACCCTGTCCTGCTGCAGGAGGCAGCTGCCGCTTTTTTTCACAAAGGCAAGCAGGGGGAGGGACTTACCTCGCTAACTAACCTATACTGGGACTGGGGCAACTATACTACCTATACTGGGGGCAACTATACTACCTACCTATACTGGAGCAACTATACTACCTATACTGGGGCAACTATACTACCTATACTGGGGGCAACTATACTACCTATACTGGGGGCAACTATACTACCTATACTGGGGCAACTATGCAACTATACTACCTATACTGAGGCAACTATACTACCTATACTGGGGCAACTATACTACCTATACTGGGGGCAACTATACTAGCTACCTATACTGGGGCAACTATACTACCTATACTGGTAGCAACTATACTACCTACCTATACTGGAGCAACTATGCAACTATACCACCTATACTGGGGCAACTATACTACCTATACTGGGGGCAACTATACTACCTATACTGGGGGCAACTATACTACCTATACTGGGGGCAACTATGCAACTATACTACCTATACTGGGGCAACTATACTACCTATACTGGGGCAACTATACTACCTATACTTGGGGCAACTATACTACCTATACTGGGGGCAACTATACTAGCTACCTATACTGGGGCAACTATACTACCTATACTGGGGCAACTACGGTATACTACCTATACTGGGGCAATTATACTACCTATACTGGGGCAACTATACTACCTACCTTTACTGGGGCAACTATACTACCTACCTATACTGGGGGCAAATATACTAAATACCTATACTGGGGCAACTATACTACCTATACTGAAGGCAATTATACTAACAACCTATACTGGGGCAACTATACTACCTATACTGGGGGGCAACTTTACTAGCTACCTATACTGGGGCAACTTTACTACCTATACTGGGGGCAACTATACTAGCTACCTATACTGGTGGGTGGCTACTATACTACCTACCTATACTGGGGGCAGCTATACTACCTATACTGGGGGCAACTATACTAACTACATATACTGGGGTAACTACCATATACTACCTATACTGGGGGAAGTTATACTAACAACCTATACTGGGGCAACTATACTACCTATACTGGGGGCAGCTATACTAGCTACCTATACTGGGGCAACTATACTGGCTACCCCTTATACTGGGGGCACCTATACCTGGCTACCTACATACTATACTGAGTGTGAAAGAAGCGGCCCTGGGGATTGGAACAAGGGAAGCAGAGGTGGAAAAGTCACAGAAACTGTCTATATACATTATATATTCTAACATCTGCACACTGGATAGATGCACCACTCCCCTCTTCAGTAACATATATTAAATAGTATAGTTTTCATTATGGTCAGACAGGAACCCAACAGTTTAGAAATACCTGAAATGATCTTTTATTCCAACCTACAACTATACTACCTATACTGGTAGCAACTATACTACCTACCTATACTGGAGCAACTATGCAACTATACTACCTATACTGGGGCAACTATACTACCTATACTGGGGGCAACTGTACTACCTATACTGGGGGCAACTATACTACCTATCCCGGGGGCAACTATACTACCTAAACTGGGGGCAACTATGCAACTATACTACCTATACTGGGGCAACTATACTACCTATACTGGGGGCAACTATACTAGCTACCTATACTGGGGCAACTACGGTATACTACCTATACTGGGGCAATTATACTACCTATACAGGGAAACTATACTACCTACCTATACTGGGGCAACGATACTACCTATACTGGGGCAACTATACTACCTACCTATACTGGGGGCAAATATACTAAATAACTATACTGGGGCAACTATACTACCTATACTGGAGGCAATTATACTAACAACCTATACTGGGGCAACTATACTACCTATACTGGGGGGCAGCTTTACTAGCTACCTATACTGGGGCAACTTTACTACCTATACTGGGGGCAACTATACTAGCTACCTATACTGGGGCAACTATACTACCTGTACTGGGGGCAACTATACTACCTATACTGGTGGGTGGCTACTATACTACCTACCTATACTGGGGCAACTATACTACCTATACTGGGGGCAACTATACTAACTACATATACTGGGGTAACTACCATATACTACCTATACTGGGGGCAGTTATACTAACAACCTATACTGGGGCAACTATACTGGGGGCAGCTATACTAGCTACCTATACTGGGGGCAACTATACTGGCTACCCCTTATACTGGGGGCACCTATACCTGGCTACCTACATACTATACGGAGTGTGAAAGAAGCGGCCCTGGGGATTGGAACAAGGGAAGCAGAGGTGGAAAAGTCACAGAAACTGTCTATATACATTATATATTCTAACATCTGCACACTGGATAGATGCACCACTCCCCTCTTCAGTAGCATACATTAAATAGTATAGTTTTCAGTATGGTCAGACAGGAACCCAACAGTTTATAAATATTTTTTTATACCAACCTGTCACTGTTCGCAAGACACTGTAAAAATAATAATATTTTTTTTCCTGTCAGACCTTCAGTTCTGTATCAATAGTCTGTGAAAGTAGCAGGTCAGAAGAACAAGCTTGTAGCTTTATCTGGGATCTCATCTGAGTGTATTTACATAAGACACTGATGAAGGCAGCAGGTGCATTGATCCCCTGCTAATGTCTGATCTGAAATTCTGCACGAATAGCCTCTGAATGGAGCAGGTCAGAAGATCAACCTTGTAGCTTTATCTGGGATCTCATCTGAGTGTGTTTACATAACACACTAGCGAAGTGAGCCAGCCCATGGCTCTGTAGCTCAACCACTGGCCGTAACAGGTTCTCTTCACTACTTTGTGTCTGAATGAAAAGGGAAAGTCCAAACGCTCATACCCCAACTTGACCAAGTCAGCCATACCCCAAGACATGTACATAGAAGATTCGCAGAGCTTAAGTGAGTACTAAAACCGGTTTCCTTCCTATCTTCACACGGATACAAAGACATGCGGCTTTATAATTAGATGAAGCAGTTTGTTCTTGTCAATTCCTTCACTGATCCTCAGTTATCTTCTCTGTAAGCATAAGACTTCCGTCTCTCCATCGCTCAGCACCACCAGCATTACATGATAGAAGACTACAGACTGTATCAGACGAGGTTTGGAGTAATAATAAGCGCCATAATGCTTTTTAAAGGTCAAGATTCTTAGCGTAATGTAAGACCCCTTCAAGCTATGTTTGTGAATGAAGCGCTGAGAGCATGTGAGACATTCTGTAATGCTGGGAGTGAATGCCGTACCACACTGGTGTTTACATTAGACATGTCACAACATATGCTCCGAGGCCCACCCCCCTCTACATGGAATAACATTGCTAAAGTGCACCTGTCAGTTTGGAAAAAAATAAAATGGTTTGCCATGTAGGAGAGGGGAGGAGTTTCAGTGGTTAGAGCTATAGTCAGCAAGGCACTACAGTGATAAGCAGCCCTGTGGCCTCAATTTACCAAGCATTACCGCATTTGGTAATGCAGAAAACAGCTGATTTTACTGATCTTTTGTGCAGCAGGAGAAATTGGCAGCGCTTTCAGACACAGGCTGTACCCGAATTAGCTATTTGCAAAGATGTGCAGAGCTCCAAAATATGGCCAAAATTACACAACATGCATTCAAAACAGGTACAGCAAAGGAGGGCGTTTGAATGCATGTTGTGTAATTTTGGCCATATTTTGGAGCTCTGCACATCTTTGCAAATAGGTAATTCGGGTACAGCCACTGTCTGAAAGCACTGCCAATTTCTCCTGCTGTACGAAATTGACGTAAGTATACTTTTTGGCTAGCTGCATTCATGTTCTTCAATCTGCATACAAATTTTTAGATTAGAAATTAGTATATAATTTGCATCTGATTTGCATTCAAGGCATGTATTTAGCCCCTGTAGGGCTCTGCATGCCTCTGTTGGCTTACATTTCAGTTTGCAGCCTGGAGCGCTGTCACTTGTTTGATGTCTGATTTTACTGATCACCTTCCCAAATGCCAATTCACTTAAACTCAATACCGCACTGAAAAGTAAAATGACCGACTCGTGCGGTGAACACCTCAAGAAATGTCAAAAAATTGCAATTCAAAAAGATTAAAGCATTTGATAGATCAAGTAAAAATGTTCAGTATTTACTGTATCCCCAGCTCTGACCATCCAATAACTCGCACTCTCCATGAGGTAACCTATTGATAGACGTTGCAGACAGCCAATGGGGAGAGACATTCAGCCAATAGGGAGAGCCGCACAGCCCGATTCTCACCCCCATTTGATCCGATATTCTGGAGGGCGGAACTTCAGAACGGTGGAGGAGGAGACATTTGAAAAAGCTTTTCTGTATCCCTTTAGATGTGAATATCCATATACTGGTACACAGAAGAGCTCCCTCTGTGGCTTCAACACATCTAAAGGGATGCCGGGGATGCAGTGGACAGAAAAACTCCAACTCATGCACACCACTTATGTGGAGACTTACAGCTTCCTGCCTGACCTGCTCCACAGCTGGAAAACAAGAAAAATAAAATTGAGAGCCTCTAATAGTGTATTACTGATGATGGTGGATAAATTGTAGCAGCAAATAGAAATATACTCACAAGTGTGGGTTGCCAAGGTTCAGGCAACCACTATATGCACATGGGGGATATAAGACCTGCCCCCCTCAGGTTAAGAAGTCGCTCTCCTTAGAAGGAAACAAGGGTGTGCACACCCATCCACCAGGTGGATCACAATTGCCTACAGAAGCAACAGAGGCGCCAACAGGATAAAATATCATACATTTAAAACAAAATAAGATGGGTGGTTAAGGGTGGACTTATCTCCCCCGGACAAACACAACAATTCTATATGATCAAAAGTTCTAATTCTTACTGCAAAAAAATGCAACGCGTTTCACGGGTCTCAAGCCCGCTTCCTCAGGCAAAAATATAACAGAAGTAACTTAGAAGTGTGTGTATAAAGCACAGCGCCTCTGTTCACCTGCTCCACAGCTGGCGAGACTTACCAAGCAGAGTTTAGTAAATTGAAACATGTTTTTCTGATAAATCACAGAACTTCTACCGCATGTGGGAAATCTTACTACATTTTGAAAAAAAAAGGGTAAAATACCAAATGTGTTTTTTTAGTGATCTAAATAATTTTACCAAACTGCCCTTAGTGAATTTATTAATTTAAGTATTTATATAGCACCAACATATTACGCAGCGCTGTACAAAGTATACTGTCTTGTCACTAACTGTCCCTCAGAGGGGCTCACAATCTAGTCTAGTGCATTAAAGCCAATGGGATGTTACCTTCTGAACATGAAAGGTATGCGCAAGTTACACCTTCATATGATTGAGAAGCAAAACCCATAATGCATTGCTTCAACGGAATAGGCTTGATTGACAAAACTTTCCCCCTTCTTTTCACCTCAGGTTCTGTGTATGGAGGGCTAATGCATGAGAGGAGACAGATAAGGAGATTCAGTAATCCTGAAATAAACAGATAAAGGGGCAGATTCAATAAACATTGGTAAGGGTGCCCATTTGTTGCTCGATATTACGAGCCGTTTTGTTAATTTTATTGAATTAGTAGAGAATCGTTGCCGAAACATGGCCATCCAATCAATCTTTCAATCAATTTCTGGCCCAAAATTGTGTGGTGTTAAAAGCTCACCTATCCGCTGACGGGACTCCTGGCTTCTGGGATCCTTGTGATGACACTACATGTGGCGAATTACGTTGTACAGGCGCTGCGGTGACACTGGAAGAGACTAGGAGTTTTCTGAGAGGTGAGCCCTTAACACTGGACATGGGGAGGGAGGGTACTTATTCATTTTGGGGGGCAGTATGCCGTAGCGGCGCTAGGACAGTCAATTTCCATTAGATTTTCTTCTGAAATCTATTGGAAATCGCTGTGTAGTGTATGAGCAGGCAATCGATCCATCTCTGATCAGATTTGATTGGAGAGGTATCTATCTAATGGTAATCTGGCCATACATCGAATAATGTATGACCAGCTTAAAAGTGGATCCAAGATAAACTTTTGCTCATTGCATAATTGTTCCTTATATATAGTTTATAGGTCATTCCTCAAGCCAAATACTTTTTTTTGGTTTTAATACCCTAATTCCCTATAAACTTAACAAGCCTCACCCAAAGCTCCTCCAGCACCTAGGCACTCTGAGATCCATGTAGCAAGGGCTTATGGGAGCTCAGTCTGGGCAGGAGGAGGAGGTGTTACTAGCCAGAGCATTCAGAGGCGGAGGGAGGAGGAGAGGGGAGTGAAGTTTTCACAGGCTGAGGGCTGGAATTGCAGAGCAGCTTGCCTGTGTGTAATGATCACAAGCAGAACATGGCTGCTGTCATTGTATCACAGGAATAAATAATCATAAACTGTTGAAGCTGTTTGCAGCTAGATATGCTGTGTAAACTATCTAAACTTTAGATAAGATATATCGACAAGTTGCTTGTTATAGTTTTTTTTTTATCTCGGATCCACTTTAAAATTGACATGGCCAGACAAAATATACCAGTGCTTACTAAAACTGAGTAATAGGCATTGCGCATGTAGCGCAACTTGCGTTATGTACAACATACACGTCACTCGCAAACAGCGTTCATGCTGTATGCGCCCTTATCTTCACATCCTGTCCTGCAGCATCCAGAGACAGGGAATAGGGAACATATCACCAAATTCTTCATCTGATAAATTCTATAAAATGACTTATTCATACTGTGTACAATGGTACAAAGATGGCAGTGCTGTATAAATGAATAATAATAACTTCATTTAGAAGGGGTAGTAAATGACATGAATTGTTTTAATATCTCTCAGTGACGGTGACATGAATGCGTTGAGGATGCCCAGAAATTTGGCTGTATTTTTGCTCATTCCAACTTTCCCAGATCTGTCTGCTCCTTTTCAGGACAAGACTGTGGAAGATTCCCACAGTCCTCCAGTATGTGCCCTGCGGCCATTGTTTATACAAGATCACATGACCTTGGCCAGCCGCGGAGGGGAGGCGGGCTCCAGATTCTCATTATCATCGTAAACCGAGAATAGTGACAGAAGGAGACACTAGAATCTTACTCTGCAGAAATGAAACAAGTCGTCATTCCAGAAATAGAAGAAGAAAGATTCCAAAAACCTTGCATAGGAAATAAAAAGGTTTTAGTTACCCTTCTGGGTGTGCCTCTCTCGTGAGCAGGTTATAAATCCTAACATGCTCTCTTTAAGGGGTGTAACTAGAAATCACTGGGCCCCCCGGCAAAACTATGGATGGGGCCCAATTACCAGGGCCGGGCTGAAGCATAGGCTGGAGAGGCTCCAGCCTCAGGGCGCAGTGTAGGAGGGGGCGCAGAATTCATTCAGCTGTCATTCCTAATTGTGTTTAAAGCAGAAATAAATAAGAACAGGGGATACATAGCAGTGACTGCAAGCCAGATAACTAGATATTATGGTGTTGGGGAGGTTGTGGGCCCTGCGGCACCTCTTAGTCTAATAGCAATCAGTGTGTGACGGCTGGGGTGGGAGGGATGGGGAGGAGTCTCTTAGTGTAATAGCAATCAGTGTGTGACGGCTGGGGTGGGAGGAATGGAGGGGCGCACTTTGGTGTCTCAGCCTTGGGTGCTGGAGGACCTTGTCCCGGCTCTGCCAATTACTACAGGACACTGAACTTGGGGAGGGTCAGAAAGGCTGGGGGTAGAACAGTGTTGTACACAAGACCCTGCTGAACACTGAATAGGAACTATATGATCAAAATTAAAACCAATAAGATGGGTTGTAAGGGTGGACTTGCCTCCCCAGGATAAACACAACGATTCTATATGATCAAAAATAAGCTTTAATGCTTACTCCAAAAAAAAATGCAACGCGTTTCACGAGTCTCTAGCCCACTTCCTCCACAGAGACGCTGTGCTTACACACACAACTTCTGAGTTACTCCCATTGTATTTGTGCCTGAGGAAGCGCGCTAGAGATCCGCGAAACGTGTTGCATAGTTTTTGAAGTAAGAATTAAAGCTTATTTTTGATCATATAGAATCGTTAAGTCCACCCTTACCACCTAATCTTATTGGTTTTAAATGTAATCATATTTTATCCTGTTGGCGCCTCTGTTGCTTCTATATGCGATTGTGATCCCCCTGGTGGACGGGTGCGCACACCCTTTGTTTTCTTTCTATGGAGAGCGAACCTGAGTGGGGACAGGACATCAATAATACACTATTGGGGGCTCTCGATTGTGTTTTTCTTTGTCTTTCATACTAAATAGGGACGGTCTACAAATCTATGTCTGCAAAACTTTGTATGATTCCTTATCGGTGGCTGAGCAGATACAGTCATTAGAACAATTGTGCAGAGAGCAGATTTACATCCCTGCTCTCTTTGCTTTGTGTTCCTTGGCAGTGATAGGGAAATTCTGCAACAGCTCTTTAGCAGAGCTGATGTCCAATCAGGGAGAGGTATAGGGAAGCCTCATTGGTAAGTCTGCTGACAGGTTCCAGGCAGAGCAAACAGGAGCAGGTAAATTTGGGCGCACCATGTGCCGCCATAGGCTGTAATGTAAATTACGCCTATAGCGGTGCTCAGGGCCGGATTTGTACTTTTTACCGCTTAATGCCACTGTCACCAGCCGCCCCCCTTCGGTATAGGTAGCGAGTTGTTCCCTCCAGTATAGGTAGCCAGATGACTCCTTCCCTTTAGTATAGGTAGCCTGGTGACCCCCCAGTATAGGTAGCGAGTTGTTCCCTCCAGTATAGGTAGCCAGATGACCCCTTCCCTCTAGTATAGGTAGCCTGGTGACCCCCCAGTATAGGTAGCCAGATGACTCCCTTAATCCCTCCTTTTCCACCCCCCTTCAGTATAGGTAGCCAGATGACCCCTCCCCCCAGTATAGGTAGCCATATGACCCCTCCCCCTTTCCCTCCAGTATAGGTAGCCAGATGACTCCCCAGTATAGGTAGCCAGATGACTCCCCAGTATAAAAGTCCAACGGTAGGTTCGCACACCAGCTTTTCAGAAAAGCCAAAGATAGTTTTATTCCATCATAATGTGTCAACACTATGCATGACAATTGTTTCGGGGCCACGCAGGGTCCCCTTCCTCAGATACGTGCAGACAAACGTTTGTCTGCACGTATCTGAGGAAGGGGACCCTGCGTGGCCCCGAAACAATTGTCATGCATAGTGTTGACACATTATGATGGAATAAAACTATCTTTGGCTTTTCTGAAAAGCTGGTGTGCGAACCTACCGTTGGACTTTTGGAACTTTATCTGATGTTGCTTTGCATCAAAGGTTCAGCACCCACATACAGTACGGAAAGGTGTGCCGCTCCTGACTCTACAATTGCATTGACTCCCCAGTATAGGTAGCCATATGACCCCTCCCCCTTTCCCTCCAGTATAGGTAGCCAGATGACTCCTCCCCCTTCCCTCTAGTATAGGTAGCCAGATGACTCCCTTAATCTCTCCTTTTCCCACCCCCCTTTCAGTATAGGTAGCCAGCTCACCTTCACACCGCAGCAGCCATCAGTGTCACTCATTTCTCCACTCGTCTCCAGTACAGAAGCTTCCTCTTTCTTTCCGTCTCCAATGCTGACCAAGTCCATAGCCACCGGCCACAATGCAAACGTGCACATAGAGCAAGATGGCTGCTGCACAGGCAGCTAGCAGCAGAGTACCACGATCAGAGGCTTGTCTGATCTCCCTTCTTGCAAATGCTGCACCAGTTTAGCCTGCTGCTTTGGTGCCCTTGCTCATGTGGTGCCCTAGGCCATGGCCTAGGTGGCCTTGGCCTAAATCCAGCCCTGTCGGTGCTCAGATAGTAACTTGGGTGCCGTCAACAGAGGGAGCCCAAATTACTATAAAAACAGCGCACTCTGCCCGCCATCAATAGCTGACAGCCAAATTCGATCTTTCCCCCTGAATCCATGGTGGCATACATATGAGATTGCCGCCGGGAGACTTGGGTGCAGGATACAGCCGGTGTGGCTTATTCTGCTCCTGCACAAGTCCCGGTGGTGTTAATTACTATTCCCCCTCCAGGTCCCTGTGGATAGTGGGGAGTAATGTAATTCAGCTTCCGCTATTGCTGGAGGCCGGATTACAGTGTTTTAAAACTAACTTCAGCTCCGTCTTCTGTCAGCGCCGAAGTTACTGACTGTGCGCCACTATAGCGGTAATTCCTATTACTGTCTATGGTGGCGCCGGCTGCGCTCAAATCTGCTGCGCTGTTATTATGGCGGCACTACTGCAGCTAAAGAGATCAGCAAGACAGCCAGGCAACGGGCATTGTTTAAAAGGAAATAAATATGGCAGCCTCCATATTCCTCTCACTTTAGGTGTTCTTTAAAAATAGCTGGACTTTTCAGGCTGCCGTTATGTGTGTCAAAGCTCCGCCTCTTGCTTACGTCTGGAAGAGCCAATAAGCATCCTCACAACTTTCCCTTGTCTACCTAAGCCCCTCCTTCTGCCGATCCGCTGACAGACCAGAATCCCAATTAACCAGCCTAACTATATCACATTTAAACGTATAAATTGCTTATTTCTGAGCGTACAGAACGTGCGTCACGCTATTCTGTTCAGTGTAATCAGTCCCATCGCTAAACAAGTCTGCAGCTCTGCATTAGAGGAATCCACTGGTACGAGGAATGGCTGCCAAGAGCAGCTGCTATTTCAGTAACCAATCCCAAGACACAATCAGCATGATTAACTTTTTTTTTCGCTTTATTTTAAATGTCAGAAAAGCAGCCAAGAATGCGAAGAATCTACAACATGATTTCCCCAGTAGAACAAATATTCAAAGCTGGAAAGCAGAAAGACTCAATCAGAATGAAACGCGCTCCGGGTAAAACTTGTAGAAGGGGGAATTTAAAGAGCTTCTCCGGTATATGTGAACCCTGCTCTCTCGTCTGCCTAAATACCTCAGAAATAGCCTAACTTAAAAAAATAAATAAAGAGAAAATAGGTTTATCACGGGCTACCCTCTTTTCAGACCTCCAGGCTTCTTCCTGCACTCAGGGCCAGTTCTAGACTTTCTGCTGCCTGAGGCAAACTTGTAAGGATGTGCTGCCCCCTCCAATTTGGAATAGTCGCACAGCACCATTTAATGCTTCTTTTAATGTTCTCGCATGACATGCTGCAGCTCAACACAATAACACACTGGCCGGGTGTGAGTCTGACAAACTGCTCACCCTCAGTCACTCTATTCCTCCTCTGTCAGGACAGCAGTGCCACCTCCTCCCTTCTGCTGTGCAAGTCAGAAGAAACACTACTGCTCTCCTGCCCCCCCCCCCCTCCTCACTCACTGTCAGACTCCTCACAAAGCACAACGCTGCTTTTCCCCAATGCTGCTCTCCTGCCCCCCTCACTCACTGCCAGTCTCCTCACACAGCACAACAAGCAGCTTTTCCCCAATGATGCTCTCCTGCCTCCCCCTCATCACTCACTGTCATACTCCTCACACAGCACAACAAGCTGCTTTTCCCCAATTTTGCAGTAGGAGAACAGAGGCGCCAGCAGAATAAAAGTGGATAAAACCTTTAAAATTTGCTTGGAGGAAGCGGTGGACTTACCTCCATAAAGCAGACACGAAAGACTGTCTGAAAAGTAGCAATCACATTTATTATATGGTACCCCAAAAGTGCAACGCGTTTCGCAGGCCGAGCCCGCTTCATCAGGCAATAAAGTGGGGACAAAACAGAATTCCAGCAGTAGCAGGTGTAGCGCCTCAGTGACTGACTGAGGCGCTACACCTGCTACTGCTAGAATTCTGTTTTGTCCCCACTTTATTGCCTGATGAAGCGGGCTCGGCCTGCGAAACGCGTTGCACTTTTGGGGTACCATATAATAAATGTGATTGCTACTTTTCAGACAGTCTTTCGTGTCTGCTTTATGGAGGTAAGTCCACCGCTTCCTACAAGCAAATTTTAAAGGTTTTATCCACTTTTATTCTGCTGGCGCTTCTGTTCTCCTACTGCAAAATCGTGTCCACCCCTGGTGGAGGGGTGATCTACCCCTTTTTCTCATCTACAGAGAGCGACTTCTTAATCCTGAGTGAGGACAGGTCTAATCTCCTCACCTGCTTATACAGTGGTTGCCTGTGTGGTAACCCACGTTTGTGAGTATATTCTTCTCACTGATTTGCCTTACTTCGTTTATGTTTTAACATACTACACTATATCGGGCTCTCGGTTTCTCTATATTTTATTGCTTTTCCCCAATGCTGCTCTCCTGCCTCCCCCCTCCTCACTCACTGTCAGACTCCTCACACAGCACAACAACCTGCTTTTCCCCAATGATGCTCTCCTGCCTCCCCCTCCTCACTCACTGTCAGACTCCTCACACAGCACAACAAGCTGCTTTTCCCCAATGCTGCTCTCCTGCCTCCCCCCTTCTCACTCACTGTCAGACTTCTCACACAGCACAACAAGCTGCTTTTCCCCAATGATGCTCTCCTGCCTCCTCACTCACTGTCAGACTCCTCACACAGCACAACAAGCTTCTTTTCCCCAATGATGCTATCCTGCCTCCCCCTCCTCACTCACTGTCAGACTCCTCACACAGCACAACAAGCAGCTTTTCCCCAATGCTGCTCTCCTGCCTCCTCACTCACTGTCAGACTCCTCACACAGCACAACAAGCTGCTTTTCCCCAATGATGCTCTCCTGCCTCCCTCTCCTCTCTCACTATCAGACTCCTCTCTGGGAAAATATAAACGGCAGGCCTTCTTACACTGTTAATGGCAGGGTTCTCAAACTTTGCCCAGATGGTGACTGGGATTAATATTCAGGGAAGTGGGTGGAGTCTATAATGGCCAATCAAAATTCACCTGTTGATTTTCAAGGGGAATATTTAAAATGGCTACCACTGTTAATAGAAGATGCCTTGAACCTGCTGCAGTTAGTCATTGGGTGACTGGGGTTCAAATGCTGGAAAGGGGCGGAGTCACAAACAGCCAATCTAATTTGTTTAATTTTTATGGGAATATACAAATTATTGATGCCAAAGCTCACAAACTTGGTCATTGAGTGTTTGTGCGTTAGGGTTAGAAAAAGTGGGCGGAGCCGACAACAGCCAAATACTTTCCCGGGCAACGCCGGTTCATCAGCTAGTCTACTTATATATGTGTCGTTTTTTTCCCCGGGATAGTAAAGCTGAGCCTGCTACTTTAACAGAAATTGTTCTCATTATGACTGTCTAGTGAGCTTCCCAAATCTGGCCCATCTCTCGCTTCTGTCCCGTCTTTATGAGGCTGGCCGGATGATAGTCTATCATAACCGTGTCCGTTGCACGTGCTGGACCCCAGAGAATGCTATCGGCAGTGCTCGAGCCGTTCTGTAGCAGAATGAGTTTACCAAGAGCAAGTTCCAGGTTTCCTACAAACTCTCGTTTTCAATTTCGAGTCTTGGAGAAAAGGCACAAAGCTGCCATCATTATCGTATTCTTACTTACACTCCGGCAGATCTTTCGTCACACTCCAGACACGATGTTATGTTTTATTCGGTCTGTATGTGTGTGCCGGGATTTCTTGATGCCTCCCGAATAGCTGATTAATCTCCCTGCTTCTCGGTACCCCTCACATATCCTAATTCCGGGAAACAAAAGCGTTTTCTCCTCTCCCCAGGTGGATCCGGTTATTGCTATTCTTTTCATCTGTTTTTTAATTACTTCTCTCTGTCTTCACAACAACATATATCGTCTGGGGAGCGTCGGCGTCTTGTCAAAATAGATCGAAATTAGACAATTTCATTTTTCATGATAATTATGCTGGGTCACTCTCATTTACGTTTCCATTCTGCATTCAATTGCCCCAAACTTTTTTGTTTTGTTTTTTTCTCTGTCTTTTTTTTACCTCTTTAAAATGAAGCATCGCAATGAGACGAGGTTATATTTAGACTTGCAAATAAAGGAATACATTATGTGGCTAGTCAGTGCGTATACAATGTGTGAGGGAGAGGAAAAAAAGGTGTGTGTGCTCTGCAAAATCAAATCTGTCCTACAGGCTCCTGGCACTCTATATAAATGGACCTGTCCTGCAGGAAGTGCGTCTCCTGGCGTTCTGTAGAATTGGTCTGTCCTGCAGGAAGTACATCTCCTGGCGCTCTATAGAATTGGACCTGTCCTGCAGAAAGTGCGTCTCCTGGCGTTCTGTAGAATTGGTCTGTGCTGCAGGAAGTACATCTCCTGGCGCTCTATAGAATTGGACCTGTCCTGCAGGAAGTGCATCTCCTGGCACTCTATAGAATTGGACCTGTCCTGCAGGAAGTACGTCTCCTGGCACTCTATAGAATTGGACCTGTCCTGCAGGAAGTACATCTCCTGGCGCTCTATAGAATTGGACCTGTCCTGCAGGAAGTACGTCTCCTGGCACTCTATAGAATTGGACCTGTCCTGCAGTAAGTACGTCTCCTGGCACTCTATAGAATTGGACCTGTCCTGCAGGAAGTACGTCTCCTGGCATTCTATAGAATTGGACCTGTCCTGCAGGAAGTACGTCTCCTGGAGCTCTATAGAGTAGGACCTGTCCTGCAGGAAGTACATCTCCTGGCGCTCTATAGAATTGGACCTGTCCTGCAGGAAGTACGTCTCCTGGCGCTCTATAGAATTGGACCAGTCCTGCAGGAAGTACGTTTCCTGGCGTTCTATAGAGTTGGACCTGTCCTGCAGGAAGTACATCTCCTGGCGCTCTATTGAATTGGACCAGTCCTACAGGAAGTACGTCTCCTGGCGCTCTATAGAATTGGACCTGCAGGAAGTACGTCTCCTGGCGTTCTATACAATTGGACCTGTCCTGCAGGAAGTGCGTCTCCTGGTGCTCTATAGATTTGGACCTGTCCTGCAGGAAGTCCGTCTCCTAGCACTCTATAGAATTGGACCTGTCCTGCAGGAAGTACGTCTCCCGGCGCTCTATAGAATTGGACCAGTCCTGCAGGAAGTACGTTTCCTGGCGTTCTATAGAGTTGGACCTGTCCTGCAGGAAGTACATCTCCTGGCGCTCTATAGAATTGGACCAGTCCTACAGGAAGTACGTCTCCTGGCGCTCTATAGAATTGGACCTGTCCTGCAAGAAGTACGTCTCCTGGCGCTCTATAGATTTGGACCTGTCCTGCAGGAAGTACGTCTCCTGGCGCTGTATAGAATTGGACCTGTCCTGCAGGAAGTACATCTCCTGGCGCTCTATAGAATTGGACCTACCTGCAAGAAGTACGTCTCCTGGCACTCGATAGAATTGGGCCAGTCCTGCAGGAAGTACGTCTCCTAGTTCTCTATAGAATTGGACCTGTCCTGCAGGAAGTACGTCTCCTGGCGCTCTATAGAATTGGACCAGTCCTGCAGGAAGTACGTCTTCTGGCACTCTATAGAATAGGACCTGTCCTGCAGGAAGTACATCTCCTGGTGCTCTCTAGAATTGGACCTGTCCTGCAGGAAGTACGTCTCCTGGCACTCTATAGAATAGGACCTATCCTGCAGGAAGTACGTCTCCTGGCGTTCTATAGAGTTGGACCTGTCCTGCAGGAAGTACGTCTCCTGGCGCTCTATAGAATTGGACCAGTTCTGCAGGAAGTATGTCTCCTGGCGCTCTATAGAATTGGACCAGTCCTGCAGGAAGTACATCTCCTGGTGCTCTATAGGATTGGACCTGTCCTGCAGGAAGTACATCTCCTGGCACTCTATAGAATAGGACCTATCCTGCAGGAAGTACATCTCCTGGCGCTCTATAGAATTGGACCTGTCCTGCAGGAAGTACGTCTCCTGGCGCTCTATAGAATTGGACCTGTCCTGCAGGAAGTACGTCTCCTGGCGCTCTATAGAATTGGACCTGTCCTGCAGAAAGTACGTCTCCTGGCGCTCTATAGAATTGGACCTGTCCTGCAGGAAGTACGTCTCCTGGCGCTCTATAGAATTGGACCTGTCCTGCAGGAAGTACATCTCCTGGCGCTCTATAGAATAGGACTTGTCCTGCAGGAAGTACGTCTCCTGGCGCTCTATAGAATAGGACTTGTCCTGCAGGAAGTACGTCTCCTGGCACTCTATAGAATTTGACCTGTCCTGCAGGAAGTACATCTCCTGGCGCTCTATAGAATTTGACCTGTCCTGCAGGAAGTAGGTCTCCAGGCGCTCTATAAAATTGGACCTGTCCTGCAGGAAGTACATCTCCTGGCGCTCTATATAATTTGACCTGTCCTGCAGGAAGTAGGTCTCCTGGCGCTCTATAGAATTGGACCTGTCCTGCAGGAAGTACATCTCCTGGCGCTCTATAGAATTTGACCTGTCCTGCAGGAAGTACGTCTTCTGGCACTCTATAGAATTGGACCTGTCCTGCAGGAAGTACATCTCCTGGCGCTCTATAGAATTTGACCTGTCCTGCAGGAAGTACGTCTTCTGGCACTCTATAGAATTGGACCTGTCCTGCAGGAAGTAGGTCTCCTGGCGCTCTATAGAATTGGACCTGTCCTGCAGGAAGTACGTCTCCTGGCACTCGATAGAATTGGGCCAGTCCTGCAGGAAGTACGTCTCCTGGCGCTCTATAGAATTGGACCTGTCCTGCAGGAAACACGTCTCCTGGTACTCTATAGAATTGGACCTGTCCTGCAGGAAGTACGTCTCCTGGCGCTCTATAGAATTGGACCTGTCCTGCAGGAAGTACGTCTCCTGGCAGTCTATAGAATTGGACCTGTCCTGCAGGAAGTATGTGTCTTGGTGCTCTATAGAATTGGACCTGACCTGCAGGAAGTACGTCTCCTGGTACTCTATAGAATTGGACCTGTCCTGCAGGAAGTACGTCTCCTGGTACTCTATATAATTGGACCTGTCCTTCAGGCAGGGCAGGTTCTAGCTACTATGGGGCCCTGGGGCAAAACTAACTAAGGGGCCCTATTGACACCCCCCTCCCCCAGCAAATCCACCCCAAGGGCCCCAAATCTTGCTGCCAGGCCCTTTCCTGCCCCACCAGTCACACAATATCATCAGGTGCCCATAATATGTCGCTTTTAACCACTTCACAACTGAGGGGTTTTAACCGTTCAGCATCCGAGCAATTTTCTCCTTTCAGCGCTCCTTACATTCATTCGCCTATAACTTTATCATTACTTATCACAATAAAATGAACTATATCTTGTTTTTTTCACCACCAATTAAGCTTTCTTTAGGTGGGACACTATTCCAAGAATTATTTTATTCTAAATGTGTTTTAATGGGAAAATAGTAAAACATTTAGAAAAAAAAACATTATTTTTCAGTTTTCCGCCATTATAGTTTTTAAATAATGCATGCTACTATAATTAAAATCCATGTAACTTATATGCCCATTTGTCCCAGTTATTACACCATTTAAATTATGTCCCTATCACAATGTTTGGTGCCAATATTTTATTTGCAAATAAAGGTGCATTTTTTTTAAGTTTTGTGTCTATCCCTAATTACAAGCCCATAATTTATAAAGTAACAGTGTTATACCCTCTTGATATAAATATTTAAAGATTTCAGTCCCTAAGGTAACTATTGAAGTTTTTTTTTATTGTAAATTTTTTTTTATTTATTTTAATATTACAAAAAAAAAAATATTGGTAACAATTGGGGAGTGTGGGAGTTAATGAGTTAAAATTAATAGTGATAATAATGTATGTGTATGTGAAAAATGTTTTTGGGTGTAGTATTACTTTTTGGCCACAAGATGGCCACATTTTTTTTTCAGGCGTCCTACAAGCGTCGGAAGGACGCTTGCAGGAGGGGAGGCTGGGAAACTGAGTTTTTTCACAATGATCGCGCTGCTTCTCGTAGAAGCATGCCGATCATTGCGGGGGCAGAGATCAACGAACGGGAATGGATTTTCCCGTTCATTGATCTCCGGGCGAGCGGGCGGCGGCGTGCACGATCGCGGGAGTGCACGCACGTGCGAGCGGGAGCGCGGACAGCGACGGCAGTGGCGGGGGGTGCGTATATCTATGCTCCGGGCGGGGAACTGAAGTCCAAAGGAGCGTAGATATACTGTACCCGGGCGGCGAAGTGGTTAAAAGCATTGTTGGGATCTTCATTCTTTCCCTCCACACAGGGTAGTCTTACCTAATCCAGGCAGGACACAGGAGGCAGCACCGCACTCTGCGCTACACACAGGGGAGTCTTACCTAATCCAGGCAGGACACAGGAGGCAGCACTGCACTCTGCGCTACACACAGGGGAGTCTTACCTAATCCAGGCAGGACACAGGAGGCAGCACCACACTCTGCGCTTCGGACTTTGGCTGCTTATTAACCCTGGCAACAGGTAGTGCAAATTAGCCCCGTACCCACGGGTCACCATAGCTGGAGGGGGTGAATTGTGGGGAGGAGACATTTGGGGGGCTCCTAGAAGCTCTGGGGCCCCGGGGCAATTGCCCCCTTTGCCTCTATGGAAACACCTGCCCTGCCCTTAGGAAGTATGTCTCCTGTCACTGTATAGAATTGGACCTGTGCTTCAGGAAGTACATCTCCTGGCTTTGGATCACATGGAAGCTGCTCATGGACTGGATAGAGGCAGTTGCTGGATAAGCTCATGTGTTAAATTGAGCTGAACCAGTAACCTTGCCGGATCATCGGCTGAGCGCAACCAGGCCTTCATTTCACCCGCCAAGCTCACCAGTGTGTTTTGGGATAGCTTTTGTAAATTATAGAGTATTACTGTGCTGCAGAGGACTTCAGGAATGTGAGTGCGCTGACTCAGGGCAGGCTATGGTGCAGAAACATACAATACGGTACAATCAGTGCATGGCTCATGTGTCATCAACTCCTTGTACTGACACAGGTCATCTGGGTATGATACGCGGCTGATAAATTGAGTGCAGTCGTAGGCCCCACTACAATTATCAGCTAAGGAGGGTAATTTGAGGGCCGGAGGCAACGGAGTTTGGTTATACAGGGAGTGCAGAATTATTAGGCAAATGAGTATTTTGACCACATCATCCTTTTCACTGGCGAACTGAGGGGGCTATTCCGGGTGTCTGGAACCTCCCCCCTGCACTGAGCTGTGTATTCAGCCAGGGAAGCCCGCATAATATAAACAGCCTCATTCTCCCTCCCTTCTTACTTCTGGTGCTTCCCTCCAGCTAATAGAATGAGAGAGGCAGCCCAGCTTCCCTCACAAGAAGATGCAGCCTGCAGTGAGAGAATGTTGATTATGGAGTCCTGGACTCTCCACAGCACAGAAGTGTCCGACATGATGAAATTAGAGTGCAGGCAAGCTGGTAAATATGCACAGCATGATGCAGAGCTTGCCTGGACTCAGGGTCTGTGGGCAAACATCTGGCTGGTCTCTCCCCATTGTTATAATGACTGCATGTGTGGGTAAGGTGTTTAACAAGCTGAAAAGTTTTTGACAGTCCCTAGACTCCAGGAGGGCTTCTTTCTGACTTGTGTGGGAGACTGGCAGGGACAGGAATCTGATTACAGGCAAGTAGCCTGTCTGATGTGGGACTGCAATACAGATAAGTTCTCTGCTCCATCTCAGGCTATTCTCAATTTCTCCACTCCTCTCTCTGGGCTAGTGCAACGCCAAAATGACAATAGCAATCGCTAGCAATTTGTGAGTGTGATTTTGTGAAGTGATTTTCAGAGCGATTTTTGAATGAATTGCTCAAAAACATGCTACATGCAGTATACGTGCGATTTTGAAAAAATCACAACGCTGCTGTGGGAACACCCACATAGGGTAACATTAGCCAAGCGCTTTTCAAATCACTGTTGATTTGAAAAACGCTCAGAAGCACTCTTGGTGTGCACCAGCCTCCCTCATTCACCTTTGTTTCCCTCTTCCCCTAGTGCTGGCTGTGTCTTCTTGTCATACAGGAAAGCTAAATAAAAGTGCAATCCTGGTGAGGCAAAATATTATTATTTAGTATTTATATAGCGCCGCCATCTTCCGCAGATGCATATATTCCTGCATCATATGGGTATCGCTTGCGCTATGTGAAACTATGTAGCATATTCCACTGAATTGTCCAAACTAAGTCTATCTCCTGTTCCTCTCTTGGGGAGTTGTGCCAGCGCTGTACCCCGTTCACATTTGCTGCTACCAGAAGCCCTCAGAAACACTCGTGTCCTTGAGTACTTCCAAAGATAGGCAGCTTCATAATACGCCAGCGCACTTTTGTGCATGGGCAGTATGGAGCCACCTGTATTCGGAAGCACTCGGGACATACGTGCTTCTGGACCTTTCAGGAACCCCCCCTTAAAAATCCTGCGTTTGCCCCTGCTCTTTATGCATGTTGTCTTACTCCAAGCTGTATAGGCTCGAAAGCCTACTACCAATTAAGCATATTAGGTGATGTGCATCTCTGTAATGAGAAGGGGTGTGGTCTAATGACATCCACACCCTATATCAGGTGTGCATAATTATTAGGCAACTTCCTTTCCTTTGGCAAAATGGGTCAAAAGAAGGACTTGACAGGCTCAGAAAAGTCAAAAATAGTGAGATATCTTGCAGAGGGATGCAGCACTCTTAAAATTGCAAAGCTTCTGAAGCATGAGCATCGAACAATCAAGCGTTTCATTCAAAATAGTCAACAGGGTCGCAAGAAGCGTGTGGAAAAACCAAGGCGCAAAATAACTGCCCATGAACTGAGAAAAGTCAAGCGTGCATCTGCCGAGATGCCACTTGCCACCAGTTTGGCCATATTTCAGAGCTGCAACATCACTGGAGTGCCCAAAAGCACAAGGTGTGCAATACTCAGAGACATGGCCAAGGTAAGAAAGGCTGAAAGACGACCACCACTGAACAAGACACACAAGCTGAAACGTCAAGACTGGGCCAAGAAATATCTCAAGACTGATTTTTCTAAGGTTTTATGGACTGATGAAATGAGAGTGAGTCTTGATGGGCCAGATGGATGGGCCCGTGGCTGGATTGGTAAAGGGCAGAGAGCTCCAGTCCGACTCAGACGCCAGCAAGGTGGAGGTGGAGTACTGGTTTGGGCTGGTATCATCAAAGATGAGCTTGTGGGGCCTTTTCGGGTTGAGGATGGAGTCAAGCTCAACTCCCAGTCCTACTGCCAGTTTCTGGAAGACACCTTCTTCAAGCAGTGGTACAGGAAGAAGTCTGCATCCTTCAAGAAAAACATGATTTTCATGCAGGACAATGCTCCATCACACGCGTCCAAGTACTCCACAGCGTGGCTGGCAAGAAAGGGTATAAAAGAAGTAAAACTAATGACATGGCCTCCTTGTTCACCAGATATGAACCCCATTGAGAAACTGTGGTCCATCATAAAATGTGAGATTTACTAGGAGGGAAAACAGTACACCTCTCTGAACAGTGTCTGGGAGGCTGTGGTTGCTGCTGCACGCAATGTTGATGGTGAACAGATCAAAACACTGACAGAATCCATGGATGGCAGGCTTTTGAGTGTCCTTGCAAAGAAAGGTGGCTATATTGGTCACTGATTTGTTTTTGTTTTGTTTTTGAATGTCAGAAATGTATATTTGTGAATGTTGAGATGTTATATTGGTTTCAGTGGTAAAAATAAATAATTGAAATGGGTATATATTTGTTTTTTGTTAAGTTGCCTAGTAATTATGCACAGTAATTGTCACCTGCATACACAGATATCCCCCTAAAATAGCTAAAACTAAAAACAAACTAAAAACTACTTTCAAAAATATTCAGCTTTGATATTAATGAGTTTTTTGGGTTCATTGAAAACATGGTTGTTGTTCAATAATAAAATTATTCCTCAAAAATACAACTTGCCTAATAATTCTGCACTCCCTGTAGTATAGCTGAAATCTGAACTCCGGCTAGCAGTGGTGAATCCAACAACAGAATAGGGCTGCTCTGTAGCCGAACTCTGGGCAGCACTGGTGACTCAGGTTAATGGCGGTAGATAGTGGCGGTGTTAGCATTAGGCTTGGGTGGGGGTTGGTTTGTGAGAGGCATATGTAGGGGCTAGAAGGGTCAAAGTTTTCCAGCACTAGAGAGCCATTTCAAAGTGCCCCACAAATTGTGCCCATCCCAGTGGCAGATGTCACCCCAGTATTAAGTAGGTCTCCCCCCATAGGTAGCCAGATGCCCCATTGTAAGATAGGTACCCACCCTCCCCACGTGGGTGGCCAGATGTGCCAACAGTATTTGGTAGAGTCCCCCCCAGTACAGGTAGCCAGCTGTTCCCCCAGTACTGTATTAGGTAGCCCCTCTCCCCAGGTTAGATAGCCAGGCCGTGGGGGTAGGTTACTGTTAGGCGTAGGTAGTGAGGAGGTCAGTGTGAGGATAGGATAAGGCAACATAGAATATCGATTACAATTACCGATATTATACTTTCAACAATATCTCACAACCAATTCCATTCCATGATAGGAAGAGACTTCGATAGTTTTGTATCTACAGACCAAGTTATAGACCAAGAACAACGTTTGTTAAAATCCTAAAGGTACTGTCACACTGCATGTGTTGTGGTGCAATGCATAATGTAAATGTAATGGTAGTGTATTGCATTTGCACGTTCACATCTGCACATAAGTGGCATGTACGGCAGATCCCGACCGAAGGACACAGCCTGCTGTGCGTTTTCAAGACGCATGCTACGCAATTACAAGAAGGCGTATGTGTTTAATGTTGCTGTCAAGCATATTTCTGTGTACATAAAGTTTTAAAAATCACTCATGCGCCTATATATACCATCACATATACAGTTTTATTCAATTCATAAATTCAAATTCATATATATTACATTAATATGCAAGCAAACACTAGCCAACTTTCTCAGTCCCACCTCCCTATGGTAAACAGTCTTGCACACGCCACAACATATACCTATAGATTGATTCGCTGAGTAAACTTCGTTTTCTAGCATAAAATTGCACCAATCCCTATAGCACCTTTCCAATGTTAAAAAGTGTTTTTGCACCTTAAAAATGGCAATAATAGCCTTTCTTGTTCAAAAATCAATAAAATAAAAATAACGTCCTGTGAGCTCACAAAGGTATAATTCATAAATCCAACAGGAAAAAGTTCATGTTAAATAGCTTGGATCTCGTCTTGCAAAGCTTTTAAGGCTCATACACACATCAGACCATGGTCTTTGGAAAATGAAAGATCACAGACCAGTTTTACCCCCTTCCATGTAGTATGAGAGCCATACCTACACAGTCTATTCTATGGAGCTGCACTCCCCATCAGACAGAAATCTTACCCCCTTCCATGTAGTATGAGAGCCATACCTACACAGTCTATTCTATGGAGCTGAACTCCCCATCAGAAAAAAAACTTTTCAAGATGCTGCACACACAGATGCTGTACAGACACAAAAGATCAGTAGCTGCAAAAGATCTGTTCCTGCCAAAAATCCATTCCTGCAAATTGCAATGATAGTCTATGAGATCTGCAGATCATCATACACACATGATTTAACTGACAGATCTGCAGATCTGAAAATCCAACCTGGTGGATCTGATCTGCAGATGAATGTCAGTTAAATCATGTGTGTACGATGATCTGCAGTTCTCATAGACTATCATTGCAATTTGCAGGGTTGGATTTTTGGCAGGAACAGATCTTTTGCAGCTACAGATCTTTTGTGTCTGTACAGCATCTGTGTGTGCAGCATCTTGCAAAGTTTTTTTTCTGATGGGGAGTAGAGTTGGGCCGAACCTCCGATTTTAGGTTCGCGAACCGGGTTCGCGAACTTTCGCGGAAGGTTCGGTTCGCGTTAAAGTTCGCGAACCGCAATAGACTTCAATGGGGATGCGAACTTTGAAAAAAAAAAAAAATTATGCTGCCCACAAAAGTGATGGAAAAGATGTTTCAAGGGGTCTAACACCTGGAGGGGGGCATGGCGGAGTGGGATAGATGCCAAAAGTCCCCGGGAAAAATCTGGATTTGACGCAAAGCAGCGTTTTAAGGGCAGAAATCACATTGAATGCTAAATGACAGGCCTAAAGTGCTTTAAAACATCTTGCATGTGTATACATCAATCAGGTAGTGTAATTAAGGTACTGCTTCACACTGACACACCAAACTGTTCACTGAACAGAACAGGTATGCAGTGGCGGGTTCACTGAACAGGTATGCAGTGGCAGGATCAATGAACAGGTATGCAGTGGCAGGATCACTGAACAGGTACGCAGTGGCAGGATCACTGAACAGGTATGCAGTGGCAGGATCAATGAACAGGTATGCACTGGCAGGATCACTGAACAGGTATGCAGTGGCAGGATCAATGAACAGGTATGCAGTGGCAGGATCAATGAACAGGTATGCAGTGGCAGGATCAATGAACAGGTATGCACTGGCAGGATCACTGAACAGGTATGCAGTGGCAGGATCAATGAACAGGTATGCACTGGCAGGATCACTGAACAGGTATGCAGTGGCAGGATCAATGAACAGGTATGCACTGGCAGGATCACTGAACAGGTATGCAGTGGCAGGATCACTGAACAGGTATGCAGTGGCAGGATCACAGTACAGGTATGCAGTGGGCTGAGGGCTCACTGAACAGAACAGGTATGCAGCCAGGAAGAAGTTAAGCCTAACTAATCTTTCCCTATGAGAGACTGCAGCAGCTCGCCCTACTCTCACTAATGCAGGCACACGAGTGGCCATAACGGCCGCCGCTGCCTGCCTTATATAAGGGGGGGTGGGGCTCCAGGGGCTAGTGTAGCCTAATTGGCTACACTGGGCCTGCTGACTGTGATGTAGAGGGTCAAAGTTGACCCTCAGGTGCATTATGGGGCGAACCGATTTTTTGCGAGCTTTTGCCGCAAAACGTTCGCGTGCGACACCCGCACGCGAACCACCTAAGTTCGCGCGAACCACGTTCGCCGGCGAACCGTTCGGCCCAACTCTAATGGGGAGTTCAGCTCCATAGAATAGACTGTGTAGAGTATGGCTCTCATACTACATGGAAGGGGGTAAAACAGATCTGTGATCTTTCATTTTCAAAAGACTATGGTCTGATGTGTGTATGAGCCTTTAGGCATACAATTTCATATACATCCACCAGGAGTAAAGTGGCTAATTCCGCATTCCTTGGTATGCAAATTAGATCTTGCAGGATTTTGTATAAGCAGATTGCATTTGCACAGACCTCTAGAAACAAATAGCGTCCTGCAGAACTTTACAAAAGCAGAACTTTTCAAAAACAGATAATGTCCTGGCTAATTCCGCATTCCTTGGTATGCAAATTAGATCTTGCAGGATTTTATATAGGCAGATTGCATTTGCACAGACCTCTAGAAACAAATAGCGTCCTGCAGAACTTTACAAAAGCAGAACTTTTCAAAACTTTTCAAAAACAGATAACGTCCTGCAGACTTTTCAAACTTCCATTACTTTGCATAACATTCAAGCAAAATAGCGTGCTGCGGGTCCAAAGGACAGTTCAACTGGGCAACTTGAAGATGGGCAGGTAGCCCGAAACAGCGGACTGTCTTGCCATGCAGTTCTTTTTAATTTGTTTGTCTTTTTCTACCAATAAATGAAGATACATACTTGAAGGTGGTGCGGATTATTACGATTGGATGGTATATATAGGCGCATGAGTGATTTTTAAAACTTTATGAATGCTTGAATGGTGGGGGTGTGAGTAACCCCATTTATCACTGACTGCAGCCAATTGAATTCATTTTATATTGAGTGGGCGCAAATCTACCTGTTTACATATTTCTGTGTACTGTATGCTTCACTGTATGCTTCACTGTATGCTTCACTGTATGCTTCATTCATTACCAATTCTGTATTTTGTATCATTTTTTGTATTTTGTCTCTAATTATGTATCTTGTATACTCGGTGTACACCATTGACTGTATTACATACCCCATGTTTGTTTCTTACTTTGTACAGCACCACGGAATATGTTTGTGCTTTATAAATCAATAATAATAACAATAATATTGCTTCACTTTGCACTAGTAATGCATGATTGGACTTTTCCCCTCCCCTGCGTTGCGACTCTATAATGCAACATTCGTAGCGTATAAGTAACTTTACAAACTATAAAACTAACCTGGAGGGGATGACTTTTTCTCAGTGAAAGTAGATTTCACTTTAAAGCGGGATTGTCAACCATAAAATAAAATTCCATTAACCCACTGCTCTGTGTATATTATGTAGTCTACATCCTGACCCTACATTGCAAACATTCCAATATAATCATAAATGATTCTGCTTTAATGAATCTTATCTCAGTCAGCCTGGCTCTATTCTGGTATATTGGCAGGGAGAGGGAAGTTTGTTATCTCCCCTCCCACATTCCTGCTCCTCACTGATTGGCTGAGGGCAGCTCAGTGTGACACAAGACTGAGAAGGGAAATACACCTCACCCTTCTGCAGAAGCTGCTGAAATATGACCTATGTTGTGCTGACGTGTTTACAAAGCAAGCTAGATATGACAGTGCAGTTTCTAGAAGAAAAAAAATAGCAAGGGAGGAAATTACATCAGGATCGGCTTCAGTCAGAGGCAGTAAAGATGGAAAATGTCTGTAACATTTCTCTTTATATATAAATTCACTATAAAACCTGGACAATGCAAGACATACAGTATGTAAGTAGAAAGAGTATTTTATCTACATACATATGTGTGTTTTTTTCTGGGATAGTATGGCTGTCCCTAGTCACGTGACTTCTGTGCTGATCCTCTGACTACACTCAACATCTTCTGAATTTCTGGGCCCAGGTGCGCTCGCTCCACAATCTGCATGCTAGTTCTGTGTCTGTCCCTCGGGCGCTACTGAAGCCAAGGACCAGCATGAAGCCATATTGCTCTCAGTTCAAGTGCACTTGGAGCCACAGTCAGGGTTGTAACTAGAAATCACTGGGCCTCCCTGCAAATCTTTGGATGGGCTCTCCCCCATCAGTGCTGCCCCCTCCAGCAATGACAGCAGCGTCAGCAGGCAGGGAGAGCGTAGACTCACCTCTTCTGCGCTGACATCTGCTCTTCTCTGCAGCTCTCCACTCTACTTCCTGAGCGCTGCAGGCGGAGCCCGAGCTGAGGCAGGGTGGAGTCAGGCCGTCCTCCCCGCCACTGCTCCCCCTTCCTGCACTGCTCCTAAAAATGGTCCTGGTCAAGCCCCAGAGCCGCAGGCCCCCTCCAGGCTCCTCCCTCTAAGGGCCCCCCTGTGGCTGCATCCCTTGCAGGGGCGATTGTTACGCGCCTGGCCACATTCCTAGTTTGCAAGCAGGTCCTGAGTCCTGACATAATGATATACCGGTAACTAGGCGAGAGTTTACAAAAGGAAAAAACAGTGTTCCTTTTATTTTTACTGATTTGTACAGTGCCCTCGCCTTTTGGGGCGGAGTGTCGCGGTACAAAGGAAGAAGCAAGCACGGCTAGAAATAAAGTCATTATTACGTGATAGGAAGTCGTTAGACGACGTAAATGTCACAGTGACTAATACAATGTGTCTAACAAGACATGCAGCAATTACAGGAAACAATAGGGAGACTGATTACCAACTAAAGGAGTAAGGAGGAAACAAAAGGTGAGGAGATGAGTAAGCTGTATATCCAGAAGCAATGTGTTCCTGAGTCAGATCTGCTGGCAGCGGAAATTGTTCAGAGGCTTAAAGGAATGGCCTAGTTTACATGTATGTGTTACTTCAAGCCCAAGCGCCACCCATGCTAAACTGGAAATAAAAAACACATATATAAGTAGATAAATACTAGTTCTACTTACATAACAGATGTATTGCACTGTCCATGTTATGATGCCTATGAAATTTATAAAGGAAAAGCAGAGAATCCTATTCTAGGCAGTTTCCATCTTGGTTACCTTTGGATGAAGCTAATCCTATCATCATTTCCTCCCTGACTTTTTTTTTCTCCTCTTGCTAATTGTGTATTCGTCACCCGCCCTCCTCCCAGAGTCTTCAGACACTCCCACTGAGGCCTATACTAGGAAGTGCACTGTCTTATGTCATTAGAAGGAGGGGGAAATAAAGGGAAGAGGAGGAATATGTTATAGATAAAAAAGACCCTCCTTCCCAGCATGCAACTGTTTGGCAATGGCAATTAAAGGGCCAGTGCTCCTAAGGTATGTGGTAACTCCAAACCATAACAGCAGAAAAAGTTTTGAATGCAGGATTAGCTTTTTTTTTTATCACCCAGACCAGTTGCTGTTGAAATCTGATTTTTATGGTGACAATCCAGCTTTAAAAGGTGAGTGCTCAGGGTGTGTTAAAAGGATTCAAGGGTTGGTCATAGATGTGTTTTGGAAGGGAAGTCCAGAGGAAGAGTTAGGTTTGTGAGAAGTCCTGTATACATGAATGTGAAGAAGGGTTTGTAGTGGAGGACAGAAGAAGGTTGTGTGCGGAGCAGCGGTTATGGTTGGGGCAGGATCTGGAAATCTATGAGGCAATGCATGGAGAAGAAAGATGGAGAGCTTTATAGGCTGACGTTAGGAGTTTGAAGTAGATCCTTTGGGTAGGTAGTAGCCACTGAAGAGCACGGCAGAGAGGAGCAGCCATTGAAGAATGTGGCAGAGAGGAGCCGCAGTAGAGGAGCGTGGCAGAGAGGAGCCGCAGTAGAGGAGGGTGGCAGAGAGGAGCCGCAGTAGAAGAGCATGGCAGAGAGGAGCCGCAATAGAGGAGCGTGGCAGAGAGGAGCCACAGTTAAGGCGCGTGGCAGAGAGGAGCCACAGTTAAGGCGCGTGGCAGAGAGGAGGCGCAGTAGAGAAGCCACAGTTGAGGATCATGGCAGAGAGGAGCCGCAGTAGAGGAGGGTGGCAGAGAGGAGCCGCAGTAGAGGAGGGTGGCAGAGAGGAGCCGCAGTAGAGGAGGGTGGCAGAGAGGAGCTGCAGTAGAGGAGCATGGCAGAGAGGAGCCGCAGTAGATGAACGTGGCAGAGAGGAGCCGCAGTAGAGAAGCCACAGTTGAGAAGCGTGGCAGAGAGGAGCCGCAGTAGAGGAGCATGGCAGAGAGAAGCCGCAGTAGAGGAGCATGGCAGAGAGGAGCCGCAGTAGAGAAGCGTGACAGAGAGGAGCCGCAGTAGAGAAGCGTGACAGAGAGGAGCCACAGTTAAGGCGCGTGGCAGAGAGGAGGCGCAGTAGAGAAGCCACAGTTGAGAAGCGTGGGAGAGAGGAGCCGCAGTAGAGGAGCGTGGCAGAGAGGAGCCACAGTAGAGGAGCGTGGCAGAGAGAAGCCACAGTAAAGGAGCATGGCAGAGAGGAGCCGCAGCAGAGGAGCATGGCAGAGAGGAGCCACAATTAAGGCGTGTGGCAGAGAGGAAGTGGCGCAGTGGAGGAGCCACAGTTGAGGAGCATGGAAGAGAGGAGCCGCAGTAGAGGAGCCACAGTTGAGGAGCGTGGCAGAGAGGAGCCACAGTTAAGGCATGTGGCAGAGAGGAGGCGCAGTAGAGGAGCATGGAAGAGAGGAGCCGCAGTAGAGGAGGGTGGCAGAGAGGAGGCGCAGTAGAGGAGCGTGGCAGAGAGGAGCCGCAGCAGAGGAGCGTGGCAGAGAGGAGCCACAGTTAAGGCATGTGGCAGAGAGGAGGCGCAGTAGAGGAGCATGGAAGAGAGGAGCCGCAGTAGAGGAGGGTGGCAGAGAGGAGCCGCAGTAGAGGAGCCACAGTTGAGGAGCGTGGCAGAGAGAAGCCACAGTAGAGGAGGGTGGCAGAGAGGAGCCGCAGTTGAGGAGCGTGGAAGAAAGGAACCACATTAAAGAAGCATGGCAGAGAGGAGGTGCAGTGGAGGAGAGAGGCAGAGAGGAGGCGCAGTTGAGGTGCGTGGCATAGAGGAGCCACAGTTAAGGAGCGTGGCAGGGAGGAGCCACAGTTGAGGAGTGTGGCAGGGAGGAGCCGCAGTTGAGGAGCGTGGCAGGGAGGAGCCGCAGTTGAGGAGCGTGGCAGGGAGGAGCCACAGTTGAGGAGCGTGGAAGAGAGGAGCCGCAGTAGAGGAGCCACAGTTGAGGAGCGTGGTAGAGAGGAGCCACAGTTAAGGCATGTGGCAGAGAGGAGGCCCAGTAGAGGAGCATGGAAGAGAGGAGCCGCAGTAGAGGAGGGTGGCAGAGAGAAGCCGCAGTAGAGGAGGGTGGCAAAGAGGAGCCACAGTTGAGGAGCGTGGAAGAGAGGAGCCGCAGTAGAGGAGCCACAGTTGAGGAGCGTGGCAGAGAGGAGCCACAGTTAAGGCATGTGGCAGAGAGGAGGCGCAGTAGAGGAGCATGGAAGAGAGGAGCCGCAGTAGAGGAGGGTGGCAGAGAGGAGCCGCAGCAGAGTAGCATGGCAGAGAGGAGCCACAATTAAGGCGTGTGGCAGAGAGGAAGCGCAGTAGAGGAGCCACAGTTGAGGAGCATGGAAGAGAGGAGCCGCAGTAGAGGAGGGTGGCAGAGAGGAGCCGCAGTAGAGGAGCCACAGTTGAGGAGCGTGGCAGAGAGAAGCCACAGTAGAGGAGGGTGGCAGAGAGGAGCCGCAGTTGAGGAGCGTGGAAGAAAGGAACCACATTAAAGAAGCATGGCAGAGAGGAGGTGCAGTGGAGGAGAGAGGCAGAGAGGAGGCGCAGTTGAGGTGCGTGGCATAGAGGAGCCACAGTTAAGGAGCGTGGCAGGGAGGAGCCACAGTTGAGGAGTGTGGCAGGGAGGAGCCGCAGTTGAGGAGCGTGGCAGGGAGGAGCCGCAGTTGAGGAGCGTGGCAGGGAGGAGCCACAGTTGAGGAGCGTGGAAGAGAGGAGCCGCAGTAGAGGAGCCACAGTTGAGGAGCGTGGTAGAGAGGAGCCACAGTTAAGGCATGTGGCAGAGAGGAGGCCCAGTAGAGGAGCATGGAAGAGAGGAGCCGCAGTAGAGGAGGGTGGCAGAGAGAAGCCGCAGTAGAGGAGGGTGGCAAAGAGGAGCCACAGTTGAGGAGCGTGGAAGAGAGGAGCCGCAGTAGAGGAGCCACAGTTGAGGAGGGTGGCAGAGAGGAGCCACAGTTAAGGCATGTGGCAGAGAGGAGGCGCAGTAGAGGAGCATGGAAGAGAGGAGCCGCAGTAGAGGAGGGTGGCAGAGAGGAGCCGCAGCAGAGTAGCATGGCAGAGAGGAGCCACAATTAAGGCGTGTGGCAGAGAGGAAGCGCAGTAGAGGAGCCACAGTTGAGGAGCATGGAAGAGAGGAGCCGCAGTAGAGGAGCCACAGTTGAGGAGCGTAGCAGAGAGAAGCCACAGTAAAGGAGGGTGGCAGACAGGAGCCGCAGTTGAGGAGCGTGGAAGAAAGGAACCACATTAAAGAAGCATGGCAGAGAGGAGGTGCAGTGGAGGAGAGAGGCAGAGAGGAGGCGCAGTTGAGGTGCGTGGCATAGAGGAGCCACAGTTAAGGAGCGTGGCAGGGAGGTGCCACAGTTGAGTAGTGTGGCAGGGGAGAGCCGCAGTTGAGGAGCGTGACAGGGAGGAGCCGCAGTTGAGGAGCGTGGCAGGGAGGAGCCGCAGTTGAGGAGCATGGCAGGGAGGAGCCGCAGTAGAGAAGCGTGGCAGAGAGGAGCCGCAGTAGAGGAGGTACAATCTGCCTCTGAAGAAGCTGGTTTAAACCAGCGAAACAGCTGTCAGGCATCTGATACCCCCACTGCTATGTACCTGCTATTTCCCTGACCGGAATAAAGATCTTTTGTCTTCTACTCCACTGGAGTAGAGGAGCGTGGCATAGAGGAGGCGCAGTAGAGGAGCGTGGCAGAGAGGAGGCGCAGTAGAGGAGCGTGGCATAGAGGAGGCGCAATAGAGGAGCGTGGCATAGAGGAGGCGCAGTAGAGGAGCGTGGCATAGAGGAGGCGCAGTAGAGGAGCGTGGCAGAGAGGAGGCGCAGTAGAGGAGCGTGGCATAGAGGAGGCGCAGTAGAGGAGCGTGGCATAGAGGAGGCGCAGTAGAGGAGCGTGGCAGAGAGGAGGCACAGTGGAGGAGCGTGGCATAGAGGAGGCGCAGTAGAGGAGCGTGGCATAGAGGAGGCGCAGTAGAGGAGCGTGGCATAGAGGAGGCGCAGTAGAGGAGCGTGGCATAGAGGAGGCGCAGTAGAGGAGCGTGGCATAGAGGAGGTGCAGTAGAGGAGCGTGGCATATTGGAGGCGCAGTAGAGGAGCGTGGCATAGAGGAGCCGCAGTAGAGGAGCGTGGCATAGAGGAGGCGCAGTAGAGGAGCGTGGCATAGAGGAGGCGCAGTAGAGGAGCGTGGCATAGAGGAGGCGCAGTAGAGGAGCGTGGCATAGAGGAGGCACAGTAGAGGAGCGTGGCATAGAGGAGGCGCAGTAGAGGAGCGTGGCATAGAGGAGGTGCAGTAGAGGAGCGTGGCATATTGGAGGCGCAGTAGAGGAGCGTGGCATAGAGGAGGCGCAGTAGAGGAGCGTGGCATAGAGGAGGCGCAGTAGAGGAGCGTGGCATAGAGGAGCCGCAGTAGAGGAGCGAGGCAGAGAGGAGGTGCAGTTGAGGTGCGTGGCAGAGAGGAGCCACAGTTGAGGAGCGTGGCATAGAGGAGGCGCAGTAGAGGAGCGTGGCATAGAGGAGGCGCAGTAGAGGAGCGTGGCATAGAGGAGGTGCAGTTGAGGTGCGTGGCAGAGAGGAGCCACAGTTGAGGAGCGTGGCAGAGAGGAGCCACAGTTGAGGAGCGTGGCAAGGAGGAGCCACAGTTGAGGAGCGTGGCAGGGAGGAGCCACAGTTGGGGAGCGTGGCAGGGAGGAGCCGCGGCTGAGGTGCGTAAATAGGTGATGAGTTGAACAGCTCTTTAGACATGCACAAAATCAAAATGTCTCCTCTGTAAATCTATGCTTGATGCCTGGGGGTGCTACAATCGTGCTTCCTGCACTGCACACCTAGTGAAATAGGCCGGTTGCAAAGAGCCGACATTCTCTGTCACCTGCAGAAAATCACAGCATGGTGCAAATTCAATGGAAAGTTATCTTCATATTATCAGCACAAAAACACTTCTGTACCAATGAATAAACCATTGTTTTGGCTGTTGGGGAGTTCTGCTTTAAGGATAGTATAATGTTTTGTATTCCGGTACACGAGTATAGCGAGACGAGCTGCGGGAGATGGAAGCGGACGGACGGTGCATGCACCACCGCACATCCTGCGTTCGCCCTCTCATCTGTCAGCTCTGCTCTTGAATCCGCAACACAAGGTCATGATTCCACCGGCTGATCTCTCAATTAAACACGTCTTGGCCGGCGTTCGTAAACTCAGACCACCGCACTCAACTCTCAGACCGTTCTATTTCTCTGAAGTGCGTTTTGTTTTGTTTTACCTAATGAGTTATTCATAAAGAATCTGTACTAAAACATTTGCTTTTTGATTGAATGTTTTTGTGTTCTTTATCTCCCTACCGTGGGAGTTTTTTTGCCACTGATTGCATTTTTTTTTTAACAGTAACGTTACAAAATCAACACGTAAAATGTAACATGACTAATTCAAACTTTACCGAAATCCTTGCTATCCTGGACATTTGACGAATAGATTTTAGCAAGAAGTTTTATATCAGGATGATACCATTTATTGGCTAACTAAAAATGAATAAAAATAAGCAAGCTTTTGGCCTTGCAGCCTTCGTCAGGTTTACATCCTGTTAGTTTGCAGGCTGGTGGTACAGACAGCTTATATACATGCAACATCAAAAGGGAAAACAGATATTTTTTCAAGCATAAATACATGTCATTAAGATGCCTTAATTCACACAGACCATCAACCTGGGGTTAGAGGTTGTAAGCCAAGATAAGGATCCTTGTTTAACACCTGCTCACAGACCTGGGAGTTGGACTGACACAGAGGTATCGTAAATTCTTAGTTCACAAGTTCAGCTATAATGGCTGAGAAAGTTCAAATATTATCAGCCTCATACCAATATAGAAAGTTGTTGTCCTTATTCAAACCATTCTGCACAGCTTTGAACCAATTTATAAATTTTGTTTCTGCTATTAATCAGTCATTTGACGTTTTGAAGCCGCCCTTCAGGGCAGTGACACGAAGGTCATCCATGCTGTGTCCGTTGGACCGAAAGTGTGTAGCAACTGGGAGCCCAGATTTGGTATCATTAATAGTGTGCCTGTGTCCATTCATACGTTTGCGCAGAGTTTGTCCAGTTTCTCCCACGTACATAACATTGGGGCATTTAGCACACATGATCAGATATACCAGATTGGTGGACCCACAGGAAAATGTACCTTGTATTCTGTACTCCTGTTGTGAACCTGGTATCGTTACCCTGTCAGTGGAGTAAATGTGTCTGCAGGTCCCACATAGAATAGATTTTAGTAATGCAACATGAAAATACATTCTTTGGAACTCGCAGTAACCGCCTCTCACACTACAGGGATAAAAATGAAGCGAATATATTGGCGGGTGTCACAAAATGCTGTTAGGCCCCATTTACACTAGAGCATTTTGCCGCGATTTCGGCAAAATGCTTAAACGCTAGCGCTTTTTTTAAAAGCGATAGCGTAATGAAACCCTGTGGGCCCGTTCTTACTTGGGCGATTTGTGCTAATTGCCGCAAATCGCCCCAAAATGGGCAAAAACGTCAAACGCAAACGCGTAGCCTGCACCATTTTCAGGCGATTTCCAGCCGTTTATATGCTATAGAAGCACAAAACGCAAGCGCGCCAAAATCGCTGCAGTATTTAGTGATTTTTCCGCGTGAAATCTCGGAAAAATCACTCCTGCAAATCGCCAGCAAAAATTGCCGGCATTTTGAAAACGCAGTTGTGAATAGAGCCTAAAACCTCATGTGCGCTGGCAGAGAATGTAAACTTTACTGTCATTGATGCAAACTACAGCTACGCAAATAGCAGTAGAGCCTCATTCACTTTATGGGCTCGATTTACAAAGCTGTGATAAATGCTATGACGGCCGTGATAAGCTTTGCGCGCGGGTTAGCGCACGTACAGGTCTGCACACGTAATAGTAGAGGTTTGCGCGCATTGACTTTCCTGGCAAACTTGTTCGCGCGCTAAGTTCATCACGGCTGTGGCAGCATTTATCATGACTATCGAGCCCTATATGCACTGCTCTGCGCATTTCGGTGACGTGTATAGTGTGCAACACGCAAGAACATCAGAAGTGACTAGGAAGTTACTGATGCAAAGCAAGCGCTAATTATAGGATATACAAAATCATGTGATCAATGTGTCTACTTGTTTTGTGTGTGAAATGACAGAAACATTCATGTACTGCCTTCTTCTATTATAGTGTTTATCTCATTAGAAACACAAAACAAACCATATTTAATAAGGACAAGCTGTACATTTTTTGAGGCACCAACAATATTTTTAAAATCGTAAAGACTTTTGGAAGCATTTTATAGAGACACTGAAGTGAAAAAAAATATATGATATAGCGAATCGGTTGTGTACTATGAATAATTACTAGAAGATTAGCAGCAAAGGAAATATTCTCATATTTTTATTTTCAAGTATATAGTGTTTTTTCTAACATTGCATCACTCTATAATATGTGCAGATTACACAACACTCAGCATTCAAAATGAGTCTTTCAGAGCAGTCTGTGAAGTAATGACCTCTCCTCTGGCAGAGGAAAAAGTAAATAGTCCAGGAACAGTTGAGATAATAAAAGTCAGATAACAGCCCTCTCCACGACTAACTTAGTCGGAGAGCTTAATGGCTTTTTTGCATAGAGATAACAACTGGAGTTTCTTAACTCTTCCTGTACTGGAAACAATTACACTGATGTATCTGATCTTAATGTTTTATTTCTTAGCTGTACTACACATACAAATCATAATATCATAATTTTTTTTCCGCTTCAGTGTCTCTTTAAGCCATTTTCAGGTCACTTCCGGTTTTCTATCCGGCCAGATACCAAAAAGTTCGGATTCGGATATCCGATTTGGATCCGGATATCTGGGTATCCGGATCCAAATCAATTCGGATTTTCCTTTCTGTTCTAAAAGATAAGCAACAGCATAATAACCTGTACAGAAAAAAAACATTTCTTTGTTACAGCTGACACAAATCCTGCAATAAATCTGCAGTGTGTCTACTTCCTGCTTTCATGAAAGCAGACGTAGGGTTGACGTCCTGTGTTTAGCTTCCCTGCCAAGGCAGCAGAGATTCCTGAGCTGACACGGCTGAGAGATCAAATTACACTGGCGATTAGTCACATATGAGGGGGAGACAGGTTAAACTCTCTAAATGCATACAGAGTGCATTTCCCTGTTTTCCTTCCGTCCTGTGCAAGAGTTCAGGTTCATTTTAAACTTTTATTACTGAGAGTGGTTGAAATAATTGTGGCTACTGCAAGTGAATCTGTTCTTTGTTTAAGGTGGCCATACACTGATAGATTTGCAGCAGATTCCACCATCAGATAGATTTCTGGCAGATGCCTGTCAGGTGGAATCTGATCTGATGTGTGCCACACACTAGGAACAGATTTCCAATAGATTCCAGAATGTAATCTATTGAAAATCGATCTAAAGGCATTACTGCACCATTAGTTCCAAAGCAACTCTATGGGGCCATCAATCTGCTGCCAGCAACAGATCAATCTAGATTTTCCATCCTGTCAGATCAAATCGATCGAAATCAGCCGCAAATCGATCGATTGACTGTGCATTGATTTGCGGCTGATCGATTCGATCGATAGCTGAGATCGACCAGTGTATGGGCCCTTTTACAGACACTGCCATGCACAGGGCCAAATGTTTGTTTTTTTGCTGCGATACAAAATGCTGCGAATAACTTTATATAAAACTGACAACAAAAGTAAACAAATGAGATTTGTTCCGCCGCTGGAGAATGTGATTGTCATTTCCAAGAGGGAAGTCGGGCCTGAAGATGAACAGTGCGGCGGATAAAAATAAAACTCAATAAAACTTGTAAAAACTCAGCGGAAATATCACATTCGGAGAATATTTATTCAGCGCGGTTTCCTTTCTCACTGGCATTGTTTGCTATTTATGTGCGTAATTATGTTATTTTATCGGTTTCCCGCTTTATCGCACTTTAGGCGCTCAGATTTGTCTTATTCTAACTGAGACAGATCAATCATTTTTTAAGATCCTATTTATATTTAATCAGTCTTCAGCGGGGTAATTTCAGTTTTTGGTGTCAATTTACATTAGGTGCCATGGGAAATACAGGCAGTGCTACTTAAAGGATCCCCAAGGTGACATGTGACATGATGAGATAGACATGTGTATGTACAGTGCCTAGCACACAAATAACTAGGCTGTGTTCCTTTTTTCTTTCTCTGTCTGAAAGAGTTAAATATTAGGTATGTTAGTGGCTGACTCGGTCCTGACTCAGACAGGAAGTGATTAGTGTGACCCTGAGGGCCCTTTTCCACCTGCAGTCGCTAGCGTTCACGCTGAACGCTAGCGATTGCTGAATCGCAAAACCGGCGATTCCCCGACGTTTTGCGGCCGCGATTTTGCTATGCTATGCACTGCATAGCAAAATCGCGGCAAATATTGCTCCGCCGCGCGTCCGTGTTCGGGTAAAAAACGAATCGCGGTAGTGGAAATGACCTACCGCGATTCCTATGTTAAAAAGCAAACCGTAGCGATTGTAAAATCGCTAGCGGTTTGCGACTTTGTGATTCAGCCAGTGCAAACGCGCTGGTGGAAAAGGGCCCTTACTGATAAGAAATTCCAACTATAAAACACTTTCCTAGCAGAGAATGGCTTCTGAGAGCAGGAAAGAGGTAAAAAGGCGAATTTCTTATCAGTGAGGGGCACACTGTAGTCACTTCCTGTCTGAGTCAGGACTGAGTCAGCCACTTACATACCTTATATTTAACTCTTTCAGGCGGAGAAAGAAAAAAAGGAACACAGCCTAGTTACTTGTGTACTAGGCACTGTACATACACATGTCTATCTCATCATGTCACATGTCACTTCCGGTATCCTTTAAGGACTTAAAAGTCACGTGGATTTATAAAGGTTTCCGGGTTGTGTGAGATGCGGAAGACAGAATTTATACAATAAAATGAAAGCAACAGAATTATCTTAAATAAAGAGGACCTGAACTCTTGCACAGGACAGAAGGATAGCATAGAGAAATGCACCCTGTATGTATTTAGAGAGTTTAGCCTGTCTAATTCACCCTCATCTGTCTCTAATCACAAGTTGTAATTTCATCTCACAGCTGCGTCAGCTGGCTGCCTCGGCAGAGCAGCTCATTTGTAAACGCAGGATGTTAACTATGTCTGCTTCCATGAAAGCAGGAAGTAGACACACTGCAGATTTATTGTAGGATTTGTATCAGTTGCAACTAAGAAATATTTTTTTTCTTTAAAAAGATTTTGAAGCGAGATTAAAAATCGCTTTTTACCTTATATTTAACATGGGCATGTTTCCCCCTGCTAAAACGCCGCTATCCCGCGGCAGAACGAGGGGTCTTTACCCCCCCCAAATCCCCCCCCCCCCCCCCCCCCTGCAAAATCCACGACTTTCTTGATCGTGGGTTTTGCTGCTGTTAGAGGCAGAGCTTTTGGCTGTAGCTCTGCCTCTCAGCGCGTCTATCAGCCGGCAGATCTCCGCCTCTCCCCGCCCCTCTCAGTGAAGGCAGACTCAGAGGGGCGGGGAGAGGCGGCGATCAGCTCTGATAGACGCGCTGAGAGGCAGAGCTACAGCCATTAGCTCTGCCTCAACAGGAAGCGATCCCCGGGCACCACAGAGGGCATTTGGGGGGTAAAGACCCCTCGTTCTGCCACGGGAGAGCAGCGTTTTAGCAGGGGCAAACATGCCCATGTTGAATATAAGGTAAAAAGCAATTTTTATTTATTTTCAAAATATTTAATTGTGGCATTGATCATATTATTGCAATAAGTCATATTACAAAGCGGAGGAATAATACCACATTTTTGACTTTGATAGAATAACAACAACATAGTCCATTAATGGACTAATATCATAACAACAAAACAAAACAGAAACAAAGAACGAAAGAATTTGTCTCTACATTGTAAGCTATAAAGATGCTGGAATAATAATCCAGCGTTTAAGTCTTGTTAGGTAGTGATAGCCATATTCTTATCAGTAAAAAATAAATCAATGATTGATATCTCGCTTCAGAGTCTTTTTAAAGGTTATAATGCTGCTGCTTGCCTTTTACAGCAGAGAAGAAGTTCTGAGTTCAGGTCCGCTGTAAGACAATACTGGTTAAAATTCTGTATCTTCTCATTAAACAGAAACATGAACAATACTGTGTACACAAGTATTATAAATAGTGGCAAAGACAATCCATACCATTGCCAACGAAGACAGTTTAAGCCTAAGGGCTGGAGAAGATTTAAACTGCCTTCGATTGACCCTATAAACCTCCAACATTACAAGTGTATATTGACATTTATAGCTCTAGCCTTTAGCTGGCATCTGCACTATATTTTATCTTTTGAAATTATTGGTCATAAGACGGTACTATTGAATTTTGACCAGATGGAGAACAAAAAAAACGTAAAAACAATAAAGATGAAAAATTACAAAAGCAAAGCGGAATTGGCTTTTCCATTGACTGTACATTGACAAGACGACTAGAATACAGGATGTAAAAGGTAGGAGAAGTGTGACTGCGGTTAATTTGTGATAAAGACACAGGGCAGAGAGGAGAATGGTAGGAAACATGGAAGAGGTGGGTTTTAAAGAGAAACTCCAATCAAGAATTTAACTTTATCCCAATCAGTAGCGGATACCCCCTTTTACATGAGAAATCTATTGCTTTTCATAAACAGACCATCAGGGGGCGCTGTATGGCTGATATTGTGGTGAAACCCCTCCCACAAGAAGCTCTGAGGACCTCGGTACTTTTGATAGTTTTCCACAATGTAACAATGTTCACAGACAGGAATTAGCTGTTTACATCTCTCTCCAACGGCCAAAACAGCTAGCAGCAGCTACATAACCTGCCCACAGTAACAATGTCACCATGTAATAAATGTCAGAATGTAAATCGGGGAGAGGAAAGATTTTACAATGAGCAAACACTAAATCATTTATACATAATTATTGTAAAAATGAAGCACTTTTTTATTACACTATTTTCACTGGAGTTCCTCTTTAAGAGCATGTATCATATGGACAGATACCTGTCCAGGTGTGGCAGTTGGCACAAACTGTTACACATAGGTGTCCTGGCGTGGGCTGTCAGGCTCCGATTCAGGTAGTCTGGCGGTATGTGCCCACTGGCATTAGGGCTCAAGCCTTGGCACCGTAAGGCATTGAGACAAGCACTGTACTCTTGCACACGTTGATTGGCATTTGCCTGTGCATAATTTTGCATGTGTGTACTGCATGTAACGCATTATGCGATTCCACCAAAGGGCTTATTTAAAGTGAACCTCCAGACTAAAAAACGACTCAGCAGCACTGAAAAGTCTTGGTGTTTCTTTAACAGTTTCACAGCATCAGAACTTTGTTTCTCTTATACAAGCCTCATTTTTAGCTGCACAGAAGAAAACTGCCCGGGCAGTTTTCCCTTTATGCTGTGCAAAGCATGATGGGATTTCTGATGTTGTTGTTTTCGTTCTGCTGTTTTGGTGCAATTTTTATTTTTTACATTTTGAATTTGACATTTGAAGCCTAGCGTGTGCAGCTGGGAGGGGTAATCAGGACATAGGATAGTTGGAACTGTGTCTCCTGCTCCCTGTCACCTCCTTTCAACCAAAAAGATGGCTGCCTCATGACAAAGATGGCTGCCCCCATGACAAAGATGGCAGCCCCCATGAATCACAAACATTTGCCTGTTCTTTTAAAACAGGGTGAGTAAGATTATATTACCTATCTATTCTAATTAACATAACTAATGTAACTTAATGACAGTATGTTTATTTAGGCTGAAGTTCCCCTTTTAGTCTGGAGAGAACCACTCTCCAGAGCTGTAGTATTGCAGCTCGGTTCTGTAAAGCTCTTCTTCTTTTACCTGACATTACATGTGCCTGTTTCCTGTTTGATGCTGACCCCGGCCTGTATGACTACTCGATGCGTTTCCGACTTTGCTTTGTACAACTTCCCACTCTGCTGCCGACCTTTTCCTGCCTAAGAACTTACAGTATGGGGAGGGAGTGTTGGCTGCTGGCCACATGAGCAGTGAAGGAAATATGACGGTAGAGTGATGGTTAAAGTGTCCACTCTTCTTATAGGAAGGAGGGGAGGTTATGATGGTTAGTTGACTAGAATGGTTAGTCATTGAAGTTAAAGAGACACACAAAGACACCAGAGACACGCCCAAGCTGACTGCACACTGTATACGATATGAATCACAATATTAAGGGCATATGCATAATATTATGTATGTCCAACTTCTACCACCAAAACAGATTGGATCTGTTAAGGCTTGGACTCCACACTAGACGTCTGAAGGTGTCCCATGGTGAGGTGGCCAACCAATAGATGAGATCTCTTTTTGTTTTCCAGCACATCCCAGAGATGTTCGACTGGACTGAGATCTGGGGAACTTGGTGCGTGTGCGTGTGTGTGTGTGTGTGTGAGTGTGCGTGTGCGTGTGCGTGTGCGTGTGTGTGTGTGTGTGTGTATTCATTTTTTTTTATTTTTGTTTTACAATCTCCACAATCTCCATTTTGCACACAACCTACTTCTGTCATTCAGTCGAATCACCTCCTCCCATTCACCTATACAAAATTTCTCATGAGCCTCACCCTTCCTCTGAAATCTCCTTCCAAATCACAACCGTCACTCTCCAACCTTTGAAATCTTTGAGCGCTCCCTCAAACTCACTTTTTCTGACAAGCATATTTCCCTTCATCCTCTGGCCAAGTTGTGCTCCTCCTTACTAAATATAACCTAAAAACAAACTGCTGCTAAGTAGCCATATTGTCTACTACCCCACCTCTTGTTTCTTTCCTATTCCTTTAGATTGGGAGCTCACAAGGCCAGGGCTCTCTCACCTTTTGGGTCTTGGAACGTGCTACACATTTTGCTCTTCATGTTACATTTGTCATTGCAAATATCAATTCTGTATTATGCAGCAGTGTCTATATTTTGTGTATGCTACTGTTTTTATTATCATGTACCCCATGTTTGTTTCTTACTTTGTACAGCGCCATGGAACATGTTGACATTTTATAAATCAATAATAACAATAATGTTGCTGGTCAGGTACTGCAGCTGAATGAAATGAAAGCAAGCATGTGGGTTGCCGGTCTTGTCCGGCCAGCACAGCACAGCCGGCATAGTTTGGTTGTGTCCCTTGCACGGCACAAGCGGGAAGGCAGTGCTTTTTCTGTTCGCATTTTTCCGTCTTGTTAATTTGAGGCACACGCTGTTCCAACAACACTGCAAATGTGTTTCCTCCTCCTGCAATACCTAATCCATTTTTTTTCCTACCTCAGCCTTATTATTTTACTCAATAGGATGAAAATTGCATCTAGAACAGAATGTCAGGCCAAGTACACATTTCAATGCTGCTTACCATAATTATTAGACTAATGAGGTCAGGAAAACAAAAGGCAGCGGATTGAGTCTGGAGGGGGTTTCTGTCAGAGCCGCTCACATGTTTCGCTCTGAATGGGGCTTTCTAATGGATTAATTGATGGATGTCTTACGAAAGTGCGATAAGTGAATGTGCCAATTTCCATCCATTTGCCAAGAAAGCCTCGTTTTTCCCCGGATGGTAAATGGTTCAGCGAAGGCAAGAGAACTTTGTAAACAGTTTCTGCTGCACAGACTGTCAGGTATGCTTCTTTTAACCACTTCACCACTGTGAGGATTTTTCCCTTTATGGACGAGAGCAATTTTCACCTCTCAGCGCTCCTCCCATTCATTCACCAATATCTTTATCACTAATTATCACACCAAAATGATCTATAGCTTGTTTTTTCGCCACCAATTAGGCTTTCTTTGAGTGGTACATTTTGCTAAGAATTATTTTATTCTAAATGCAGTTTAAAGGGAATAATAAGAAAAAAATTATTTCTCAGTTTTCCGTCATTATCGTTTTAAAATAAAATGTGCTACTGTGGATAAAAGCCACAAATTTGATTTGCCCTTTTGTCCTTGTTATGACAACATTTAAAATATGTCCCTAGTACAATGTATAGGGAAAATATTTTATTTGGAAATAAAGGTGTATCTTTTTCCGTTTTACGTCCATCACTATTTACAAGCCCATATTTGCAAAAATAACAGTAATATACCCTCATGGCATACATATTAAAAAAAAGTTGAGTCCCTAAGTAAAATATATATATTTTTTAAAATGTCAATTTTTATACAAGTATTTTATTTTGATGACTATGGGAGGGGAGGTAAGGGGTTATTGAAGTATTTTATGTATTTTTATTTAATGTAATGTATGTGTAAGTGTAATTGTACTATTTGGCCACTAGATGTCCCCCACTTTATTCCTCCTGTGTACTGTCTGTGAACAATACACAGAGGAAGTAATGTTTGAATGCTTTACTTTCACTTTTGTCAATGACAATTTGCATCCCTGATAATCTAATTGAGAAAAAGACTCCATGTGGGAAAGTCGGTATCAGCTACTGATTGGGATGAAGTTCAATACTAGGTAAATGTGCCTTTTTGAATCTTATTTTAAATTTAAACTAAAAAATAAAGTTTAGTTAAAAAAAAATTGCAAAAGGACAATAGCTGCTGCATTGATTAATATACTGGCATTTTTCTCTTCATCAAACTCGCCTGCCTGCTCCCCCTCCCTCTTCATCCAGCCACTCAGACAGGAGGGAGATGTGACCTCATCCAAGAGCTTTCGCTCTCCACACCATGTGACTAAAAGGGGTGTGTTTTACACTGAGCATCAGCTGATTTTGCTGAAGAGAAGAAGGAGGTCTATCAGGTGATGCAGCTCGGATCCCCTAAAGACTTAAAGCGACATCATTTTTAAAATATTTTTTTGCATTACTAGTTTAAGGTAATTTTTTATTAAATGTATCAAAAACTGTACCTGTACTCTGGTTTTAAAGGGAACCTGAAGTGGATGGAGTCTGCCATCTTCATTCTCTGCTCTACATCTTTCCAATACTTCCGCCTTCACAGCTGAACTCCTGGCTGTGAAGGTGGAAGTGTCGAGAAGATGGAAAGCAGCATGCAGTGCAGCGGCGAAAGGCTGCAACATAGGTGAGGTAACCGTCTAAGCCACGCCCCGCACCCTCGTACACGCCGGGACAGCTTTGCTTTTTGCGTAACTGTTCTCACTCATACTTATAGTCCTAATAGAGCTTACTTGTGTTCCCTTTTTTCCTCACTGTCCGGGTGAGTAAACCGGGGCTGTAAATCACAGTCTCTAAGGAGTCGGCTATATTATATAAACTGTAACTAGTTAAAAGTCATAATAAAGCTTGAGTGGGGCTCAAAACACTCGTGACAGAAAGTACAGAGGAGAAGCTCAACAGGTCATCATTACTTTTTATGGCTGTTGAACAGGGAAGCTGGTTCATTGCCTGACTTATGTGACTACCGTGTGTCCACCATACTCACCGCAGCGATGCAGGAAGATGGATCCAGCAAAGTCCCTCCACGACGAGTCTTCCCCGATCCATCTTCCTGCCGGCAGGTATGCGGGACATCACGCGGCGCGAGCGAGACTTCAAGCAATTGTGGTATTTTGCGCTGAGTCATCGGGGATCTTAAAGATCCAATCCGCCATGGCTAATCTTCGTTAGTGTGATCGTGCGCCTGTACCCATGTCGCAAGATCAGGGAAACGATCGCTCCTTGCTCATAAAATCGGCGGTCGTCGGGAAAATCGTCAGAAAAATCGCGTGGTGGGTACGAGCCTTTAGAACCAGATAGCAATATGGGAATCGAGGAAAGTCGTATTTAGGATAAGATTTAAACAGGGCCGGATTTACCATAAGGCACTGTAGGCATGTGCCTACAGGCGCCTGATGATGGAGGGGCGGCTCATTCCCCACCCCTAGCCCCTCCCTCCTTCCCTATGCCGAGTCCCAAGCAGAGCATAAATGAGAGCTTACTCACCCGACTTTAAGCATTCCACTGATGAGATCTCCCTTCAGTCGGGGACACCGCTAGCTACTTAATACTGAGGGTACCTCTGGCTATCTAATACTAAGGGTCACCTGCAGCTACCTATGACGGGTAAGGGAGAGGTCACAGCTGGGACAGCCAGCACACTTGCCGTGCAGTACGGCTGGGGTTTGCGGGGTCCTGGAGGGCAACGTTTAGGGTGCCAGGACATCTTTGCCTATAGGCTTCTGCAATGTAAGTCCAGGCCTGGGTCTAAAGATACAAATATTATCTCATCAGTTTATTTTTTCCTCAAGCTCACTTTAACTGGATGAGGGGCATGACTGTTCCAACCAGGGCCCCTCCCTCTCATTGAGGGGGTGTGGCTATAGCACAAAAGGATGTGGTTGGGGCTTAAGTAGTTGTTGGAGGCGTCACAAGAGGTTGTGGAAGTTCTACCATCCAGCCTCCAAGCAGTGCTAGGAGGTGTGGCCCAGCAGGTGAGGGAGTTGTTTGAATGTAGCGGGAAGCACATGGTCGGTGAGATCAGGTGATAGATCTGTAAGGCTCTGATTCGCTTGTTGTGATCCAGTGACCTTTCTATTTTCTGTGTAGGCTAGAACAGGAAATCAGAAAACACCCACAGGAAGTGATCACACATCAGAAACAAACCTGTGCAAATAGTGGACTGTGAATTGCAATGATCTCAAATCACCATTTAGAATGACAAAACCCTCTTGTCTGTATGTAGCTTTAATGTACTTTAATCTGAGTGTTTTATTATTGCACTTACCCTATAACCTTAGAAGGGGAGACAATGTATTGAGCTGTCTGGCAGAAGAGGAATGATGGGACATTTAGCATTTCCAGCAATGAAGTTATGTCACCCAGGGGTTCCAGAGGGCAATGTAACGAACGGTGGCTGGCCGGCCAGTTTCTTAATAAAGCTATAAAACTACAGGCTGTGACATCACAGTGTCTCTGGCAACTATAAATAGACTGCTGCAAACATGTCCCTTGGGTCACCCATTGCTATAGAGAAACATCATGCATGTGACAGCCTGACAGATGGTAACGCATAGCTCTCCTCTGTCCCTCTTTCCTCCTCATGTGTCCCTCTTTCAGGATTGATGTGCAGGTATATGTAAAAATATGTATTTTATCTACTGAAATATGTGCCTAATTGACTCTCATCCTTTAAATTGATATATTTTGTTATTTTCAAATGTTATTATGAAGGAAAATGAAGCAGGATAGAAAGGACCAGTGTAGGTTGAATGATAAAACAACACATTTTTCTTATGAAATTCTTTATGGTATGTGTGGCTAGGGGTGTGCCGAGGGCGTGGTTAGGGGTGTGGCAGGGGCGTAGTTAGGGGTATGAACCTTGTTCCCATTCATTAATCTATGACCCTGTGTTAATGATTGCCGGTATCAATGAGATGTCACGGTCATTGTAACAAAATGAAATAACACGTCCACGCATTACTTACTGTTCACGTACTAATAGTACGGTAACAGGAAAAAATGCACAAGGACATCTTGTGGCCAAATAGTAAAATTACACCTGCATACATTTATTTTAATAAAAAGACTCACACTTACATTGAAAATTAGCACCTTAACTCCCACACTCTCCCATAATTACCCAAATAAAAAAAAAATGACAATTGAAAAAAAAAAATACATAAATAGTTACCACAGGGACTGAACTTTTTTTTTAATATGTATGTCATGTGGGTATATTACTGGTAATTTTGAAAATATAGACTTGTAATTAGTAATGGACGCAAAACTAAAAAAATGCACCTTTATTTCCAAACAAAATCTTGGCGCCATACATTGTACTAGGGAAATATTTTAAACATTGCAATAACCGGGACAAATGGGCAAATAAAATGTGTTTGTTTTCATTACAGCAGCATGTATTATTTTAAAATTATAATGGCCAAAAACGTATTTTTCCAGTTAAAATGGATTTAGAATAAATTAATTCTTAGCAAAACATAACACCCAAAGAAAGCCTAATTGGTGTAGAAAAAAACAAGATATATATTGTTTAGTTGTGATAAGTAGTAATAAAGTTATAGGCAAATGAATTGAAGGAGCGCTGACAGGTGAAGATTGCTCTGGTGCAGAAGGGGAAAAAACACTCAGTAGTGAAGTGGTTAATAAAATGCATAGGAACTGTGGTCATGTGACCAAATCAGTATTCAGTATGGGGATACAGCCGGTTTATTATAACTCAAATGTGTTGCAGTAGATGAGACAACATGTTGAGGTACATAACAGCTCTTCTCATTGGTTAGACGGACACTTGATGTACGATCAGCATACAAGACTGCATATAGATAATGTTTCTTTATTGTGGCCCTTTAAAAGCAATGAGGGTATTTAACCCCATGCTGGTGAGAACTCAAAGGCCACCACATTACACAGATCGCTAATTAAAGAGACAACTCATCCTGCAGCCTCCCAGTGTTTTGTCTTAGCTGGTATTGGGTGGATAATGTTACCTGGCTAAATGATATAGGAGAGTAATTGTAAACCTGACCTGATAACAACATGCAGATATAAAGCTTGAGGGCTGTTTGAGGACCATCTGTCGTGTATTGGAGGCGTCTGTGTCACACTGTTTGACACTGGCAGACTCAGAAACCATCATCACATCTACAGACGCCATACTGTCTGACACTGGCAGACTCAGAAGCCATCATCACATCTACAGACGCCATGCTGTCTGACAATAGCAGACTCAGAAGCCACCGTCACATCTACAGACGCCACACTGTCTGACACTGGCAGACTCAGAAGCCATCGTCACATCTACAGACGCCACACTGTCTGACACTGGCAGACTCAGAAGCCATCGTCACATCTACAGACACCACACTGTCTGACACCGGCAGACTCAGAAGCCATTTTCACATCTACAGACGCCACACTGTCTGACACTGGCAGACTCAGAAGCCACCGTCACATCTACAGACACCACACTGTCTGACACTAGCAGACTCAGAAGCCTTCGTCACATCTACAGACGCCACAATGTCTGACACCGGCAGACTCTGAAGCCACCGTCACATCTACAGACGCCACACTGTCTGACACCGGCAGACTCTGAAGCTACCGTCACATCTACAGACGCCACACTGTCTGACACTAGCAGACTCAGAAGCCATCGTCACATCTACAGACGCCATATTGTCTGACACTGGCAGACTCAGAAGCCATCGTCACATCTACAGACGCCACAATGTCTGACCCCGGCAGACTCTGAAGCCACCGTCACATCTACAGATGCCACACTGTCTGACACTGGCAGACTCAGAAGCCATCATCACATCTACTGACGCCACACTGTCTGACACTGGCAGACTCAGAAGCCATCACAATACGTTGAGGAAAAGCTTTCTGCTAATTGGCCCCTCTGGGAAATCCACGCCCGGGAGGAGAGGTGGAGGAGGCAGGCAGCAGAGGTCAGTAGGGATTGGCAGAGAGGAGCAGCATCAGAGGAGCGGGAGGAGAGGTGGATGAGAGGGCAGCAGAGGTCAGTAGGGATTGGCAGAGAGGGCAGCATCAGAGGAGCGGGAGGAGAGGTGGATGAGAGGGCAGCAGAGGTCAGTAGGGATTGGCAGAGAGGGCAGCATCAGAGGAGCGGGAGGAGAGGTGGATGACAGGCAGCAGAGGTCAGTAGGGATTGGCAGAGAGAAGCAGCATCAGAGGAGCGGGAGGAGAGGTGGATGAGAGGGCAGCAGAGGTCAGTAGGGATTGGCAGAGTGGAGCAGCATCAGAGGAGTGGGAGGAGAGTTGGATGGGATAAGCAGCAGAGGTCAGTAGGGATTGGCAGAGAGGGGCAGCATAAGAGGAGCAGGAGGAGAGTTGGATGGGATAAGCAGCAGAGGTCAGTAGGGATTGGCAGAGAGGGGCAGCATCAGAGGAGCGGGAGGAGAGGTGGATGAGATGACCAGCAGAGGTCAGTAGGGATTGGCAGAGGGGCAGCATCAGAGGAGCGGGAGGAGAGGTGGATGAGGTGAGAAGCAGAGGTCAGTAGGGATTGGCAGAGGGGCAGCATCAGAGGAGAGGGAGGAGAGGTGGATGAGACAAGCATCTATAATGAGGTTAATTGCACGTGTACAGTGACCACACACCCTTATATTTGTGCAGCCCTGTATGTTTAGCCACCACCCACTTCAATGTATCTCTCCATGTACAGCTTCCCAAGTCCAGGAACCACCCTCTTCCATATGCAGCCCTCCATGTGCTGCAGCCTCATCTCACAGGTACAGCCCCCACATCATCAGCCTAAGCTCTCTTCCATGTGCATCATCTCATGTACAACTACTACTGTCTTCTATGCGTATCCCTCTGTTCAGCAGCCCCCTATTCTATGCACAGTCACCATACTTGCTGCAAGAGCTCTCTTGTATGCAAAGCAGCAGCCCCCCTCTTCCATTGGCAGCCCCCAATGTGTAGCCCATCTAATGAAGCCCCCATATGCAGCGTCCCCACACAGGCCACGGTCTAAGCAGCCTCTGCAGAAGTCCAGCTCTGTCCAATATTTAGGACTGGGTGGAATCCTATTTTAGGGCACATAAACATAACGCTATTATGGAGACCTGTCCTCGTAGGTTGTATATTTTGCTTTATTTTACTAGACACATTTGCTGGTCTCACCTCATTACAGAGAATATTTATTCATTTCCAAATATACATTTCAAATAATTACAACGTTCCTCTTTATGGAGATGGTAACAGGCTGCCTACTGTCACATTGGCAGCGCCCGTCTATTTCCATTCCCAGTGTACGATTTCATCTAACCTCTTCAGTGCCAGGACTCTCCACGGAGGGGTATAAATAGACGACCAGGGCTGCGAATTACAGGGAATGCGCAGCGTTTTATATCTTCTTGTATTTATCGTGGTTACAGCTGAAACATTTTTCATTTTAATTAGAAACAAATAAAATATTACAAACAAATGTTGGATTTTAAAGTGTTGTCTTCCTTTACGGCCCTTTCACGCCTTAAGGTGCGTACACACGCCTGATTGTGGTTTGGATCAGTCTTTGAACGGCTTGTCGGGCAAACAACAAGCTGTTTAACCCCTTGCCGACCGTTCCACGCCAATTGGCGTGAATGCGGCGGCATCCACAGGACCGCTCCATGCCGATTGGCGTGAATGGATGTGGGCGGGGATTGCAGGAGATCACGCATCTCCACTCTGATGATGGAGCTCCGCTCTGCCTTCAGTCTCCGAGCTGTTACGCTGCGAAACCGCCGTCTATTAACAGTGTACAGCACTGCGATCTAAAGGTGCGCTGTACTGGGGACAGCTGTGAGACACCGCTGTCCCCCTGGGAGGCACAAAAGCGATCCGCTGTGATAGGCTGATGGAGGGAGGGAAAGTTAAGAAATTCATTTAAAAAATTTGCAAAATGTTATAAAAAATATTACAATAAATATTTATAATAAATAAACAAACCTGGGGGTGATCTGACCCCACCAACAGAAAGCTCTGTTGGTGGGGAGAAAAGGGGGGAATCACCTGTGTGCTGAGTTGGAAGGCCCTGCAGCAAGGCCTTAAAGCGGTTCCGAGATGAAAAAGTAACTGTAACAAGTAACTTGTCTAAATATGTTACCTAAAGTTTAGATAACAAATCTAGCTGCAAACAGCTTTAACAGAATATGATTGACTATTCCTGTGATACAATGACAGCAGCCATGTTGTTTGTAAACATTACACAGAAGCAGGCTTATCTGCATCTTGAGCAAAAAAACCTAATCCCCCCCTTCTCCTTCCCTCCTCCCCTCTGCCTCTGAAATCTCTGGCTAGTAACACCTTCCCCTCCTCCTGCCCAAACTGAGCTCCCATGAGCCCTTGCTACTGTCTGAAAGTGCCTTGGCTCTCTGAAAACCTGTGGGCGTGGCTTGTGTAGTTTATAGGAAATTAGAGTAATAAAACAACAACAAAAAAGTATTTGGCTTGTGGAATGCCCTATAAACAATATGAAAGGAACACAATTATGCAATGAGTAAAAGTTCATCTCGGATCCACTTTAAAGCTGCAGTGGCCCAATTAGCAGAAATTAGCTTGGTCACTAGGGGGGTTTAACACCCCGGTCCTCAAGTGGTTAAAAGTCACGTACACATCCAAACAAAACGTCCGAGAAACTAACTTACATGTCATCTGACAGACTGAACGTCATCCAGTTCTCATCTAACTCTCTTTGACATATTAGTTGTACACGCTGGTCGTTTGTACACACGTACGGACCTGACAGGCTTTGAATGACAGTTGGTCAAGCAGATCAGGCAAACCGCCTGTTATCAGTGACTCGACTGCGCGTACACAGGTCCAACTTCAAACGACAAGTCGGATGACAAGTTGGTTGGAAAATCAGGACGTGTGTGCGTACCTTTAGAGCCAGTTCATAAGATAAACAGATAAGGAGAGCGGATAAGTAGATCATTCATGAAATACCATATTTTTTGGCCTTAAAGACGTTCAAGACACACCTAGGTTTAGAGGGCAAAATCCAGAGGAAAATATACTAGACCTTGTGTGTCCATGTTCCAGGAGCATCTTGTAGATGTTCTCCCCAATTATTGTGTCCTCCTGTGTCCCCCATGTGTTTCCTCCTGTTCCATTGTGTCCCCTCCTTTCCTCAAATGTCTCCTGATGTCCCCCATATTTCTCCTCCTGTCCCCCATGTGTCTCCTCTGCTCCCCCACCCCTTGTCTCGCAGATCTCTCCTCTCCCTCACAGATGATGTGTTCAGCAGAAGCCAGCGCTAGGGGAGCTGTGAGGGAGAGGTCTCTGATCGCCGGTGGAGCTACTGGATAAACCCAGTTCTTCTTCTTCTCCTCCTCCTTCTTCTTCTTCTCCTTCTTCTTCTCCTTCTTCTCCTTCTTCTTCTCCTCCTCCTCCTCCTCCTCCTCCTCCTCCACCTCCTCCTCCTCCTCCTCCTTCTCCTTCTTCTCCTTCTCCTTCCTCTACTCCTTCTCCTTCCTCTTCTCCTTCTCCTTCTCCTTCCTCTTCTCCTTCTCCCCCTTCTTCTTCTTCTCCTTCTTCTCCTTCTTCTTCTTCTTCTTCTCCTTCTTCTCCTTCTTCTTCTCCTCCTTCTTCTCCTTCTTCTTCTCCTTCTTCTTCTCCTTCTCCTTCTTCTTCTCCTTCTTCTTCTCCTTCTCCTTCTTCTTCTCCTTCTTCTTCTCCTTCTTCTTCTCCTTCTTCTTCTCCTTCTTCTCCTCCTTCTTCTCCTCCTTCTTCTCCTCCTCCTTCTTCTTCTTCTCCTTCTTCTTCTCCTTCTCCTTCTTCTTCTCCTTCTTCTTCTCCTTCTTCTTCTCCTTCTTCTCCTCCTTCTTCTTCTTCTTCTTCTTCTTCTTCTTCTTCTCCTTCTTCTTCTCCTTCTCCGTCTTCTTCTCCTCCTTCTTCTTCTTCTTCTCCTTCTTCTTCTCCTTCTTCTTCTTCTGTTCAAACCTCAGCTCTGCCTGTTCAGTAAGCCAGCAGCTATTCAGTAAGTCTCCCTAACACTTCTACTGCCTACATCAGTGCGCTCTAGTGGCTACCTCGCAAGCACTTTGAGTCTGACAGGAGAAAGGTGCTATACAAATACTGGCATTATTATTATTATTTATTCAGGGGGAGCAGAGGAGAACATGGGAGTAGCGGAGGAGACATGGGGGTACAGGGAGTCCCTGACATCGCAGTGGGTGGGCTGCTCGCAGGCATTCGTAAGTCGGGAACTCCCTGCAATCGGCATATAAGACGCAGGGACTTTTTCTCCCCATTTTTGGGGAGAAAAAGTGCGTCTTATATGCCGAAAATTTCGGTAAGTTTGAGAATCAGCCCCTTTGTCTAGTGTGATGTGGTAATGTATGTTGGTCACACAGAACTTGGCTATTCTTTCCTATGGGCCCTTTCACAGATGTCTCCTGCACTTGTACCTGCTGCGTTACAACACAGCGCTCCACAACAATGGAAATCTATGGCAGCACACAGCTTCCGCATGATTTGTCTGGTACAGTCAGTGGTGTATCTGAGAAGCCTGGGGGTGCAGAGCAAGTTTGAAATGGGCCCCTGAAATGGAGCAAAACTTGCTACTGACATCCAGGGTGTCAGAGAGGTGTGAGCACAGGCAGGGGAACAGTTTGGTCATGATTTCCACTATTCAAAGCACATATAGAGGTGATCATCACCTGCACAGCACCAATGCTACTCTGCTCCAGGGGCCCCAGTACAGTCACAGCCTCTGAACCCCTTATTACAATGTTACTGGTTATAGTGCAGCACTGGATTGCACTGTGCAAGGCATTGGCCATCATATCCATCAAAATACATAGCCGGCTGAGTATGTCAAGAGGTACTGCTTTTGCATGTGAAGCATGAGGTCATGAGTTTGCCTCCCGGGTCAGGAAAATAAATACATTAACGCAATGCACATATCCAGAGGGATTAAGGTGAGAGAGAGCCTGAGGCAAGGTAGTAGTCCTAACTTCCCCAGTAGTCTTTTTTGGTAAGCTAAGGTGTGGAGAGGGCTCAGAGAAAATGACATTCTGGCCCCTTTCTGCCCACTAGGTCCCTGGCATCTGCCTAGGCTGCCTTGTTGTGGATGATATTGCTCGGTACACATATGTACAGGCCCTTAAGCGCCACAGGAAACACATATGAACAAGTAGGTGTTTCGTAGGAGCCAAGTCTTCTCAGAAGGTGACAAAAAAAGGTTAAGTTCCCTTTTCTTTGAGGACAGCCAATCCCCCAGTTGAGAACTCAATCACACATAATGCTGGCAGAAGCATAATGACTCTAAATGCCAAACACTTGATTAATACACAAAATAACTGAAAACACTTAAAATGCAAAAACTTACACAAAAGTCTCACACTGCTAAAGCATAAAGTATCTCAATGTGATCAGCACAATCACATAATAACAGTAAATAGCACATAACACAAGGGAGGTGACAGAATGATTTCAGGAACCAGGACAATAGTCTGATGGAAACGTGGGTTCTGAAATAAGGTGTCACACTTCTCCAGCCTCCAGCAGGCAAACATTTACTAGTAACATGAAGTATTAGGCAAAAACAAATCTACGTGAATTCAGCCACAACTAACGAGGAACTGTATCCCAGGATGGAACTTCATCCCAATCAGTAGCTGATACTCCCTTTCCCATGAGAAATATTTTCCTTTTCTCCAATAGATCATCAGAGGGGTCTGTATGGCTGATATTGTGGTGTAACCCCTCCCACAGTGTGATGTCAGCACCATGGTCCTGACCGTTTCCTGTCTGTGAACCTCATTGCATTGTGGGAAATAACAGCTGTTTCCAACTGCGAAGCAAGCAATATCTTCCTGTATCTGCATCAAAAGCTTGTCAGATATGTTGTTGTGGCCGTGCTTCCTGCCATGCACAAGCGTGTCCATGAGTACGGCTGCGCCTGCACAGGAAACCAAAGCTGCTCGTACACACAGGCACAGTGCAGCAGTCATGATTTAATACGGTGTCCCAGGCAGAGGCAGTGGTCTCCAGGAGGACGAGAAGTCTTTGGAGGATCCAGAGGCCTCTCTCTTCTTAAAGAGAGTCTGAAGCCAGATTAAAAATGGCTTTTTAGCTTATATTCAGCATGTTTACCCCTGCTAAAACGCTACTATCCCGCAGCATAAGGAGGGGTCTTTACCCCCCAAATCCATCCCCTGCTACCTCTGGAGAGCGCTTCCGTGTGAGGCAGAGCTATGAGCTGCAGCCCTGCCTCACACGTGTCTATCAGCGGCGGATCTCCGCCTCTCCCCGCCCCTCTCAGTCTTCCTTCGCTGAGAGGGGCGGGGTAGAGGCGGACATCCGCCGCTGACAGACGCGTGTGAGGCAGAGCTGCAGCTCATAGCCCTGCCTCACACAGAAGCGCACAGGGGCAGCAAAATCCACGACTAAGAAAGTCGTGGATTTTGCAGGGGGATTTGGGGGTAAAGACCCCTCGTTATGCCGCGGGATAGCGGCATTTTAGCAGGGGCAAACATGCCCCTGCTGAATATAAGCTAAACAGCCATTTTTAATCTGGCTTCAGACTCTCTTTAAAGTGGTCTGCAGCATTTCCTCTTTGCTCTAAAAGATTATTTACAGCATAAAATCTACTACCACAAAAAAAAAAAAAAATTGTAGCAGAACAGCATTCAAACCATTAAACACAGCTCTTTGTTCTCCAGTGGAAAGCTCCTTGCTTCAGTGGGCAGCTTCTGGCTGCATCTGAAGAGGTGATAACATTATCTTTTGTTTACATTCCTTTGTCACATACATTTAGCAAACATTAGCATTCTGCCGAAACTGAGCTGAGAAGCAGAAGGAGCTGAGAAGTGATCACTAGATAGATTGAAATATATAAATACAGCAGCTATGCAATAAAAGGCACTGGCAGCTTTCAGAGCAGATAAACTGTACTTTGGGACTTTTGTAATTTGTAAACAGACAATAATACTTGTGCACAAAATAAAATATGGTAACTGAATGGGTAATAGCAAAAGTAGGAAAACCCCTTTTTATTGAACGTTATGTCAGAGTTTTATCCCACCAAGTATTTATTTTTGTTTAAATTGTTTATGCCGCCTCGGGTTTACTTTAAGGTGTGTACACATGCATGAGTACTGATATATGCAGGGACCTGGACTCGCTCCCACGGTGGACAATTTGGGGTCCAGTGCTGTACAGATGTGACTCTAGCCTGCAGGCTGGCATTGCGTTCTCTTGCCAAGGAAGTGGGCGGAGGGACGATTCACAACGCATGATGGAGGGAGGGGCATACTGCAGGAGGGGGTCGGCAGTCTGATCGTGGGCTGCCATACACATGCTAGATTCTTAGCAGAGATGGCTCTAATTGGCCCAATTCCATGCTATAGAAAATTTGCTTTATATTTTCATGCAAGTTGGAATTCTTAGTATGTCATTGACCGTCGCTATTTGGCACAAGCTGATTGGACTGTCAATACTAGCAGCAATGTTCTATAAGGGCTCGTTTCCACCATAGCGAATCCGCATGCGGTGCCGACATGCGGATTCGCTTGGTACATTGAAGTGGCCGGGGCTGTTTCCATATGTGCGGCGTGCGGGAGCGATTTGGCGGCGGGCCAAATCTGCACGACGGGACCCACAGAATTCGCCTACGTCGGGAATCCATGCGAATCGCCGCTAATGTATTTAATAGGAAAAACGCATGCGTTTTTTACATGCGTTTTTACCCGCAATTCGCGTGCGATTTCGCACCTTTTTCAATGTTATTTTGCCCTGGCAGAGTCATGGTTAATTTCGCATGGCACCCTGCCATGCGAAATTGCACGCGAAATCGCGGGTAAAAACGCATGCGGAAACGCATCCGCATGCGTTTTGACAAGCGTCGGGATGCCGGCGAAATCGCGTCGCAACAGTGGAAATGGGCCCTAAAGACGCTTAGTGTAAAGGTGGCCATATACATCAGGCAACTTGGCGGCTGATCGACCATCCAATTCGATTATTATAATTGGAATCGGATGAAAATCAGTGCTGCAAAGTGTAAGCTCGATTTACAATGCGAGTATGCGACCAATTTGGGTCCGAAATTGGTTGCATTAATCAGTCGGACATGCTGCAAGATGCGCCCCACGTGGTTGCCGAACTAACGTGGGCGCGTTTGTGACGTCCATCATCGCTAAATGTATGGCTACCTTTATCATTGGCTGTACAATTTTACTCCTCCCACTCCTGGTCGGGGTGCTGCTGTGCAGGAAATAACCAGCGTTCCATCCAGGTGATATTTCTATCTTACCCTCCCACTCCTTGTCGGGGTGCTGCTGTGCAGGAAATAACCAGCGTTCCATCCAGGTGATATTTCTATCTTACCCTCCCACTCCTGGTCTGGGTGCTGCTGTGCAGGAAATAACCAGCGCTCCATCCAGGTGATATTTCTATCTTACCCTCCCACTCCCCGTCTGGGTGCTGCTGTGCAGGAAATAACCAGCGTTCCATCCAGGTGATATTTCTATCTTACCCTCCCACTCCCGGTCTGGGTGCTGCTGTGCAGGAAATAACCAACGTTCCATCCAGGTGATATTTCTATCTTACCCTCCCACTCCCGGTCTGGGTGCTGCTGTGCAGGAAATAACCAGCGTTCCATCCAGGTGATATTTCTATCTTACCCTCCCACTCCCGGTCTGGGTGCTGCTGTGCAGGAAATAACCAGCGTTCCATCCAGGTGATATTTCTATCTTACCCTCCCACTCCCGGTCTGGGTGCTGCTGTGCAGGAAATAACCAGCGTTCCATCCAGGTGATATTTCTATCTTACCCTCCCACTCCCGGTCTGGGTGCTGCTGTGCAGGAAATAACCAGCGTTCCATCCAGGTGATATTTCTATCTTACCCTCCCACTCCCGGTCTGGGTGCTGCTGTGCAGGAAATAACCAGCGTTCCATCCAGGTGATATTTCTATCTTACCCTCCCACTCCCGGTCGGGGTGCTGCTGTGCAGGAAATAACCAGCGTTCCATCCAGGTGATATTTCTATCTTACCCTCCCACTCCCGGTCGGGGTGCTGCTGTGCAGGAAATAACCAGCGTTCCATCCAGGTGATATTTCTATCTTACCCTCCCACTCCCGGTCTGGGTGCTGCTGTGCAGGAAATAACCAGCGTTCCATCCAGGTGATATTTCTATCTTACCCTCCCACTCCCGGTCTGGGTGCTGCTGTGCAGGAAATAACCAGCGTTCCATCCAGGTGATATTTCTATCTTACCCTCCCACTCCCGGTCTGGGTGCTGCTGTGCAGGAAATAACCAGCGTTCCATCCAGGTGATATTTCTATCTTACCCTCCCACTCCCGGTCGGGGTGCTGCTGTGCAGGAAATAACCAGCGTTCCATCCAGGTGATATTTCTATCTTACCCTCCCACTCCCGGTCTGGGTGCTGCTGTGCAGGAAATAACCAGCGTTCCATCCAGGTGATATTTCTATCTTACCCTCCCACTCCCGGTCTGGGTGCTGCTGTGCAGGAAATAACCAGCGTTCCATCCAGGTGATATTTCTATCTTACCCTCCCACTCCCGGTCTGGGTGCTGCTGTGCAGGAAATAACCAGCGTTCCATCCAGGTGATATTTCTATCTTACCCTCCCACTCCCGGTCTGGGTGCTGCTGTGCAGGAAATAACCAGCGTTCCATCCAGGTGATATTTCTATCTTACCCTCCCACTCCCGGTCTGGGTGCTGCTGTGCAGGAAATAACCAGCGTTCCATCCAGGTGATATTTCTATCTTACCCTCCCACTCCCGGTCTGGGTGCTGCTGTGCAGGAAATAACCAGCGTTTCATCCAGGTGATATTTCTATCTTACCCTCCCACTCCCGGTCTGGGTGCTGCTGTGCAGGAAATAACCAGCGTTCCATCCAGGTGATATTTCTATCTTACCCTCCCACTCCCGGTCGGGGTGCTGCTGTGCAGGAAATAACCAGCGTTCCATCCAGGTGATATTTCTATCTTACCCTCCCACTCCCGGTCGGGGTGCTGCTGTGCAGGAAATAACCAGCGTTCCATCCAGGTGATATTTCTATCTTACCCTCCCACTCCCGGTCTGGGTGCTGCTGTGCAGGAAATAACCAGCGTTCCATCCAGGTGATATTTCTATCTTACCCTCCCACTCCCGGTCTGGGTGCTGCTGTGCAGGAAATAACCAGCGTTCCATCCAGGTGATATTTCTATCTTACCCTCCCACTCCCGGTCTGGGTGCTGCTGTGCAGGAAATAACCAGCGTTCCATCCAGGTGATATTTCTATCTTACCCTCCCACTCCCGGTCTGGGTGCTGCTGTGCAGGAAATAACCAGCGTTCCATCCAGGTGATATTTCTATCTTACCCTCCCACTCCCGGTCTGGGTGCTGCTGTGCAGGAAATAACCAGCGTTCCATCCAGGTGATATTTCTATCTTACCCTCCCACTCCCGGTCTGGGTGCTGCTGTGCAGGAAATAACCAGCGTTCCATCCAGGTGATATTTCTATCTTACCCTCCCACTCCCGGTCGGGGTGCTGCTGTGCAGGAAATAACCAGCGTTCCATCCAGGTGATATTTCTATCTTACCCTCCCACTCCCGGTGTGGGTGCTGCTGTGCAGGAAATAACCAGCGTTCCATCCAGGTGATATTTCTATCTTACCCTCCCACTCCCGGTCGGGGTGCTGCTGTGCAGGAAATAACCAGCGTTCCATCCAGGTGATATTTCTATCTTACCCTCCCACTCCCGGTCTGGGTGCTGCTGTGCAGGAAATAACCAGCGTTTCATCCAGGTGATATTTCTCTTTTTGTACATAAAAATACCGTTAACCTTTATTTTATGACTTTATAACAGGATCAGATGAGGTGTGTCCTATATTTATGGCGCTCTCAGCTATAAAGCACACAAGGTTCACCCATCTGGATGGCGCGGTGTCATCGCTGCTATCTGCAGCGGAACAGACATATTTTAACGCAGATGCCTCCTCGTCGCTGGAGAGGTTCTGGGCTTCGTGAAAGAAAAAAAAAACAGCTTAAAATAATTGAAGTAATTTAAGCGCCTTCGTAAATCTGTAAGAATCGAGGTTAGCACAGATCAATTTCCTTTCGCTGCTTGTGTGCATCATTTCATTTCCGTTACCGTCCTACTGTGTATAAAGTAATTAAAATAAAAATACATGAAGAATCTCATCGCCAGGGCTGGCCTCCCTCAAGGCAGCCGTTGCTGTGGTAACCAGGTAAAACATGGAGCGGCTGTAGCCGGCAGTGTTATTCTAATTAATAGAGGCACCGAGATAGACTTCACAGTTGAGGCCCTGGTGGAAGGATCTGAGCGGCTTTCACGCCCAATTCCCCACATCCCTGTTAGTTTTCAAACACGCCTTTATGAGAGGCCCGAGTGGAGGCTGTGCAGTCATTTACTACAATGCTGGCATGTGTGGGCACGGCATAGAGTCCCCGGAAGCTCAAAGGGTGATTCCACATTTGTTGTATGGGTGGCACCAGGGCAGTTTTTAGGCTAAATTGCCCACAGTGCAAGGGTGTAAAAATTGCCCCGTAGAGCCAGGTACAGGTGCCCACAGTATATGCTAGCTATCTATAGGTCTCCCCAGTATAGGTAGCCAGGCATAGTTGCCCCAGTATAGGTTAGCTAGCTATAGGTCTCCCCAGTATGGTAGCCAGGCATAGTTGCCCCAGTATAGGTTAGCTAGCTATAGGTCTCCTCAGTATAGATAGCCAGGCATAGTTGCCCCAGTATAGGTTAGCTAGGTAGGTGCCTCCAGTATAGGTAGCCAGGCATAGTTGCCCCAGTATAGGTTAGCTAGGTGGGTGCCTCCAGTATAGGTAGCCAGGCAGAGTTGCCCCAGTATAGGTTAGCTAGCTATAGGTCTCCTCAGTATAGGTAGCCAGGCATAGTTGCCCCAGTATAGGTTAGCTAGCTATAGGTCTCCCCAGTATAGGTAGCCAGGCATAGTTGCCCCAGTATAGGTTAGCTAGCTATAGGTCTCCCCAGTATAGGTAGCCAGGCATAGTTGCCCCAGTATAGGTTAGCTAGGTGGGTGCCTCCAGGCATACATTTGAAATCGGCGCCGGTAGACTTGGGTGCAGGATACAGCTGGTATATGGCTGGTCCTGCTTCTGCACAAGTCCCGGCTGTATTAATTACTATTCCCCCTCCAGGCCGCCATGGATAATGGGGGGATGGATATAATTCAGCTTCCAGCGATTGCTGGAGGCCAAATTATTGTGTTTTTTAAGCAACCTCGGCTCTGTCTTCTGACGGCGCCGACATTACTCACTGAGCGCTGCTCAGTTGTATTTCCCTTTGTAGTCTATGGTGGCGCCGGCTGCGCCCAAATCTAGCACCGCCGAAAAACACTGCTCCACCCTCCAGTATAGTGTAGCCCGTATAGTTGCCCCAGTATAGGTTAGATAGGTAGGTGCCTCCAGTATAGCGTAACCCGTATAGTTACCCCAGTATAGGTTAGATAGGTAGGTGCCTCCAGCATAGCGTAGCCCGTATAGTTGCCCCAGTATAGGTTAGCTAGGTAGGTGCCTCCAGTATAGCGTAGCCCGTATAGTTGCCCCAGTATAGGTTAGCTAGGTAGGTGCCTCCAGTATAGCGTAGCCCGTATAGTTGCCCCAGTATAGGTTAGATAGCTAGGTAGGTGCCTCCAGTATAGCGTAGCCCGTATAGTTGCCCCAGTATAGGTTAGCTAGGTAGGTGCCTCCAGTATAGCGTAGCCCGTATAGTTGCCCCAGTATAGGTTAGATAGGTAGGTGCCTCCAGTATAGCGTAGCCCGTATAGTTGCCACCAGTATAGGTTAGATAGGTAGGTGCCTCCAGTATAATGTAGCCTGTATAGTTGCCCCAGTATAGGTTAGATAGGTAGGTGCTTCCAGTATAGCGTAGCCCGTATAGTTGCCCCCAGTATAGGTTAGCTAGGTAGGTGCCTCCAGTATAGCATAGCCCGTATAGTTGCCCCAGTATAGGTTAGCTAGGTGGGTGCCTCCAGTATAGTGCAGCCCGTATAGTTGTACCCAGTATAGGTTAGATAGGTAGGTGCTTCCAGTATAGCGTAGCCCGTATAGTTGCCCCAGTATAGGTTAGCTAGGTAGGTGCCTCCAGTATAGTGTAGCCTGTATAGTTGCCACCAGTATAGGTTAGCTAGGTAGGTGCCTCCAGTATAGTGTAGCCCGTATAGTTGCCCCAGTATAGGTTAGCTAGGTAGGTGCCTCCAGTATAGTGTAGCCTGTATAGTTGCCCCAGTATAGGTTAGATAGCTAGGTGTCCCCAGTATAGGCAGCCCGTATAGTTGCCCCAGTATAGGTTAGCTAGGTAGGTGTCCCCAGTATAGGCAGCCCGTATAGTTGCCCCAGTATAGGTTAGCTAGGTAGGTGCCTCCAGTATAGTGTAGCCTGTATAGTTGCCCCAGTATAGGTTAGATAGCTAGGTGTCCCCAGTATAGGCAGCCCGTATAGTTGCCCCAGTATAGGTTAGCTAGGTAGGTGTCCCCAGTATAGGCAGCCCGTATAGTTGCCCCAGTATAGGTTAGATAGCTAGGTGCCCCCAGTATAGGCAGCCCGTATAGTTGCCACAGTATAGGTTAGATAGCTAGGTGCCCCCAGTATAGGCAGCCCGTATAGTTACCCCAGTATAGGTTAGCTAGGTAGGTGCCTCCAGTATAGCATAGCCCGTATAGTCATACCTCCCAACTTTTTGAGATGAGAAAAAGGGACACTTAAGCCACGCCCCTGCCACACCCCTGATCATGCCCCCCACCACGCCCCTAGTCACGCAAACCATAAAGATTTCATAAGAAAAATATGTTGTTTTATAATTCAAACCACACTAGTCCTCTCTATCCTGGTTCATTTTCCTTCATAGTAACATTTTAAAATTAGTAATCAATTTTAAGGATGTGAATAATGTTTAGAGTCAATCAAACACATTTTTAGTATAGAAATATATATATTTACATAGAAAGAGGGACAAAGTTCTGAAAGAGGGACAAATGAGGGGGAAAGAGGGACAGAGGGACAGGGCTCCCAAAGAGGGACTGTCCCTCTGAAAAAAAAGGGACAGTTGGGATCTGCGTTGCCACTTGCCCCAGTATAGGTTAGCTAGGTGGGTGCCACCAGTATAGGCAGCCCGTATAGTTGCCCCAGTATAGGTTAGCTAGGTAGGTGCCTCCAGTATAGCATAGCCCGTATAGTTGCCCCAGTATAGGTTAGCTAGGTAGGTGCCCCCAGTATAGGCAGCCCGTATAGTTGCCCCCAGTATAGGTTAGCTAGGTAGGTGCCTCCAGTATAGCATAGCCCGTATAGTTGCCCCAGTATAGGTTAGATAGGTAGGTGCCTCCAGTATAGGTAGCCAGGCATAGTTGCCCCAGTATAGGTTAGCTAGGTAGGTGCCCCCAGTATAGGTAGCCAGGCATAGTTGCCCCAGTATAGGTTAGAT